>NW_026067962.1:8452838-8528276 GCF_014885135.2 Alexandromys fortis
CTCCCGAGTACTAGAATTAAAGGCATGTGCCACCACCACCTGGCTCATTTAAAATGTTTTAAGAACTTAGACTTTTCTTGACAGTGAGACATGTCTATTTCTGGCAGCACCAATCTACTTCAAAAGGATGATGGGCATTTAAGAGTCTCTTATGGAGTTTGCAAGCCTTTTAGGCAAGAAACTGTTCTTGCCTGGACTGCTTGTTGGTATGCCTTACACACTGGACATGCAGGACCCAAAGAAAAATGACTACTGATCTTGCCAAAAGAACGTGAGACAGTATTTCAGGGTTCCTGCTTCATGAAAGAGCCTGCCAAATATTCTGCAGGGCACAGAAGAAAGTGGCTGGTAAACTGTCAATATAGGCAAAACAGTTTTCCAAATTTCCTGCTTCATGGAAAAGTCTGCTGGATACTATCAGCCTGTAGCCTGAAGATGGATGCCACAAGGTTACAGAAGAACTTTGGGTGACAGGTGACCGTCTCCAGGCAGTGAGATGTCTCGGTCAAAGCAATTGGAAGTTGTTTACAATTCACTTTCTGCTTACTTGGTAATATTATATCCTTCTGGGGTCTTTGATGGAGTTGAAGACAGATAGTTATAGTTATAGTTTTCCTTAGTTATGATAAAAGATGAATTAGAGATGAAACTTTAGACTCACAAAGATAAAATAGATGATAGAATACTTTAATTTTGTCAGATACAAATAGATTAAGTATTATAACTGTAATTCTTGCTTGATACCTGGTTTGTTATATGTAATTTTACTATGTTAAAGTTAAAACTTTCCTTTTTATTTAGACAGAAAAGGAGAGATGATGTGGGTTTCCCTCTTATGCTATGAATATGTTTTATTATCATTGTTAATAAAGAAGCTGCTTTGACCTATGACAGGAAAACTAAACTGAATGCAGAGAGAAAGAAGGCAGAGTCAGAGAGACACCATATAGTCTCCCAAGAAGCAAAATGTGAGGTAACAAACCACGAACCTTGCGGTAAAATATAAAATAATAGAAATGAGTTAAGTTTAGATGTAAGAGCTACCTAGAACTATGCCTGAGCCATTGGCCAAAATATTGTAACTAATATATATAATTTTGTGTGATTATTCAGGTCTGGGTGGCTGGGAAATAAAAACAGTCTCCACTTACAAGTGTCACTGTGGGGCAGGCTTTGAGGTTTCCTATGCTCAGAATAACACCCAATATCTCAGTTGACTTCCTGTTGCCTACAAGATGTAGAACTCTCAGCTACTTCTCCAACACCATATCTACCTGCACACAGCCTACCATGATGATAATGGACCGAACCTCTGAACTATAAGTCACCCAATTAAATGTCTTCATTCATAAGAGTTGCCATGGTCATGGTATCTCTTCACAGCAATAAAAACCTTAGGACATATAATATATTTATATGTACTTATAATTATATATTAAAATATATACATAAATATTAAAGCTGCTGCCACCCAGTACTTTTCTGCTGCCTTCTTGGAATATTTCCTATTTTCTCTCAGTGCTGTGTGAGCCTCTTGGTCACACAGAGCTACTGAGATGGCTCATCATTCTTATAGGTATGTATTTATTTTACCATGTAGTAATAAAAAAGCAACTAGCCCGTAAAACTAACAAAATAATTTCTATTTTACAGTAAATGAGTACTAAGCCAGTGGTTATGACTATGGCAACACCATCAGGACCGCATGCAAATGCCTGTCACTTGGGCACCCCAGGCCACTTTCCCCTTCGGCCTCACTTTCTGGAATGCTGTATGAACAGAGTCCCTCTTTTGAGTCAGCTTGCGCATAGCATACCTCAGATCACCTCAGTTTCTACAATGCAGAGTGCACACACTAGGAGAAATGTCTCAGAATTACCAAACTCCTTAGCCAGGTCCTTGCCTCTTCTGCTTGACTGCGGATCAACTATTTCATAAGAACTTTGCCTTGTTTATTATCATCAGTCAAGAACCCTACTACAGATTAAACTATGAAGATCAGGAAGGCCTTGTGTTGAGATTTTAAAAATAGTCTTCCCACTAACCATCAAGCACAGGCTGTTTCCCTCAAAGGCACACAAGAACCGTCAGTATGTTGCCTGGTACAACTCTTGACTCTCCGTTCATTGACACATCACTCTACTTAAAAGTCCTGGGACTTTTGAAATGGCTGTGTGTGTAAGGTGGTTCAGACAACTTCAGTTTGAATTCCCAGCACCCATGTAAGAATCTAGCCATCACTGAGCATGCCTGTCACCCCAACATTGGGAGGTGGAGATAGGGGGCTGCCAGGAACTTGTTGGCCAGACAACCTAGCCAAACTGACATTCCAGCTCAATGAGGGGCCCTGTCTTTCAACAAGTCAGAGAGAGAGAGAGAGAGAGAGAGGGAGAGAGAGAGAGAGAGAGGAAGACCCTTGAAATTCTGTTCTGACCTCTACATATGTACATCCATATGCTATGTTGACATACGCCATATACACACATGCACACGCACGCGCACTCACTATCAGTGGGATGAACATAAAGACAGATTGCATCCTTACACTGGACATCATCAAATCTCTCTGTGTCGTGCATACTCACGGGCCCCTCTTGCTGACTCAACATTGTCCTCAGGCTGTGGACAGAACCATATTTCACTTTCTTGATTTTTTTTCACATTTTAAGAAAAAATTTGCATTTTTAGATCTGTTACGAATGGGATACTTTCAACTTGAAAACACTTTAGCAATTCAGATTATGAGGTTAAAAAATTGGGTCTTGCTTTTGACCTCAGTGTCCCTCCGAAGGAGTGCCCCCTTAGCAAGTCTAGGAGACCCCCATAGTTTCAGACAGCCAGAAGGGTTGGGTAATGCCACCACCATACACAAGTGTGCATGAGATAAACAGGGAGATAGGAAGGGACACGGAAGCTTGTCATCTCAGATGTGTTAGTGCTCAGCATCAGGAGATATGACGGACGTATACTGAGCGGAAGTAAACATGCAGCTTGTAAAGCCGCAACAGCCAATGCTTGCTTAGGAATTAAAGCAAAGTGCGCTCCAAGTTAGAAGGACTGGGTGCAGTAGGAAAGAGTGGGAGCGCCTGCCTCTACCTCCTCTGGTGGGGGAAGGCATGCTGGAAACTTCCTACCTCCTCTTTTCTCTTTTTGGGCACTCAGAAGCTAGAAAAGGGGTAGAGGAAAAACTACTGCAGCTCACAACTGGAATGTTCTGCAAGTCCTGGGAGGGGTGAGTGCAGAGGGGATCTGAGGGAAAGCATTTGGAATGTTCTGTAAGTCTTGGGAGGGGGTGAGTGCAGGAGAGTTCTGAGGGAAAACGTGTGCCCTGCCTTTTTCTTGAGAGCCCAGCTTCAATTTCTAACACTGCTTTTTTTTTTAATGAACTCACTTAATGAATAGAGTTTAAGTTTTTATGCTCTTTATAGTAATAAATCATTGGAATATCTTATGTCAATACAGCTTGAGGCAAATCTTAAGACCCTACCCCATCTAAATGAAGCAGTTCCAGCACAGGAGACTCTCACGGACACACCTTGTTTCTGAGTCTTCAAGGTGCTGGGCTGACACCCACAAGAGTCACCCTGCTTTATGTCGGTGTCCCTAAGTGAATCCACACCTTCAGATCATGGCCTCCTCAGCACCAAAGCAGGGGAAGGAAGCCTGTGAGGGGGTGACAAGGAAGAGAGAACCGTGTGTGACCAGGCTGAGGTAGCAGGATTGGGAGGTATGGTCACCAATCCCAAATCACAGCCTTGCTGGAACTCCACCACCACCACCACCACCATTGTGGCCCCTAATCCTGTCCACTTCGGTCTGTAGCGTTGGACTTATGGCAGCTGGGATCTGCTTAGTTAGGTGGCATGCAGTCCCCTGGGGTTGAGGACAGGAAGGCTCCAGAAGGCCCATGTGAAAGGGAAGGAAGATAATATTGCTCACCGGTCTTAGCAATGCAATCCAGGAATGTCATACAGCTGAAATACAGAACTATTTCACTGTGAATTAATTCTCAGCATCCAGTCAGCCCAAGGACTGCCATCTTAGGCGCTTTGTCCATCCTTGGTCATAAAGGGAGTGGGTTAGTCACAGGATTCAGTGACTTCGTGGTTATGCAGGCAGCAAAGCAGATAGAGAGATTACACAGCATGCTAAAGAACATGGCCCAGAGACGGAGCTAATGTAAGCAATGGGGCCCTCCTAACCCTCTGTCTGTGGCCAGGACCCAAACTGCTTCTCCAGGAGGGCTCAGGCATCAGCTCTAGTTTGAACTGTGTTTCTGGTAGATTCAAGATGCCTGAGGATCTGGGGCTGAACAGACAACTCACTGGGGCTTAGAGACTAGGGAGTCTGGAGTCAGTACAGCGGGTTAGAGAGGTTTCAGGTGCCAAATGTTCCTTAACATAGCCCACCCAAGGGAGACAATTTTGGTGGCTATTCTCTCTTCAAAAATACCAGCCCCACTACAGGCTAAAAGATAGATTAGCAAAAGGAAACCAGAGGATATGGGACCCTTGAAGTTTCTTCCCACCTCTCTTTGTGGGCATTAGCTCATCTCAGTGACTGAAATATCACCAACTATTCCCTCACTGAACCAAGAACTGCAGAAACTCCACATGAGCCAAGGTCTGCCCTAGATGCTAGGGAGAGAAAAACTTGCAGCAAAAGTCTTCATCATTAAAAAAAAAATTCAATGTTGAGCTGGACAAGAAAGAGCTGACAATACCCAATGACTCTGAGAAGCAGTAATGAGGGGAACTTAGGAACCTGGCTGAGCCAGAGACTGGCAAGGCTTCCTCTACCAGGGATACTGACCTGGGGTTTGATGGAATGTTGGAATAAGGGAAGAATGAAAGAACAGCTACTGAGGAGAGTATCATATCCAATAACACAGAAAATTATCACAGCGGTAGCTGAAAGTGCCCCTTATATCTGGGTGAGGGACTGGAAACTGAGGCGGAGGGACTCCAGGACCTGGAGAAACCACAGCGGGCTCTGACGGATGCAGAACCTGTCCAGATTAGTTTAGATATTCCAGAGAAGTCGAACAAATTAGTAATTCTCTGTGTGTGTCTACATGTGACTGTATGTGTATGTTTCTGTGCCTGTGTGCCTGCCCGTGTTTGTGTCTATCCGCATGCATTTTTGTATTTGTGTGTGGCTGTGTCTGACTGTATATGTACGTGTTTGTATGTCTGCATCTATCTGCTTGTGTTTGTGTCTGTCTGTGTATGACTGTGTATCTATCCACATGTATGCTTTTGTATGTATAAGTGCATTTGTGTCTGAATATGTAGAGGTCTGTATGTCTGTGTATATGTGTGTCTGTCTGCATATGCGTTTTACTGCCTGTGTTTGTGTCTGTCTGTATATGTGTGAGTATCTGTGTGTCTCTGCATGTGTGTTTTGTGTATGTATGTGTTTATATATGTCTGTGTGCGTGAGTACATCTACATGTCTGGGTGTATGCCATAGGAAATAAAGGAGATTCACCCTCTAGAGTCAAGAGAGGAGGCAAGCAAGAGAGTTACAATAGAGAGCTGGCTCATATACAAAGGCTCGGTGCCAGGGCTGCAGCCAGCCAGCTGGAAACCAAAGAGAGCCATGGGCATAGTTATTCTTTGAGTCCAAACCCTGAAATCCAGAAAGGGGCGGGGGCGGGGGGGATGTAAAGTCTAGCGTGTCCAAGCCCAATGCTTTTAGAGCAGAGAATAGTGTCTCTCTTGCTTGGCATTTTTATTCAGACATTGAGCTTGCTTGACATCCACTCACAGCAGAAACCTAAAGCTCCATCTTCTGCGACCCAGAAATGACATCCAACCAGGGATCTTCAGCTACCATGGCCAGCTCCAGTTATGGCACCAAAACATCATCTAACCGGGAGGAACGGGAAGCCCTGAGGGACAACACCAGAGTGTATCGGTGCGAAGTCAGTAAACCCAGGGTCCTGGGAGTCAGGAGGAGCTAAGGACATGAGGACAGGAACGGAAGCTTGTCTTTCCAGATGCTGACATGGTGAGGGGCAGAAAGGAGGCTGCAAAGGGGAAACTAGGAGGGATTTTACAGTGCTGCTAGGAACAGGGGTGGGGAAAGAAGGGCGGGTGGGCTCAGAGAACAAAAAGCCCAAAGGGGCGGAGCTCTATAAAGGGAGGTGGGAAGGGAGCATGAAGCCCCTCAGGCTGAGAAGGGAAAAGCTGTACTTGCCTCATAATGCACCCCCTTTCTCAAGTGTGAGCTCACGAGTCAGCTTTCATATTCCCCAACGCTAGCAGAAAACGCAAGCTTCTAAGGCAAAAGCCAAGAAAACTAGCTCGTTATACCGACAGCGGCAGCGTGGGCGGAGAAAGGCGCTTGAGGTTGGGGAATCCTGCTTTTTTTTTTATTTTTTTATTTTTATTTTTTTTTTTCGAGACAGGGTTTCTCTGTGGTTTTGGAGCCTGTCCTGGAACTAGCTCTGTAGACCAGGCTTGGTCTCGAACTCACAGAGATCCGCCTGCCTCTTCCTCCCGAGTGCTGGGATTAAAGGCGTGCGCCACCACCGGAATCCTGCTCTTGCTGAAGGGTTTCTGGAAAACCCACCTGTCCTACCGTCCAGGAAGAGGTGTTCCCTCTGTCACAAGGGAACTACACTGGTCTGCCTCTGTTTTCATTAACCTATGATGGAAGAGAGATTCCGATCTTTGTTGAAAATTGTTCAGATCTGAATGTCTGCTGTTGCTCCAACGACTAATGCCTCCAGAGATTGTGTGTCCCAACATCATCGAACTTGAGGCCAGTTGAGGAAGTCGTTCCAGCAAGATTGCCTAATGGCCTCTCTTTTAGTCAGGGTTTCTATCACTGCAATAGAACACCATGACCAAAAAGCAAGTTACTGTTCATCAGTGAAGGAAGTCAGGACAGGAACTCAAACAGGGCAGGCACCTGGAGGCAGGCGCTGATGCAGGGGGGGGGGGGGGCTGCTTACTGGCTTGTTCCTCATGGCTTGCTCAGTCTGCTTTCCTATAGAGCCCAGGACCACCAGCCCGAGAATGGCACCACCCACCATGGTGGTTGAACCCTCCCCCATCAATCACTAATTATGAAAATGCCCTACAGCTGGATCTTAAGAAGGGATTTTTCTCAATTGAGGGTTCTTCCTTTCAAGTGATTCTAGTTTGTGTCAAGCTGACATAAGGTTAGCCAACACAGCCTCAGTTTTTCCTATCAGGGAAGCACCAAGTACCACTACTAACAGGCTGAGGCTGAGGGGCGTGTTGGATGAAGTGTTAAAAGGTAACTTTTAACATAGAGAAGTGTATATACATATTATTATATTTCATATAATATAATATAATCATTAAATAATATATATACACATATACATATTCGTTGTCTAAGACAGGAGCTGGCAAGGCCCTTGGCCTTGAAAGAGACAGGCACATGGGAAGTGGCGGGCTGAACGGAGCTGGAGGAAGTTGGCAGATAGTAAAGGGAAGGGAGTGTGGGGCAGTTGACAAGAAAAGTGCAGAGTGGGAAAGAGCAGGGTGTGGGTCAGGAAGAGGCAGGCACAAAGGGAAGGAATGTGACCGACACTGGATGGTGTGATGTGACTTTTTAAGCCATCTTTCCTAACTCCACACACACCCAGTGACTTTGGAAGAGTTGACAGGTGAGGGGCAGTAAATGGAGACCACTGTAGTAATTGATGGCTTTTTTTTTTTTAAAAAAAAAATGCTTGTGAAATTTCACCATCAAAGTCATTTAGACCTAAAGTCTTTCTTTGTGGGAGGATTTTAACTACAGACTCCATTTCCTAACAGATTTAATACAACTTCAATCACACTCTCAACAGGACGTTCCTGGTAAAGATCCGCAAATTGAGAATAAAATTTGTATGCGAAAACACAGGACTGACAATAGCAAAAACAGCTCTGTATGGAGAACAAATCGCGCCACTCTCTCTGTGGGTTTCCAGGTCCTCGTTCACAGCATCATTAATCGCGACCATGGGATAGGGTAGATTGATTAGAGTCCAGAGAGAGCCCCCCATACACGCACGAGCTTAACTGAATTTTCAGTGATGATGTCATGAACTCATTACAGAGACAACAGCCTCCCAGTAAATGATGCCAGTAAGTAAACGTCCGTTTGCAAACAAATAAAAGTCCCATAAACAGCAGCTCTTACCTCAGTCACACAAATCAGCTCACAGTGGAGTTCGGGTATAGGTGTAAAAATGTAAAATGTAAAATTTCTAGCAGATAACATAGGAGACAGGAACTTGGGAAATGATCACCAGATGAATGATATATTGCAGAATACACAAAGAGCCCTCATAATTCAATACTCACACTAAATATGAGTAAAACATTTGAAGAGAAACTTAACCAATGACAAGACCCACATCAACAGTCATCAAGGAAATGAAGTAAAATATACACCCGACGTGGGGTTTCTAATGCTGTGATGAAACATTAGGACCAAAGACGACTTGGGGAGGGAAGGGTTTAGTTGGTTTGTGCTCCCAAGTAGTCAGAACAGGAACCCAAGCAGGGTAGGAACCTGGGGGCAGGGCATGATGCAGAGGCTATGGAAGGGTGGTGCTTAGTGGTTTGTTTCTCAAGCTTGCTTAGCCTGAATTTTGTATAAAACCTAGGAAAACCAGACCAAGGATGTCCCCACACACAAAGGGCAGGACCACCCCTCACCAATCACAAATTAAGAAAATTGACTGCATACAACCCAATCTGGAGGCATTTTCTCAATTGAGGTTCCCTCCCCTCGGATAACTTTAGCTTGTGTCAAGTTGACATAAAACTAGCTAGCTCAACACCAACCTATAGAACATAACTTATCAACTCCCAGGGCCAATGAAATGGCCCAGCAGGTAAAATCACTTGCCCGACAACCTGAGTTTGAATCCTAAAATGGACATAAATATAGCAGGAAATAAGCAGCTGCTAAAAGCTGTCCTCTGGCCTCCACATGTGTGTCATGGCATGTCCCCACCCATTCATACATACAAACACAAAAAAAATCTAAGACTCCAATATGCAATTTAAAGGACTAGCAGAAATTTCTAACAACTGAAAACTGTGAACACTGCTAGCAGCAATGAAAATTAGTACGTCACATAAGAAAATATGCTAAATTTACACATATCGTAATTTTCAGCAATTGTTGAAATATGGAGCAGCGGGGCTGCGTCCCCAACACCCCAACCGCTTGGCTAGCTTATGCCCGAAATAACAACACACAAACTGTATTCATTTAACTGCTTGGCCCATGAACTCTAGCCCTTACAGGCTAATTCTCGCACCTGGACTAGCCCATTTCTAGTAATGTTTGTAAGCACCCCAAGGTGTGCTTACCAGGAAGATTCTAGCCTAAGTCCATCGTGGGTTGCAGCTGCCTGGGAGAGCAGAGCATGGTGGCTGTCCGGTCCCTCTGGAAGCAGAGCAAAGTCTGACCTCACTTCCTCTTCTGCCCAGAATTCTATTCTGTTTTCTCCTCCCATCTATGTTCTAAGCTATGAGGCCAAGCAGTTGGTTTATTGCTCAACCAATGAAATCAACAGATTGATATGACACTCCCACATCAAGCAATGATGCCCATAAGAGTTTTTATTCAAGAGAAATGAAATTGTATGTTCCCTCAATGTCATACTGAAAAGTTATACACTTATATTAATAAAAATGAAAACTAGAAGCAGCTGTAATGTCCCTTTAAAGTGAGTGGTGAACTTGGTACATGTGTGTGATGGACACTACTCTGTACTAAGGATGAGTGGTGAGCTTGGCACATGTGTTAATGGGATACTACTCTAATAAAAGGGAATGAGAAGCGGTGCATAGAAAGCAAGGATGGCTTTCTTTCTAGAGCAATGTGCTAAGTGAAAGAAGCAAAGAAAATACTTAAGACAAAAGTATTTGTTGTTATAGGGAAGGAAAGAGAGCAAGAAAGGAGGAGCATGGTATGAGAGAAATTTGCAAATAATGAGAATATTTTACACCTCATGAAGTGTTGGTTATGGAAGTATGTATTTGTCAAAATTAATTAAAATATGCATCTAAGGAGACAAAATAATTTTACTGCATGTAAACTGCATTTCTATATGCAGCAAACATTGTTGAAGACAGTAAGGTATAGCAGCATAAGTAAGAAAGTGTGGTGATTCTTTGTTTGTGCTTTAACAATTAAAGCTTGCCTGAAGCTCAGAGTGCGGAGCTAGCCATAATAGTTAGCCATAGAGGCTGGATGATGATGGCACACATCTTTAATCCTAGTACTCGGGAGACAGAGGCAGATAGATCTCTGTGAGTTCAAGGCCACTCTGGGCTATACGAGATTGATTTAGTCTAACAGAGAAACAAAACTAAGTGGTGGTGGCTCACACTTTTAATCCCAGCACTAGGGAGGTGGAGACAGGAAGTGATACGGCTGGGCGGAGAGAGGAATATAAGGCAGGAGGAGACAGGAGCTCAGGATTCAGTCTGAGGACTTGTAGAGACAGGATACCCCATTTGGTCTGAGGATTTTGTAGAGGTGAGAACTAGTGACTGGCTGCTCTGCTTCTCTGATCTTTCAGCTTTAACCCTTAATATCTCACTCCAGGTTTTTATTATTAAGACTAATTAGAAATTGCGCTACTAGAAAGAGGTTCAGTTTATGGTTTGGAACAATCAAAGTAGCCCAATGCAAGTTAGTAGAGACAGATTATATCCTCTGGGAAGAAGGCAGGAGAGGGTCCGATCTGTTGCGTCTATGGGGGCTGTTGGGGCTGTGAGATCTATTTTATGTATCTTACAGCTGCTACAGGAGATGGATGGATGATTAGAATATAGGCAGAAAGAAAGGAAGCAAGAATTACAGCGGATCACTGCAGGAGCACCTGGCTTCGGAAGGTTGCGGTAAAGATGGAGGGAAGACGCTGGATCTGGGATCAGTTCCAATAAGATAACAAACACTGGCTGGCCTCCACCGCTCAGGGCTCCTTACCTCTCCAGAGCGCCTGGGGGCCGTGAGTCTCTCGTTTTCCCTCCACAGACTGCTCACTCAGTAGAAAGCAGGGACAGACGCCGAGACCCAGGGCTTCTTGGTATACTATTATTTACTTTTAAAGTAAGCTAGCATTTCGGTTTCACCGAAAGCATTACAGCTGCTCGCAGGGCTGGCCCTCATCAGAATCTTTGATCCACCTCTACAGTTTTTCTCAGCAAAGTACAAAGTCATCATTCCGGTCCCGGTGACACTTCCGGCAAGCCTGGCGCCATCTTCAGGTGCTTGGACCTCCTGGACCTGTAGTGCTGGCAAGAAGACGCAGATGTGCTGCAAGTCCCTACGCTGGCGCTAGCCTAGCAGCCAGTGCCCAGAAAGGCCTGATGGGGCTGTCCTGAGATACTGCCTGCTGAGCAATGGGCAGAAGTTGGGGGGAACAGGAGCACCACTTGCGTCCTGGTACAGCTCTCCTTACAAAACTGAACCCCCTTGATGTGGTACCCTGAAGGACCCCTGTCCGGGAAAGTGGAGACTCGTGTTCCGTTTGTCTGATTTCTGCCTGTGGTCTGGGCCCAGAGGCAGCCTAGAGGAGCTGCGGTCTTCACTGCCCCACCCTAAAGTCTGGCTCTGAGCCCCGAGTTTCCCCAGGAGCCTGATGGACTGTGGGAAGTTCTGCATACTGGGTACAGGGTGCCCAGGACCCAGCGGAGAGGAGGACAGCCCAGAGACCCTAGATTCTAAAGATGTTGTTCTTGGGGCAGTTTCAGCTGACTAGATGACCTCAGCATGCCCTGTGCCTGCTTCCTGGGGCCACGACATAGAAGGAACAGGACCAGTGTTCTTCCTTTGTCCTGCATGCTTCTTAGGGGCTCGTGGCATCAATATTATGTGACTGTCCTCCAGAACTGTAGTTTGAGAGGCAGAATTCTTAAAGAGAAGGATGGCCTAGGATACTCTGCTCCTTACATGCGCGCGCGAGAACACACACACACACACACACACACACACACACACACACACACACCTTCTCCTAGTTAGTCAAGTAAATACCCATCCTGGGGCTACTATAAAGACCCTCTGAGAGCTGGGAGATGAAGCCCCATTGGTAGAGTGCTTGCTGGCATGCCTAGGCCCTGAGTTTGATCCTTAACCTGGCATAAGGCCAGTGTGGGGGCACACAATTGTAATCCCAACACTTGGCAGGTGGAGGTAGGAAGATCAGGTGGTAATGCCAGCCTTGGATACATAGTAAGTTCAAGGTCTGCCTGGATACATAGTATAAGTTCAAGGTCTGCCTGGACTGTGTGACATCCAGTCTCAAAACAAAGTCAACAAAGGCATTTTGGAGACCAGACATCCCAAACAAACTGGCTTTAGAGCGGGCACCAGCTTCGTTGTCGGAAGGCCCATCCATCACAGATAAAGAAGTAGAATTTGAGAGTGTTAAAATGGAAGAGAACGAACACATAGTAAGGAACAGGGATGACCTCAAGGCTGGCCTGAGATGGTTCCTGGCTGGTCACCAGAAGGAACATTCTGAACCATAGTCCTATGACCGCAGACACTACAACAACGCACATGCATATACCAAGAAAGACTGGGTATGTGTCTCCCAGAGCCTCAAGGCAATGGCTCATCCTAGCCATCTGGCCCTTTAAATCTGTCTCATGATATTGGGCCTAGCATCCAGCTCTGCCATACCAGGCCTCAAGAAAATAGAACTGTGAGCTAGTGAATAAGCGGCATTTTAAGCTGTTGAATGTGTGCTCCGTTATGAGTCAACACGAAACAAATATAAACAATTATTACACTGTACCTGCCTGTTCCCCCTCAATACCCTGGATTGTCTCCTGAGCCACAACAAATTCACGAGAGCTGCCTGGGGTGTGCAGGGCCCCAAGCCCTCAAATGCTCTCGATTACACAGGTTTCTATCATGCTGCCTCTTGGAGAGGATTGGCGGAACAGCCCAGGACTCCCTCCACTATCCTGCACTAACCACCTGTATTGTGTCCCCACTCGTGATGCAGGGGTGGTACCCGATGATTGCCCACACACTCCCAGCATTTAGCTCCAGTTTTCAGTTCCTGATTGCATCTGGGGCCCAAGTGTCTGAAGCCTCATTTTTAAACCGTATTTCTTCCCTATCTTTTTTTTTTCCCCGCCGCAATAACCCTTGTCTGAGACAAACACTCCCAAGTGATCCAGTTACTGTCTGAGTGGGGGGAAAGGGCAGATACGACAGGAGATACAGGATGGATGGGATGGCATTTGGTGATATTTTGAAGGTGTTTACCGGGCAGCATCCAGTCCACACAGGCGGGGCTGGTAGCCAGGCAGTTGGAGACAACTCTGGGTATGCTCTGCTCGAGTTCTCTCCATCTGAATTCCTTCCCAGCTCTACATACCTCTCATCCTAACTGTCCCCGCTCCCCCAGGATCCTCCTGCAGTTGGCTGGTCTTCTATCCCACCCCCTTCCTCCCGGGTCCTGTCTATGGCCCCTCTGAACTCTGCACAGGACTCTCAGTTGGGAAATGCTTCTCTCTACCAGGTGCACAGCTACCACAATGGTTTTTTACCTTGACCTTCTATAGAGCCTGTATAATCACCACTAAATTCTGTGGTCCACTTCTTTTGTAGTTTCCCCGGATAAACCTGAAAAAGCCCAAAGGGAGGAAGAAGATACCACTTTCCAGACAGCTCACACGCAATGACCACTGCTGTGTGTGACAGCTGGTCAGTGTCACTTGGCTCCTTTCAAAGGGGAGGGTCCCAGTCAAGTTTCACGTCCACCAGAAGGCAGACCCAATCTAGTCCAGCCTTGCAGCCACTGTTCCCTGGTGGGAACATGTAGTAGGGAGCTGCGGGCTTTGTTCCTGCCACCTGGCTCCTGCACGGCTAGCTTTACCCAAAATAAATACACGGAAACTGTATTCTTTTGAACACTGCTTGGCCCATTAATTTTAGCCTCTTACTGGCTAACTATCACATCTTACTTTAATCCATTTCTAATAATGTGTGTAGCACCACGAGGTGGCTTACCAGGGAAGATCTTAACCTGTGTCTGTGTCGGGTGGGAGAATCATGGCAACTGCCTGACTGGGCTTCTTTCTCCCAGCATTCTGTTCTGTCTACTCTGCCTGGCCAAGGCGGTTTCTTTATTAACCAATGACATATGACCCTCTTCTATCAGGGACACACAAGGTAACTCTCATTGATGTCACTTGAGGCCTTGCCCATGAGTCCACCCTGTTCTCTTTGGAATTCTCCACAATTTGGGCCCAGATTCAAATATGAACAATTTAATTTCTTTGAAGACTTCCTCAAGGGCTACTCTATATTTGACAAATCTCGCAGCTTGGCTTTTCACCTAGGCTGGTTTTCTTATGGATAACCTAACCAGGTGCTCAGGAAGTGGAGTGGCAGACACCAAGTCTCATCCTTGTCTCGAGATGAGCAAGCGTAAGATCGAACCAAGAGACACGACAGGAGGCACGGATGGTCCTGGACCAGTCATCAATGTCTGCTATTCACCCTTCATTGATAAAAAGAATTATCGACGTGTTTTGCATTCTTACATTAAATTATCTCTGGTCTTTATTCTGCTTAAATTCGTTACAGGGCTCTCAGAGCCCAGACTTTGTTCAGATCAAGCGGTCTTAAGTTTCTCTTGGTAGCCGGTGCCACACTGATCTTCCTGAATGTGGTAACATTCTACTGTGTAACACCAACATTCACATAAAAGACAGATGGACAGTTAGATAGATAGACAGACACACACACACACATGCACACACAGGAGCATCTACATCTTATCTAAGTTTCTTTCTTTCCTTCCATTAAGAAAGATAAGCTGAGAAGCTGCTCCTGTGTAAATTCCCATCTCCTGCTTCAGAAGCCTCAGAGGCCTCTCTCCAAACAGCAGCAGCCAGGGCTGTGAGCCTCCACATTCCTCAGGCATCTAAAACTAATGGATTCCTACCCTTTTTTAAGAGAAACTGCCTTCCCAGCATAAGACTGCCTTTACATGTGGAGCAGAGGGGAGGTGGCAAAAAGAATAGAAACAGTTATTAAGCATCTTCTGCGTCCCCATGGTGCTGACACAAGGGATATTGTCCCTGGGGTAACCCTTTTGAGATCTCCTTTTTCAATAGCAGTAATTTTAGGAAGCATACATACATTTTATTTGACATTATTTCCTCACATTTTTCATATTTCTACATTAATTTTCAATAAGGCCATTATTTTAATAAGTATGCAGCGGCTCAGATATATCATAATGTACTTAAAGTCCTCTGCTGTTGACATGTGGGTTTCCTCCAGCTCTTCTTAGAATTATAAGCAAGGGAAACTCATTTATAAAGATGTGCTGGACAGTGACAATCACAGGGATTCGGGATCTTTTAAATATTTAAAATCAGTTTTAGTATTTACTAATACATTCACCAGTCTGAAATAAAAAGAATCTACCAGAATCACACCAGGGCACAAAATGCTTTCTCTTCCTTGTTCTATTTCTGATTTTATTGCTCTGGTGACCTTTGACAAAACTTTAAATAATATTCACACAGCTTTACATATTTACAGCTGATCTCCAGCTCATGATTCTTGAACCTGTGTGGTGGGGTGAGGAGTCTGTGTGCCTCCGGGTCTAGGGGATTTGTTTTTATTGTCTTTCTCTAGCTTGATTCACACGCCCCGAATCATATGCGACTGCCTCTTCTCTGGAATGCCCTGATGCTCTTTAGGAGCTCCGTCCCAAAGAGTCTTTTCACATAAGAGTGTAAGAGGAGAGGCCGACCTGAAGAGTATCTTCAGGTTCCACATTGCTCCTGTACCACCACACACATGCACCTCCCCCTGAACTCTTCACCCCCTCCCCCTTTGGTTTAGCTGGCGTTAACTCTAGGGCCAAATTCGCTTCCCTTCAGGACTCTAAAGACAGCCTTGAAAAGACATCCACCTAAGGACAAAAGCTGCGTTCCCTATCGGCCAATTCATAAACCTCCTTAAGATAGAGGCGCTCAGTTTAAAGGAGTTTCTCGGTCTCAGCCTTGCTGGCGTTTGGGATGGATAATCCTTCATTGTGTGATGCTGTCTTGTACACTGAGGACTGTGTACCAGTGGTCTTGTCCTCAACCCATCAATTATGACAGTCAAAAATGTCTCTACATATTGTCAAATAACCCCTGCAGGAAAAAAAAATGTCCGCAGATGAGGAGGACCGCTTTATGACAGGGAATAGGGAAAGGCTACATTCAGCTAAATAATGGTCTCCCAGAGATGTCTTCAATTTAATTCTTGGAGCCTGTGAATTTGTTACCTTGTGTGGCAAAAGAATAAAATTTAAAAAGGACTTGTAATTAAGAATTACAGCATTGTGATGGAAAGATTGTTTTGGATTACCTACTGGGTCCAATATAATTATGAGTTCTTAAAACATAGATGTTCTTATATAAAAAAAAAAACAGACCCAGAAAGCCTTTAACAGAGAGGAAAGGACCGTGAACCAAGCAATACAGCATACGTTAGAATCTGGACAGAATACAGATTCTTCTTGGAAGGAACATAGCCCTAAGACTGACTGTATACATCTGATTTCCTGTCTTGCACCACTGAGTTCATGTCAAATTGTTACAACTCTAATAGAAAATCAATACAGGGTCCATGACCAAAGAGATCCCCTAGTTGTATCAATATGGTGTATACAAAAGTCTTGGTTAGAAGGCAGTGTGCATCAAAGATGGAGTACTATCCTCCATCATGTAGTACCACTTATGGTGACAGACACTAGACAGTGGTCATCCATGGAAAAGAGAAACTGGCTGGTGGATGCTCCAGGAACTTCTGAGATGTTCTAGATCTCATTCTGTAGGGTGGCTAACTAGCTGTACCCCATGCCCAAAGTCTTACTGAAAATTTAGTACATGGATGCTGTCATATGTAACCTATGCCAAGTATAACTGTGTTGGCTAGTCTTATGTCAACTTGACACATGCTATAGCTATCTGAAAGGAGGAACCCTCAATTGAGGAAATGCCTCCATAAGATCCAGCTATAAGGCATTTTCTTAATTAGTATTGACCTTGCTTTCCCCATCACTACAGATTGAAATCTCAGCAAAAAACCTGTCTTTCCTTAAGTTTGCTTTTGTTGGTTAATTTTGTCACAATAAAATGAAAACAACTAATCCAAGAATTATTTTTAAATTCATAGTTAGCATGATATGATAGCAGTTATCTCCATGATAGCTGCTGTTATTCTTTTGGTCTCTGGTCCCTTTAAGGGACAAGCCATGCCTACTCCTCCCGCGACCCCTGACCTCTCGTCACCATCTTGAATCTCTCTCACTGTCCCCTCTTGGCATGCACACACGTGTTTCTCTCTCTCTCTCTCTCTCTCTCTCTCTCTCCTCTAAGCAATAAAGGTTCAGTTTTGATTCATACTATGTGTCTATCACATGTCCCTACCGACATGCCCGCTGCTGCTTGGGTGGCGGACCCAGGACCTGCCGCAAGCCCCATTGCTCTGTGAGTTCACTGGGGGCTCGCCAGCATTTCCCCATGGCTAGCTGCTTGGGGAACCACCCAGGGATTTTTGGAATAAAAGCTGCTATTCTGTAAGCTCCTTAAAGTGTGTGTGTTACTTAAAAAAATAAAATAATAAAAATATTTCTCAACCTAGTTCAACATAAAATTTTTTTGTGTCATTGTTGTACTACAGCCCATTGTGGGTAAGAATACCCCTGGGCTGGTAGTCCTGGGTTCTAGAAGAAAGCAGGCTGAGTAAACCATGATGAGCAAGCCAGTTAGCAACACCCCTCAATGGCTTCTATATCAGCTCCTGCCTCCAGACTCCTGCCCTGTTTAAGTTCCTGTCCTGACTTCCTTCAGTGATGGACAGCAATATCAATAAATAAACACTATTCTCCTAACTTGTTTTTAGGTCATGGTGTTTTTGTCACAGCAAAAGGAACCCTACTAAGATAACTTGGTACCAGGAGTGGGGTATTGCTTTGACCTGACCATGTTTTTGGATGGATTGTGGAAGAACTTTGGAAGTTTGATCTAGAAATGCCATTAAGTATTGAGAATTCAGTGAGCTATCCAGTAGGAGGCTGGAAGATAAGAATGTGGAGAGCAATTAAGAAGATGGAGGCCTGGCTTGTGAGGTTTCAGAGGGAAGTTTAAAGACTCTATTGTGCCTGTTTGCTATTTTGTTTTTCTGTTGTTGTTGTTGTTTGTTTGTTTGTTTGATTGGTTGGTTTTTCAAGACAGGGTTTCTCTGTGTAGTTTTGGAGCCTGTCCTGGAACTTACTCTGTTGACCAGGCTGACTTTGAACTCACAGACATCTCCCTGCCTCTGCCTCCTGAGTTCTGGGATTAAAGGCGTGTGCCACCACCTCCTGGTGAAGTTTGTAAATTTGAATTGAAATTTTGTTATTTATGTCAGTTTGGGATGAAGGGCCAGCCATAATTCATAAGAGAACGGCAACATTGAAGTGAAATCTTTTCATTACTGGGACATTTGATGTCGGCTAGCTGGAGCTAAGAAATTAGCAGTGGTTGAGAAGAGACCAGCATTGTTGAGGTGAAATCTTCCAGGAAGTGTTTGCTCTTGGCAGCACACACAAGTTTTGTTCCAGACCGAGCCAAGGCTGTTCTTTGTGCTGGCAGCTGAACTTTGTACCAGTTTTGAAGGCATAAAACAGTCATGGAGATCAGCTGAGGCTTGGCCATTGTGAGAGGCCATTGGCGAAAAGGCAACCTCCTTGGCAGGTGAAGGCCCAGACCTGAAGGGGTCATGCAAAGAAGTTGAGACTTGGCACAGTGAAGAGAGCCTTTAAGAGACTACTGGTACAGTTCCCAGTGATGTCCCTCATCCAACAAGGACACACCTACTAATCTCTCCCACATAGTCCACAGACTAAAGACCTAGCATCCAAATAAATGACCTATAGGGGCCTTTATCCGTCAAACTACCACATTCCACTCCCTGGCCCCCAAAGGCCCATGGGCATAACATAATGCAAAATGTGTTGAGTGCACTAGTCTTTCAGCGTCAACATAGTTAAAAGTCCAAAGTCTCTCTTCTGAGACCCAAGGCCCTCTCTTAAGTGTAAACCCACCCCCTGCTGCTCAGTAAAATCAAAATAAAAAAGCACAAAATAAAAAACATACACACACACACACACACACACACACACACACACACACACAATGGTGGGCCATGTAGAGGCCCACCAGGGTGCTAGGTGTGCATCTGGCAAATGCTGATGGGAAAAGGGTNGAAAATACTGGACCAAAGCTAAGACCTGAACCCAGCAGGGGAACTCCAAATCCATGTCTGATGTCAGACAGGTCTGCTAGCTCCAGCCTTCTGGAGTTGAGTTCCACTCCCTGTCTTCAGGCCTTTTTGACAGTTGTCTCATGACTCTGCGCCTCCAATGTCCTGGTGTCTCCAGTGCAAGCTGGGTTTCACTTGGACAGTCTTGCACAATAGCCTCTCAGGGCCTTCATGGAGGGATCCAGCTGTCACATTCTGGCCCCAACAACTCTCTTTAATCACAGAGGAAGATTCCACAACCCCTTTATTTACATATCCCTCAGGATTCCCAAACCAGAAACAGCAGCCAAGTGCAGTCCCCCACCCCTTCTTGAATCACATTTGCATAAACTTTGCTTTGTTGTTGCTTTTTAGGACCAGAAAATTTTTCAGGCATTTCCTTATTTCAAGTTGGCAGTGCAGTTGTGTTGATATCTGTTTTACCTGCTAACCTGTTGTTTTTCTATTTTGCCTTGGGCAAAGTTTTAGGACAAAGGCAGAAAGCAGCTACATTGTTTGGCAAAATATCTTGAAACAATCTCTAGCCCTGGTGCTAACCCTGTGTCTCTCTAAAACCCCTTGAGCTGGTCCTCCACAGTCTACATTGCTCACACTGCTTTCTTCCAAGTTCATTCCAGGATGGCCCATTTAGCCCATGGAATGTGTTCAACCACTTTTCTAGACCAAGTCCAAAGTCTTCCATGTCCCCTGTAGTGATATTTTGTTTGTGTTTTAACAAGTAAAGTTTGTCTGAAGATCAGAGTGCAGAGCTAAGCCACTATAAAGGCCAGGGAGTGGTGGTACACACCTTTAATCCCAGAACTTGGGAGACAGCTGGGCAGTGGTGGAGTGCACCTTTAATCCCAGCAGCAGGGAGGTGGAGACGAGACAGGAGTGATATGGCTGGGTGGAGAGAGGAATGTAAGACTGGAGGAGGCAGGAAATCATTGCAGTTTGAGGTTTGGTGGAGACAGTTGCAGTCTGGGGACAGGATTGCCCCTTGGGTCTGAGCATTGCTTGAGGTAAAAAAACTCCCTAGTGATTGGCTGCTTTGCTTCTCTGATCTTCAGCATTAACCTCTATATCTGACTCTGGGTTTTTATTACTAATACCCATTAGAATTCAAGCTACAGTCCCCTACTTAAAACAGCATAATCCAGCCTGTCATGACAATACCCAACTCCTGGTCCCAGTTTCTGTCTTCATTATTTTTCTATCACTGAGATAAGACAGCATGACCATAGCTTCGTATAGAAGGAAAGGTTTACCTGCAGCCTACAGTTTCAAAGGGTTATCGTGATAGGGAATACCCCAAGTTCTCTGTTAAGGCCTGCACTAGTGACTGCTTTAAGACAATGGGTGCTGACAAAAGTGGAGAGAATGAGTGGGAAGAAGGAACCGGAAACAAGAAGGATGGGCTGGACACATTTCTGGCTGGACACATTTCTGGCTGGACACATTTCTGATTGGATTTGAGGCTGACTCTGCAGGAGGAGATCTATGCCCGGAATTGTAAACTCACTCAAACAAACCCAGAGTGTGGAAAGTCACAGTCCCTAGGGGGGGAACTTAATTCTGTTGCTTATCTAAATTGATGTTAGCCCCAAACCACCTTCTAAATAGATAAGTTTATAACCACAATCATCACTCCGTGTTAGTCCAAGAATCCTGTCTTCCCAATGAACTGCAGCGAATGAAGAGTCTCAGTTGCACAAGGTACTGAGAATAGGTGGCAGCAGTTGAGTGGTCATCCCTAGACATGACATGTATACCATCCACTCCAAAGCTTGGGGACACTGTGAAAGAGAGGACAGAAAGCATGTAAAAGCTGGAGGACAGGGAGAAGGGCTCCGGAACCCCCTCTTCTGGGCAAGGGGAAAATGCTTTGAACACCAAGTAGATTTGCAGATGACTGTAGCGAGTCCAGCAATAATGGCCCATCTGCCGGGCACAGGTGGAGGACAGCCTCTGGGGTCCCATTCCTCAACGTTGAACTATTTGCTACTGATAAAGGCAGGGAAAGAAGGGCAGGGGGTTTCCTTCAGAACTATACTACTGGTGGTGCAGGAAGGTTTACAGCTTGTAATTACCTGCCAAATTTGGCGTGGCCCAATACACTATTTACCCAGATACCAAAGCACGTCAGGCTGTTCTCTTCTCTTCCCCAATTCCCGTTTGCTTGTTTGGTTTGTTCTGGATCCCATCTCCATCCACTGTTCAAGCAGATAATCCTGACTTGTAAGTTTACCCCTAAATAAATATCTATCTCTCATTTCTCAGCTAGTGTGGGATTTCTTTTAAGCCTCCAATCTCTCCGCCATCAACTGGTGACCCTACCAGGTTCCAATGGATGTGTCCAATCTCATGGTCACAATGATGGGCTTGGTTAAACTAAATGAGTCACAGCACAAAAACAAGTGTCATGGAGTCTGAAAGAGGTCCAGGTAGGCAGGAGAAGCTGATGGAGGGAGGAGAAGAAGATAGGGTACGGGGAAGAGCAACAGAATGCAATATATACACGCATGACATTGTCAAAGAACTTACACAGAGACGAGACCGCCAATTAAGATTTTAAAAGATGGATTGGGAAGCCTCGTACCTCTAAGTATAAGGTGAGAGGCCTGTGTGTGAGAGAAGAAAACACCATGCCAAGGAGACACTCAGGAAGAACTGTGATGTAGAAGGGTCTTCTTTTTTTGTGATGATTTCATTGGTTAATAAAGAAACTGCCTTGGCCCATTTGATAGGCCAACCCTTACATGGGTGGAGTAGACAGAACAAAATGCTGGGAGGAAGTGAGGCAATTGCCATGCCTCTCCTCTCTGGGCCAGACACTTCCTCTCTGGGCCAGATGAGATGAAGCTCCAGCCCAAGATGGATGTACACTAGAATTTCCTGGTAAGACACTACCTCGTGATGCTACACAGATTATTATATATGGGTTAAAGCAAGATATGAGAGCTAGCCAAGAAGAGGCTAGAACTAACGGGCCAGGCAATGTTTAAAAGAATACAATTTGTGTGTTGTTATTTCGGGGCATAAGCTAGCCAGACAGCCAGGAGCTGGGTGGCAGGAAGTGGCCTGCCATTCTTTCTACAGAACTGGAAACGTGACAAGAGAGATGCTTGGGCGTGGACCAGGGCTGTCTGGACAGGCTCATGGCTGAGTTGCCAGAAAGCAGCTCCTTGCTAAGCCACCATAGTCAGGGCCCCTGTCTCCACCCCTGCAGCACTTGAGAGCTGAGAAGCCATCAGGTGCCTAGAGACAACACACCAGATAAGAGGAAGGGAAGTAGGCTGCTAGAGCTCCAGGGGATTGTTTTTTTATTCCCTTCTTACAGCGTTATAAATTTTCTAATATAAATGTAAATTTTTAGCAAGAAAAACTGTGTGGGGGGTGTTCTGACTAATTGAATCAGCATGTATTAATTATGCATTAGCGAAGATTATGCCACAATTCATTGCCGGCCCCATAATCAGTCTTCAAGCAGAAGGCAAGTGCGGAATAGAATGTCCCACGATAATGATGTCGATTAGGGGGAGGAGTCCTCAGCAGTACTCTTGTTAAAAATCTAATCAGGGGTAAAATACTTGAGGGACTGTCTGCTGGGGATTGACAGATAGTTATTCCATGGCCAGACACACACACACACACACACACACACACACACACACACACCCCACACAGACAGAGCCTGGCTGCTAGGCATATCTGGGAAGGACGATGAAGGCCTAGATCTGAGAGCTTTCCAGAACCACACTTTCTACCCTCTTTGCAACTTGGGGTTTTCATCTGTGGGATGAGGCTAAAGCTAACGACTGTGATCACACAGAGGCAGGCAGTGGCTCTTAAAATGGCTGGTGTTTCAGAACCACCACTTTTTGCTATTTTCGTTGATTTAATTTTCAAGATGCTTCAAGACGGAGTGGTCTCAGACTCACAATCTTCCTGCTTATGCCTCCTCTGTGCTATTACAGGCATGCCTGGCTTGTTTTGTTTTTATTTTTGGTGAATTGGGAATGATTCTGAGGGCTTTTTCTAGTCCCATCTGAAAAAAAAATTAAGCTTACTTGACCAGACAGCGCCAGTACAGTCATTCGGACTAATTGCATCTATTCGAACCACGCGATTTGACCCTGGAAACAGGATGGAGTGATCAGATGCTCTGTGAGATGGAGGAGGACCAAAACAGGAAAGAATGCCAAATCATCCTTTTCTGCTGATGGTCACATTCTGATTCACAGACTGCAGTCCATTCTGGGAGCCAAAGACCAGTAATTCACTAAGTGGCTGGGCACGTCCCTCTCCCGGTGTAGTTAATCTTGTGAGTAGCTGCCGGGCTCTTAGAGATGGATAGGAGCAGAATGTATAAGGTATTCTTAGAATTTTATGATCAGGTCCTTGCTCCAGTAGGTGCCACATCTGCTCATATAGAAGACTGGATGGATGAACGGTCCCAGAGACAGGAATCAGTGAGGGCCCTTGACCACGTATCTGGTAATGTAAATGGACCATCTGTCTGGGAGGTTCAGAGTGTGTTCAGCTAATTAACTCAACAGTGATGTTGTGGGTTGACTGCTCATTGTAGTACCTGGAAACTAGGAAGCTAGGACCACTCCGCTACCAACAAGAAACCCAAAGATCTGACAAGAGGCTAGACCAATTGGCCATCAACAAGGAGCCCAAAGGTCTGACAAGAGGCTAGACCAATCAGCCACCAACAAGGAACCCAAAGGTCTAACAAGAGGCTAGATCAATCGGCCACCAGAAAGAAGCCCAATGTTCTGACATAAAGCTAGACCATCTGTCATTTGCCTATAACTAAAACCATGCCAGCCTTGCCTCTGGGGTAAGTGCAGCTTCTTAGTCTCTATCACCCAGTTATGTAAATATTTACATTGATACCAAGAAGGCCACTTCAATGGCAGGGACTCCTACCTATGTCCCAGCCCTCAGAGGGCAGTCTCCTCTGTACATTTTAGAGCCTTGAACTGCCAGCGTTTGGGTGATCTAGCTGTAGAGCCTGTGTGAGCATACTTGAGGAACTAGCTTACTGGGGAATGCTCATAAGAGGACAGTGAGGGCAGAGGACAGAGCAGAAGAAAGCCAGGAGAGAGACAGTGTTGGCTGGGCCCTGGATTGAGATTAGTGTCCAGAGAATGTCCAGTATGGACGGTACTGCAGTGTGGGCCACTCTGAGGCTCCAAAGTCCTCTCAGTCAGTCATTGGCTCTGACTGATGAGGAGAGTGACCAGCTGCTTGGATGTTTCAGGTAAATGCCCCCACTTTGGCAAAGGACTGTCCTATGGAAGAGGCAGAGGCTAGCTCTTGGCAGCTAAGTGCTTGGTGCTGAGGCCTCATGAAGTCGTGGACTTAATACTGGGCAGAAGCGTCTAAATATATAGACCCCCCCCCCACTACAGTGAGACGGATGTTCTCTACTCTCTTAAGGCATGTGGAGCACGTGAGTCATGAGCCTGTGAAAATGTCCCTCCAAAATTCCGTCCTACATGCTAAGCGTTTGGAGTCTTCCACACATTTCTGATACTGCATTGTTCCTTCTCACTGGGGACATCTTGCTAAAGGCACAGGAAAGAGACAAGAATGACACACAAGACCCGGGTCCAGCATGGAGTGCAACACGTTCGAGGACCTGGACATTAAGTGGACTGTATTAGAGAAAAGAAAGAAGAAACAGCTGGGGACAAAGCCTGGGAAGGGAAAGCCATACCCTTTGTGGCCCAGAGGTGCTGTAAAAACCGTCTGTGTCACTTGAGAATTCGGAGCATCTAAGCAGTGCAGTTAGGTCCACATGGTTAACAGAAAATCTCCTCGTCTGCCACTCCTGGGCATGTAGGAAGAAAAGAGTGACTGGGGGTGGGCAGTGTGGTTGTCCAGGGAGAAGATGCCCAATTCCTGAGCCAGCCGGGTGGCACTGGAGACAGATACAGCAGACTAGATCTAAAAGGTCGGTAGGAGAATGTTTTTCAAACGATGAGTCTTGATCATTTAGAAACAATAACCTTTATTTTGTGAGTCAAGGCTAGAATTTCTCTAATGAAGCAAAACTAAATAAAACTTCCCAGAGGCATGGAACTAGGAGGGGTATTGCAGGCACGGCACCAGGAGGGGTTATTGCAGCCATGGTACCAGGATGGGTATTGCAGATGTGGAACCAGGAGGGGTATTGCAGGCGTGGCATCAAGAGGGATAGTATAGGCGTGGCATCAGGAGGGGAGTTGCAGGCGTGGTACCAGGAGGGGCGTTGCAGGTGTGGCTCTAAGAGGGTTGTTTCATTTGCTTCAGATGTGTTTGGAGGTGTTCTGATGTCCTATGGGAAAGATACTTCCAACGAGCCTTGAGACTGCTGGTTGAGCCAATATGAGGATTGAGGGAGGTTCAACTGCCCCCAGATCTCAGGCTCCCTAACTGGTGGTCTCTACAGCCCTGGCAGTAGGGATGGAAACCTCTGCACCAGGGTATAGGAGAGACCATGAGCTTTACGAGTTTGTTCTTCATATAGATTCATACCCGTGTTGGGAAAAAAGAGCAGAGCCTGCTCCCAGGAGGCCTGAAGGCAGTGAGGCCATCTCTTTAGTGAGTGAGTCAGTCTCTTCAGCATTTCTTGCCCTTCAGAGAAGCAACAGAGGATCCTGGGTAAAGACCCATTTGGTACAGCCAAGGACATCCCAGGGTCTGAGCGCTGACTGGCACGCCCCACATCCCGACTCCTCCAGGGAGTGTGCTGGCAGGATCAGAAAGCTCGTGACACATAGCTTTCTCCCTGTGTGATGGATGGCCTCCACAGAGCTCACCATCCATGTCGGGCCCAGCTGAAGAGTGGAACGACGTGGCTGCTACATTTACACCGTGAGCTGACAAGTGTCTGCCACGCAGCAGTGGCCCAGGGACTGCGCTGGCCGCCATCCGCCTTGTCAGCGCATGGCTCAATCCTCCTGTGCGCACCCTTCGGTAAATTGCCTTTGTCAGCTTCTCCTAGCAGAGGCCGCTCTCTCCATCAATCAGAGCCAATGCCCTGTTAGAAAGAAAGATTCCCTCCCCAGCCAGCCGAAGCAAAGGACCGCAAGGCCTGAGCGCACACTTTTTGCCGTGAGGCAGCTACTCAGACACCCCCCAGCCGCCGCTCCAAGCTGACTGCCTTTCCCACCCCAACCCACCTCAGATCTGACCTTGCTGTGTTGTTCCCTGGGACCAGGGATGAGTCTCCTGCCTTACAAAACCTGGAGAGCAGTGTTCACATCGCTTATCAGATGGACCAATCAAGAAAGACAGCATTTTCTTCTGGGTGCTTAGTATAGTAACTGTTTGAGAAACACCAAATACCTGCTTTCTACAATTCACCCTGCTTTTTTTAATTCTGTAGTTGATGGGGTGCAAGGACACCTACTTCAAAGGACTGATGAGACTGAGTTAGATGCAGGGTGTCTGTCACGTGGTTGAGTGTCATGTGACATATGCCATCATCTTTAACTGTAGCTGGTGAAACCTGCCCATTTTACCGTGGGAGAAGCTGAGGCTCAGTTAAAGCGTTAAGTCTTTAAGTTATAGCCGCAATGAGAAGCTGCTACAGCTGAGCTTGAACAGACACAAACTGACGAAAACCTTGGCGTTCATCTCTCTCAGTTCCAAAGACCTACGGCATTAAGAAGGGTCTTCAACCTGCATTAGTGAAGCTGTAAGGAAGCTTCCAGATATTCGTGCCTCCCAAATACTTTAAAACGCTTCTTCTATAAGCCATCCCCTCTTCAGGGACAGGAAAAGTCATCCCCCAAACCAAGGAAAACTCCTTGGCGACATGACAGGGACAGTGCTCCCAAAGTCTGCTGGTGCCATTTGCTGGAAGAATGGAAAGGACACAGAGACTCCTGCTGTCGCCGGTAGGCAAGCACCACCTGGAAGAGTGCCTGCCTCCGAGTCAGCTGCCGGCTCCCTGGTTGTTGATGACATACAGCGTGCATCCATCCTACCCCCCTACCATTGGTACTGGCACCTAGTTCAGTGACAACACAGGTCACAACTGCTCTACAAGAAGGGCCACAAATGTTTGGATTCTGTTCTCTGTCTTGCTGGGGAGGGCTGGGTAGGCAACTCAACCATCACTGCTGAGCCAAGTGCATAGAAGTTAGGCGTCCACGTCTACCCCTTCCCGTGGGTAGCATGCTCCTAAATCGTGTTTGCCTGAGCTCATCACTAGACAGACTCAAACTGTGCCCCAGTGAACTTCGCAGACACCTGTGACTGCCTTCCCTCTCCTGCAGTCATGCCCCCATTTCCCCATCTCCTCCCTGTTCCAGCAGCCAGACCAGCTTCCCGATGACTCTTGGACAGTGCTGTTGGTTCTGAGCCCCAACCTAAGAGTTGGCCAGAGATGGGAGGGCTGAACACCCCTTCTCTACACAGATGGCCAGTGGAACTACCCTCTGCCGGTAGCTGCCTTCTCCTGCATGCCAGACCTCCTGAGAGTCGGAGGTCACAAGTCTTGGAGTCACGAATGTAGCATATTACCTAATTATAATGGGTACCAGAAATTCCTGAGCTTTTCTTAAAAGGGCCGGGTTTTATAAGCAGAAGCTGAAATGGCTCATCTGGGAGAAGGAATGGAAGCTGTTGTACATACTGGCTTTAATCTGGCTGCTTTCTACACAATATTAACGTGTGCATACATGCACACAAACTTAAAATCATTTTCTAGAAAAGGTTGTATCAGTGGGGACACTCGGTATCCTTGTTCTGGGCTGTGCAGGCTTGATCCACAGAGAAAAGACCCTGAAAAATACTTAACACGGGTGTCAGGAACTGTAGTCAAGCTCCTCACAGTGCCAGGGTGATCCACAGGGAGCAGCCGGCTCATCCTGAAGGCGCAGGACTTGAGACTGCGCTGTTTGGGCGGTCACCGTTCAGCTCCATTGCTGTATTCTCCACTGGGATCTAAGTGATTGGGGGTGGCCATGGTAAGCAGAGGTAAGGGCATGGCTGCTATCCCAGATGGCTGTGTCTGTGGACTCAGCCATGCAAGTATGTACCCTGGCAAAGGGCAGGTGCCTGAGAGGGCTTCCCTAAGTGCTGGCCAAGTCTCTAGGTCTTGGGTCAAAATAAAATGCAAACCAAGGTGCCAGATGGAAAACAGTTAACTGCTGCTGCTGCTGCGGTTTGTGCCCGGCTTCAGCGAGTCTCCAAGGGTTCCCATGTTAAAAGCTAATCCCCACTGTGAGGTTTGAAGAGAGTGGACGCGTAGCTGCGGGATTGAGAGGTAGGGCCTCTGGGAAGTATTTATGGTTAGAAGAGTCACCAAGGTGAAGCCTCCTGAGAGAGAATAAAGAGATGCGCGGCTCCACTTCCTGTGCTGCTCGGGGGCCTTGGTCAGCAAGAAAGCCCTCGCCAAGCGCAGGCCTGTGGGTCCCCAGGACTTGGCTGGAAATAAACTCGTTTTCTCCCTTCAGTCACCTGGTATCAGATGCCTTCGCTTTGCTCCCACAGAGCAGGGTGACTATCGATCGACTCGTGCCCTGTCAACCTGGCAATTCTATAGGTTCTCTCTCTCCATTCCTGCCCTCTGTCAGCTGCATGCAAACGAGGAGGTTGTTTATAGACCCGAATATTAAACATGCAGTATGCTTCTTTATGGTGTATTAAATCCACAAAACACGGCCTCGCTAAGCTGCCCTTTAACCTCCTTACTTCCCATTTCCTTTATCTGAAATTTTCGATTAGAATATTTATTGTTTTGGGTATTTTTTAATCAGACTTGAAACTGCCTCTGCTTTCAAACCTATTTTGTTTTTATTGTAGGGAGATAAGAGTCACGGACTCCTAGGGACAGTCGTGTTAGCTTTTGTTGAAATAAGAGTGGCGGCGGGGCTGCGTCCCCAACACCCCGGCCGCTTGGCTAGCTTATGCCCGAAATAACAACACACAAACTGTATTCATTTAAACACCGCTTGGCCCATTTCTATCTAGCCTCTTCTCGGCTAACTCTCACACATGAATTTAGCCCATTTCTAATAATGTGTGTAAGCACCCCAAGGTGCGCTTACCGGGAAGATTCTAGCCTCCGTCCATCCTGGGTCAGAGCTGCCTGGGAGAGTGGAGCCTGGCGTCTCTGCTCCAGAGAGCAGAGCTGTCGAGTCTCTCCGGAAGCAGAGCAGCGTCTGACCTCACTTCCTCTTCCTCCCAGAATTCTATTCTGTTTACTCCTCCCACCTATACTTTAACCTATCAGGGCCAGCCAAGCAGTTTCTTTATTGCTCAATGACCTTCCTCCATCAGGCTTTTGTTGCTCTGTAGGCCCAGTCGAGGGCAGGACAGTGTGGGCTTGGTGTCCCCAGTGCTCTGGAGGTTCCTGTCTCCATCAGACACACTTGGCATCCACAGAGCATCCGTACTGTTCCCACCCTGCCAGGCACTGGATGTTTTAATCAAATCAGAGCCGGCCAGGCTTCTGCTGAAGAAGGAGCAGGAGTGAGGACAAGGTCCAGAAGGTTCCCCCACATTTCCCACTGCCAGGGAAGGGTAGACAGGCTGTTTCAGTGCAGGGGGTGGAGGGTCTCAAAGGCCCGCACTGATGCCCAGCGTCAGACACTGCCACGACCCTGTTTCTTCCTCTTCTTTTAACAAGAGCTAGGAAATAGAATCAGCCTACATGTCCATCAGGAAATGAGCAGGTAATGCAAACGTGATGCATAAACACAATGGGATTCCACTGAGCCATCAAGAAAAACGAATCATAAAATTTGCAGAGAAGTGAACCAAAAGATATTCTGCTAAGCAACGTAAGCTAGGCTCAGAAAGACCAAGACATATGTTCTCTCTTGTGTGCAATCCCTAGTCACTAAAGGCTACATATTTGTGTCGAGGTGGAGTGAATGTGGGCACTGAGCAGGAGACTTGGAGGGGCCCATGAGACGGGGTGGCAGTAGAGTAGGAACTGAAGAATGCTACATCAAGATGAACCCAAACAATGCCAGTTTGCAGGGGAAGACCGGAAGCGCTTCCTTACCCTGGCATCATCTAACAAACGGAGCTTGCCCCCTAAGGCCTTTTAAGTTCGAACAGGAAGAGGACGTGAGGGGCTGTAAAAGATCATATGTGGTATGACGGATGCTTTTAGGGTTCGCTCCTCATCTCCCTAGCCCACTTCTATTCCTGGAAGTACCTCTTCCTTTCCCTTAAAAAACAAACAAATCAAGTGTCTTTAATTGAGATACAGCTGCGCCACGTTCCCCTCCTTTTCCTCCTTCCAGGCCCTACCACCCGCTCTACCTCAGCCCCTCCCATTTCCCACTACACTCTCAAGTCCATAGGCTCTTTCTCATTATTGGTGCATACATACACACACAGGTAGGTATAACTGTGCTTGTATATGTATGCACAAATATATGTATGTATGGACATACATACATACATACACACACATACAACATGCTGAGTCTATTTGGGTTGTGTGCATATGGTTTCAAGGCTGAAACCATGCACTGTAAACCAAGTAAGGGAACTCCTCCCCGGGAGAGGTTAATTCTCCTCCCCCCAAGACCTGGTGCAGCTTTTCCTCCTCCCACGTTAGCATGTGCACTGATAGCGCCCTTGGTCCAGTCTCGTTTATGCGGCCATTTCTATGAAAGACTTTCGCAGTAGACGTCTTGACTCTTACAGTTTTTCCACCCCTCTTCCTCAGTGTTCCCTAAGCCAGAGCTGCAGAGCTGTGATACAGCTGTGCTGGGGCCAGGCTCCCTATGATCTGATCTCTGCATTGCTTCCAGTTGTAGCCAGCTGTGGTGGTCTCTGTGTGCTGTGAAGAAAGGCTTTTTTGACCGGGCTGGTAACTACGCTCATCCAGGACTGGTGGCCTGTTCACAAAGTGGGCTCACGGGCCTCGGGTTTGGAAAGAGGCTTATTTGTGGGTTTGCATGTGGGACATGGATTGGGGTAACCCGCTCTCCCCTTGTTATAAAGACGTCTGTTTCATCCTATGCCTCACTTAGAAGGCGTGGCTTTTCCATCCGGTAGCTGCTGGGATTTTCACCTAACCTGTGCTGTGATTTTCCTCCCCAACGCTAATAAAATTGTCTCAAGCTTCCTTCTGAGTTAATTTCCAATTTATTTTATCAATAAGACTAAGAACCCTGAAAAAAAGGGAACCTCAGTTTCCCAGCACAAGACTAGAAAAAGAGAGATTTTTTTAAGGGAGGGGGTAAGAAGGGCAACACAGCCAAGACATGGGGTGTGAGGAGGGCAATAGGGCCAAGACATAAGGGGAAGGGGCAATAGAGCCAAGACATAGGGGGGAGGAGGGCAATAGAGCCAAGACATAGGGGGAGGAGGGCAATAGAGTCAAGACACTGGGGGTGGGGAGGCAGGGGTGCTAGGCACACAGCAAGGAAGAGCAAGTGAAGAGTCTGGAAGGGAATGCGTGCGCGAGAACAACCAAATGAAGTCTGTATGAAACTTCTATGCTAACCATTTCCTTTCTGAATTAATTGAAAAACATCCACTGGGCCAAATGTGGTGATGCACACCTTCAATCCCAGCACTCAGGAGGCAGAGGCAGGCGGATCTCTGCGAGTCTGAGGCCAGCCTGGTCTACAGAGTGAGTTCCAGGACAGCTGGGGCAGTGTAGAAAGAGTCTCTGCACCAGAGGAAAAAAATGCAGACTGGATAATAAAAGTGCACACTTGTTATTTCTAACCCAGAGGCACCCAGCTGGGGCCTGTGTGACAGGCAGCCTGCTCTGCCCTGTGTAGTTTATAGAAGGCCGGCGGATGATGACCTGGGGCTGAGGAAGTGTTCTGAAAGCCCCGGCAAAGTGAGAGAGCTGTGTGGGGTGTTTCTGGGTATGAGACCCATGTCGCTGTCCGTGCACATTTGCTTCCAGAAGGGAACATCATTTGCCTGAGGTGAAAACCCTGATCCTTTCCCGCTTTTCCTGAGCGTCAAGGTAAGTTCCTGGTTTAGGAAAACTCGCTTCATCCACGGCCCCGTCTGGGCTATTGCTGGCCTCTTCCTGAAGAACAGAAGTGAAATTGCGTTTAAAACCAGCCCTTGGTTTATTGACACCTGGAAGGTTAATCAAGTCGGACTTTTTCCTTACTTGATCGATACATCTCCAGCTTGTCCTGCTCATAGACAGTTACCCAATTACCAGCTCTCTAATCGGAGACGCACAACCTTTCAAAATCGGACTGGCTTCATCGATCCAGTAACAGCTAAATTGGCACCCTCCTCTCCCACAGAACAGATTTAATCTGCCCGGGTCTGATTAAAATGCTTGGCTGAAACCAACGCCAGATGGAATCTCCTTCCTCTCTCCAAGGTCCTCAGAAGTCACAAGAGTCCCACGCCTGAGAGAATTGTCCGCGACAAGGCTCAATAACGGGGTGGTTCAGGTGCACACCCATCTCTCTCCAAGTGCTTAGAGGATTCCGTGATAGACTGATCCCGGAAACATCAGACTCCTGGTTGATGGTGGCATACATTTGCCCCATCAGCACCTGTCAGTTCTCACTCTCTTGAGCCAAAACCGAAGTGGGATGCCCATCAGATGGGTGTTTTGCTAACACATCTAATGACCTCATTGGTAGGGAGATGAGAATGCAGGCATCACCAAAAAGAAACCAATGTCCACTTGTCTGGATTTGATAGAAGATGAATTTCCATGTACCACAGCACTAATCTTGCAGAAGGCAAAAACAGTTCCTGCATCCTCAAGCATTTATGTTGTTAATATTTATTTAAAAAATCATTCATACTGTGAAAATTTTTAATTAAAGTGGACCTGTAAACTGGTATTCACTTATACCGTGCAATCACTTACCCTGTCCCAGGAGATTAAATAATGAAGCTAAAGTCTTTCTAATTACCAGAGGGGAGGAAACCTGTTATCTAAGTCATTAGTTTTCACCTCAGCCTTGCAAAAGGAGAAAATGCAATTTAACTCATTGCAATAACAATTCTGAAATTCTAAGTAGAAATCAAAAGTATGTCCAACACCTCATGCTGCATACAGGAACAGGAGAATGTGATGCCAATTTGAATTTTTGTGGAGATGCATTAGGCTTGCAGCCAGAAATAAGAGCATCTGAGTGCAAATAAGAAATAAGACGCCTCCTAGGTCCTGCTGGGTGGGTGGGGGGGACAGTCAGATCTCCTGCCTGGACTTCACAAGAGCCATCCAGGCAGCTGCACCAATTGCCCAGCCCCCAAAACAATCTGCTGTGCAAGAGGTGGATGCCCGGAGAACCAGCAAATGCTTTGTGGCTTTATTTAAATTTGCTTATAGCCTTTATAGTACTTTATTGTACTAACACAAATATTAGCTGGATTCAGATAAAACATATTAGCTCTCCTATTTCAAATTGAAAGTAATATAAACATACCCTTAAGATTATCTATCAAAAAATTAGGTAACTGTTTTCTTCCTGTGAGAGTATTATATAACAAAGGAGAAGTAGGTATGAAAGGTAATGAATAAAACGGGAATATAGGCAAAGAACAAGGCAAGGGACTTCCGGGCTCCGCTTTTCTAAACCAATAGCACAGCTTTGAGAAAAACGACCCTAAATGTTGATGGTCATGCCTGGGGCTTCCCACACTAGGAGTAAAAAATCCAAAATCTTCAGATGATCAAGTAGACACCGATCTGGCTCTATTTCAAATACCCAAAGCTCAGTTATTCAGTGCTATCTGCAGGGCTTATAATTTCCTAAAACAGAGACAAGTGCACTTCCGGATAGAATTATCCAGCTGAAGCACTGACTACCACTCAAGGGAAGGGCTCTCTAGAGGGAGCACCAGAACTCATTTCTCCTAGAATAAAAAAAAAGACTTAAGAGATAACGGAAACCGAGAGCACGCATGTTCATACAGCGACTATTTCTAAGCAACCCAGTGAGCGTGGAATAACGTCCTCTTCGCTCACAGTTGGAAAAATAGGGTTAAAAAAGGCAACAAGGCAGGCCAACTCCCATACTTGGCTATGCCTAAACTAGGACCCATGGAGCCTAAAGCTAAACTAGTGTTCTGCTGATGACCATGTAAGATCTTTGGGAGCTGTGCAGACAGCTCAGGGGTTAAAGGGCTTGTCATGCCCACAACAGAACTGGGGTCCAGATCCACAGAATCCAAACGCTGGGGCAGCAGCCCCGTAATTCCAGTCCTATAAGGCAGACAGGGGACTCTTCAAACAGACTGGCTAACCAGTGTGGTCTCCTGAGCAAGCTCTGGGTTTTCTCAAGAGACCCTGCCTCACAAAATGAGCAATTAGAAGGTTCCAGATGTCAGCCTTGGGTGTCCACACATTGTGTGCATGTATGCATACACACCAACATACAAGTGACAGTTACCTTCTTCCTGTCCCTGCCCCGTCAAACGCTGACCTAATCCTGACATCACACTTTTGCCCTATCTAGGTTTCATATAAATGGACTCCCATGTTTGTGACTGACTGTATTTGCCTCCCTTCACTTAGCAAGTTTTTAAAACACATTAAAGTTGTTGTATGTAGTAATATTTTTATCTCTTAGGACTTGCTAGCGTTCCAGAACGTGGATATGCCACGGGTGGTCTTCTGCTTCCTGTGTGACAATTATTTAGGGTGTATCTAGTTTTCACTATCTGCAGTAACACTTATTTTTTTTTTTAACATGTCTTCACAGGATGCGTGTGGTATGTTGTTTCTCTTGGGTGGGAACTGTCGCCGACTGACTGAGCCATAAGGCGAGTGCTCACTTACCTCCTTAAAACACTGCCATGCTGTGGTCACCATTACACACTCCCGCCAGCAGCTGTGAGAGGACCTCTAGCTGATGTTTAGTATTGCCAGCCTTTTTTTTTTTACCAGCTTTTAAACCTAAACAACAACAACAAAATGCAAACTGTATTGTTCTGTGTCTTGAGCGTCATTTAAACTAGGTGTTGCCTCACAGTACCAACCTGGTTTTAATATCTGCCTAGAACTGGACATTTTACTGTTGATGTGGTCACTACTTTTGACTATGGCTATGGATCATCTTCATGTACCTATTGGCCATCTTAGTGTTTTCTTTAGCGTGGTTCCCATTCAGGTCTCTCATTCGGTTGTAGGCACTCGGTCTTCCTGCAACTGAGTCTCATCTGAGGTTTACTCGCGTGAATCTCTGACTTCACGTCCTTTGGAGAGTCCCCTGGCTCCTGCTCCCACCGCTATCGGCACACACTCCCTTTGTATATATGCCCAGGATTTACGGCCGTGTTCTGTAAACATCTTTGCCTGGCAGACCTTTTGTCTATCCTATCTGGAAGAGGCAGCGGTTTGTGCTTTAGTACAACGCTGGGGATTATATTGTCAGGCCACCTCCTCGGGGCAAATCTTCCAAGCATTGAAAGCCAAAGATAAAGAGCAAATCTTGACATGGTCAGGAGGAAAATGACAACTACACCCAGAGGAACAACAACCCAATTACGGGCTGGCTTCTTATCAGAAGACACAGGCCAGAGAACAATAGAGAGCGCCTTCACAGGCCAAAATAAAGTGTTACGAGGGAAGCTGAATCTCACATTCTATGGCCAGTGGATTTTAAGACATACACCCCTTCCCGACACACACACACACACACACACACACACACACATACACACATACACACACGATAGAAGCTACAATCTCGGTGCAAGCAGTGTGGCAGTTGGCAGTACTTGGTGAGGTGAGTCAAAGCCAGGAGATACAATCTCTAGTCCTTGAATCAGCATCGGTCAGTTTCCCCCTGAAGTCCTTGGTGTCGCACACCTTGAGCCAACCCTAGGGCTTCAGTGGGGCTCTTGTGTCCCCTGGGTGAATGTCTAGCTTCTCTAGGAACATAGCCTCACTCTGCTGCCAGCGGTGTCCAGATGTCATGAGGTTGGTAACACTGCTGTTATTAAATTCACAGATATTTAAGCTTCATCTATCTGGTGAATCATGTTCACCCAACAGTTCAGTAAGCCTCCCCAGTGCGTTCCTTGCCTGCAGCTTAGCCTTACATTTAGGTACATGTGAGGTACCTAGCAGAGAGCCATCAGAAATGACTGGCATGTTCCTGGGGTACACACTCTAGGAACAGAGGAACAAAGGTCATGGACAAATGTGTAGGTTGAGTGCAGGCTGCAGCAGAAGGGTGGTCCAGTCCCCAGAGGAAATAAGGAGACGCCATTACTATCTTGTGTCATAAAGGGACAGGAAAGGGGACTGTAGGCGCTGACATTGTCCAGCAGGAGGGTGGTGGCTAACTTCTTGACAGCACCTCACTGAATGGAGAACGCTTCTGTCTCGTGAGGGAACAGGAACCCCAGTCTTCCACAGCCCCAGGGTCATGAGCACTGGCTTAGGCAGAACCATCCGCTAGAGGAACCAGCCAGGACAAAGCGGTTGGCTTTCTATTGCTTCAAAGTTCTATTTTTCAGACACACATGAGTACATTGTCTTTATTTAAAAAACAAAGCAAAAATGCTTCTCATTCTATTTTTGAGCACTGAGTTTGCAGTTAGAAATAGGATTTGTCACTTTTCTTCCTTCTCTGAGCTGTCCATAATCTCCATCTTAGACTGTGACAAGGACTCTCGGGTCTCCACAGCTCATTACCTCTGGCTTTACTCAGGGAACAGACTGGCAAGTCCTAACTACTTTAACTGCTTTCTAGCTACTTCTTTCTGCAGGCAGATAGTGCACCTCCTTTCTTGTCAATCTGACTAAATATCAAGACCTGTACTAAAATACTAACTGATGTCATCTTTCGAGACCGATGCCGTGTACTACCTTTATTGGGAATGTAAATATTTAGTTGCCCACAGTTCCCAGGTAGGCATATAAGATGTGAGGATGACGTGGAGAGAAGCCGACAACATTCAGAGAGGAGTATGGCCTTCTAAGGGGGAAATGGGACCCGCTTCTGGGTGCGGCTTTGGCCTAGGCTGTGTTAGAGCTGGTCTAACCTGAAGTTGGCACTCACTCTTACTACAGCCTGACTAGACTTCCCCAGTGCCAGCCAGGTGTAGGAGACAACCAAGGACACAGGATGATCTTCTATTCAGTTGTAGGTGAGACAGCCAGTTGACTTGGTAAGGGCCTGGAAATTTTCTTGTTGTTGCCTTCTTCTTATAGACGTCTTTCATTTTCTCGATCTCGCTTATTTTTCACTCAGATTTAGCTTGCTCGCTTAGTGTAATTTTTCACTAATACTGACTAAACTCACAGGCTTTGAGAGGACGAAGAGGAAATAGCAGCTTTCTACTCCAAAGCCCCATTTCACATATTAAAATGAAAGAGGAGCACTCAAGATTGGATCAAGGACACCTAATTGGTACGTAATACTTCTAAACATTAATATGTATTATTTACTATGTCCCAGAAACCGTGGAAGTCATCTGTCAATCAATCCTTACAATGACTGATGAAGTATGTATGAACTTCAATTTTTTTTTAAATACATCAACCTTGCTAGTGTTGTCTATAATTAGTCAATCAAATACCCGTTTGGGACAAAGACGGCAAGAAGATGGTGGAGTAGGAATTTTCTATATGTATCTTCCCATAAAAATACCAAATTGCACAACTCTGTTTACAAAAATACCTTAATATGAACTTGGCAAAAGTTACACGAGCAGGATGTTACACAGAAAAAATAAAAGATGCACAAGAAAGAGGTGTGGGGGTGCAGTTCCTAGCTCCCCTTATCCGAGCCCATGCAGCACACTGTGGGAGAACTTCTGGGTGGAGGAGGGAGAAGGAAGTGGGCGCCCATAGGAACCTGGAGGCATAAGCTGATGTAAAGGTCAGCCCCCGGGCAGAGTCATGCCACACCAGGAAGAACTCCATGACACCAGACTCCAGACTGGTGCTCCGGACATCTCCCCAGAGTCATATCTGTCTCACTTGGTTTCTGGGTCTTCTCCACCTTTATGCTCATTCCCAGCACCCACATGGTGGCTCACAACCATCTATAACTCCAGTTTCAGGAGATCTGATGCCCTTTCTGACTGCTTTGGGTTCTGCATGCATGTGGTGCATATACAAACATGCAGGTGACACACGCGTGTAAAATAATTAATAAATCTTTTAAGACAATACATTTTTGTAGGTTCTATGGTATAAATATATAAACTGTGGTATCAAAACAAAATGTGTGAGAGAATGAAGTGGATATATAGAGTTATGTATAATCAAAGTTAAGTTCTTAACATGAAATAGCCCCCTCAACTATTTATGCAGCTTTGTGGCAACAAGGCAAAAGCCTAAAATAGATATACAAAAAATAAGAAGCAAAGAATTGAGTCATGTTTTCAATAAAATCATCTACATATAAAAAAAGACACAGGAGCCGGGCGGTGGTGGCGCATGCCTTTAATCCCAGCACTCGGGAGGCAGAGGCAGGCGGATCTCTGTGAGTTCCAGGCCAGCCTGGTCTACAAGAGCTAGTTCCAGGACAGGAACCAAAAGCTACGGAGAAACCCTGTCTCGAAAATTAAAAAAAAAAAAAAAAAAAAGACACAGGAGAATAATCAAGGAATAAAGGATCTACAAAATAATCCCCAATAATTAGCAAAATGGCAGATATAAGTTATTACTGCCAATGATTTCCTTACACGTAAACTCTATTAAGACCAGATGAATGGATTGAAACGCATGTGCGCGCACCCAATCACGCATGCTGTCTAGAAGGGATTCTATCCACACAAAGACGGACACAGCAAAGGAACAGATATTCCACGCAGATGTAAGCAGAAAGAGAGCAGGAAGGATCCGACGTATGTTGACTTTAAGTAAAACTCCATGAAGACAAAGCAGTCATCGTACCATGATAGAAGGGCAGTTCGCCAACGGATGCAGCAATTGTTAATAGAAACATGCCCAACCTTGGAGCACCTGAGCGGATAAGGCAATATGAATAAAAAAGAGATCTGTATTAGAGCAATTTTCTTCAATTGTTCCAGATAAAGGCTTTCTTAATAATACCCTCGCAGCAATAAACAGATTGTCCACAGAGAAAAATCTTCAACTACACTTCAGACTAAATGAACCCATGGGAAGAGGTCACAGAGGGGTGCGGCCTCGCTGCCCACGGCTTGCCTGGCTGGCCTGCCTACCTGCCTTGGCACTTTTGTTGGGAATTACTGCTATAAAATTTTATATTTCTCCCTTAACTCAGGTCTAGGTCTGAGGTAGGGCAGAGCTGGGGGACATAACCACTCACAGCAATGGCTGGAGCAATTTGAGTACACTTGGGACTCCCTGTTGCACTCAGATGACTTACTTTTTTCTATTTGTTTCCTGTCCGTGACAGGAATGACTTGGACGGAATAGCTCAAAATCACTGTAGAGAAAACCAAAGGGGTGAACCTGCATTTTGGCCCACATTTGTGCTAGTTAGCGTTCCTCAATGGGGACACACGCTATGGTCATCTAGGAGAGAACCTCATTTGAAGAAAATTGCTTCTACCAGACTGGCCTGCAGGTGAGTCTGTAGGGGTATGTTCTTGCTTAATGAGCTTCTGTCTGACCCTCCACTCCTACCCCCTACCTCAAACCTCCATCTTTTATTAAAGCAAGCTTACTGAGGCATAATTTGCTTACAGGAAAATGAAATCTTTTAAGAGTCAGATGAATAAATTCTGAGAAAATCATAGAACCAAGTAAATACCACCAACAAGATCAAGAAGCAGAACAAATCGCTGTGAACCTCAATACTTTAGAATCACACCAGTTCCTGTTTCCTTACCCAGGCAAACACCAATGTGTTTGCTGTTTCTAGAATTTTCTTTCTACTCCACTCCATTCATGGCAAGCTTTAGAAAATATTATTTCTTAAAAATCTACCACTATAACCACCAGTTTGTTCTTTGGCACCTTGAGAATTTTTTTTAAATGCTTTGTCATACCTACTTTAGTGGGAAACACTAAAGAGATAAACAGAATTTCATATTATAAGCCCAAAGGATCTTACATGTAGTAAGCACTCAATAATTGCTTGTAGTTTGTTTTTTCAATAAACTGCACCGCTTCTTTATTTTGTGGTTATGCTTAGCTGATAAATACAAAAATTTTCAGGAACAAATAGGGTGCCCTCTGAACATACATACATTTTTATAATCAAAGTAGACAGATTAGTATTCTCAAAAACTGATCACCTCTTTATGGTGAAAACACTCAAAATGTAGTTGAGACACAGATCTCCTGCAGTGTGCTGGCTCGTTTTATGTCAACTTGGCACAAGCTAGAGTCATCAGAGAGGAGGCAGCCTCCATCGAGAAAATTCCTCCAGAATTTTGTCAGCTCCCAGTATCTAGAAACACATTTCATCCAGAATCCCCAAAGGTCACACCTACCAGGATCCAAGAAGAATTTCTTGCCAGGCAGCACACAGACACCACACTCTTAGAACCTAGAACCAGAGAGGGCAAAAGAAACCAAGAAATAAAACCCCCACTCAACAAAGACAAGACTAGGTATCAGCACCTAGAATTGCAATCTTCCCAAACCCAGATGCCTAAATGCCAGTGTAAAAACATGACTAGTCTCAGCCAGAACAGTATGTCCCCAAGAGAGCCCAACACCCTCCCACAGCTGCGAAGCAGTTGAAGCCCAAAACAAAGACCTTAAAATAGTCCTTATGAATATGAGAAAGATCCTTAAAGAGGAAATGAGTAAATTCCTTAAAGAAACCTATGAAAACAAAAACCATGGAAGGAAATGAATAGAACATCTCAAGACCTGAGAGTAGAAATAGAATCAATAAAGAAAACCCAAACCGAGAAAAATCTGGAAAGGAAAGATTTAGGAACACAAGCGGGAACCTCAAAGGCAAGCCTCACCCCTCACCAACAGAACACAAGAGATGCATTAAAGACATGATAGAAAAAGTAGATACATTGGTCAAAAAAAAAAATGTTAAATTTGAAAAAAAATCCTGGTACAAACCATCCAGGAAACCTGGAACACTAGGAAAAGACCAAATCTAAGAAGAATAGTAAGAACAGAGGAAGAAAAATAAGTTCAGGTCAAATGGACAGAAAATATTTTCGACAAAATGGTAAAAAAAAAAAAATCCCTAACCTAAAGAAGGAGATGCCTATCAAGTTATAAGAAGCATACAGAATACCAAATGTACTGAATCAGAAAAGAAAGTCCACTCAGCAGATAATAATCAAAGCACTAAACAGAACAAGAAAGAATACTAAACACTGAAAGGGAAAAGGACAAATAATATATGGCCGACTGAGGAGAATAACACTTGACTTCTCAATGGAGCCGCTAAGAGCCAGAAGGGCTTAGACAGATGTGCTACAGACTCTAAAAGACTTCAGATGCCAGACAACCCAGATTATAATACCCAGCAAAACTTTGAGTCACAATAGATGGTGTTTTAGTTTGGGTTACTTTTGCTTCGCTAAAAGACCAAGGCCAAAAGCAAGTCAGGGAGAAAGGGATTTATTTGGCTTGTGTTTCCACATCTGTAGCCTATCACTAAAGGAAATCAGGACAAGAACTCAAACAGGCAGGATCCTGGAGGCAGGAGCTTATGCAGAGGCCAGGGAGGGGTGCTGCTTACTGGATTGTTCAGTCTGCTTTCTTATAGAACCCAGGACCACCAGCCTAGGGATGGCAACACCCACAGTGAGCTGGGCCGTCACTTATCAACCACTAATTAAGAAAATGCTCTTCAGGCTTGCCTACAACCTGATCTTGTGGAGGCATTTTCTCAGTTGTGGTTCCCTCCTCTCAGATGATTCTAGCCTGTATTAAGTTGGATGGAATTAGCCAGTACTGGTGGAGAAAATAAGACATTCCATGATAAAACAAGATTTAGGCAATATCTACCTACAAAACCAGACTAGAAGGAAAATTCCAACCTAAAGAGATCTACATCCAGGAGAACAAGGGATAAATAATCACAGACCAGCCAATCAAAAGATGGGAAACATACAACACACACACACACAGAAAGAGAGAGAGAGAGAGAGAGAGAGAGAGAGAGAGAGAGAGAGAGAGAACCACCACTACAACCACTGCATCAGCTAGATAATAGCAATCAGAAAACACTTCTCATTGATATCTCTCAATATCAATGTCTCAATTTCCCAATTAAAAGACACGCACTAACAAAATGGATGTGAAAACAGAATCCATCCTTCTGTTTAAAGAAATATACCTTAACATCAAAGATAGACATTATCTCAGGATAAAGATGGGAAAAGATATTTCAAGATGATAGCCTAAGGAGTAAGCTTTTTTTTTTATATATCCGACAAAATAGACTTCAAACCAAAACTAATCAGAAGAGATAAAGAAGAACACTACATATTCATCAAGGAAAAAAAATCCACCAAGAGAACACTGCAATTCTAAACAACTACACACCAAACACAAGGGCTCCAAGTTTGTAAACAGAGAAATGCTGTAGCTAACTGACATTATAAACCAAATAGACCTAACAGACATTTATAGAACATTTCACTCAAACACAAAAGAATATACATTTTTTTCAGCACCTCAAGGAACTTCCTCCAAGACTGACCACATACTCAGACATAAAGAAGTCTCAACAGATACAAAAAAAATTAAAATATTCTTCATTCTATCTGGCCACCATGGATTAAAGCCAGATATTAACAACAGCAGAAACACAGAAAGCTTTATAAACCCAAGGAAACTGAAAAGTTCTCTACTAAAAGAAAAATGGGCCAAGACAGAAATTAACAAAGAAATCAAAGACTTTCTAGAATTGAATAAAAGTGAATACACAGCATACCCACTCTTCTGGGGCACAATGAAGGAGATTCTAAGATGTAAGTTCATAGCACTGTCTACATAAAAAATGGCATGATCTCATACTAGTAACTTAACAGCACACCTGAAGGCTCTAGAACAAGAGAAGAAATCATACCCAAAAATAAGTTTATGGCAAAGAATAATCAAACTCAGGGATGAAATCTATAAAATAGAAACAAACAACCAGAAGGCAAATATGATAGAGAATATCAAAATTAGAGATGAAAAGAGGGCATAAAAACAGACACCAAGGAAATGGATAGTTTTCTCAATACTTATCACTTACCCATGTTAAACTAAGATCATACAAGCTATTTAAACAGACTTATAGCCTCTAGTGAAATAGAAGCAGTCATTAAAAGTTCCCAAGCAAAAGGAAATAAAAACAAAATACAACAACCATAAAACAGGGCCAAATGATTTTAGCATAGAATTCTACCACACTTTTAAAGGATAGTTAATGCTAATACTCCTCAAACTTTCCCATATCATAGAAACAGAAATAACATTGCCTGGTTTATGTTATGAGGCCACAGTTACTCTGATATCCAAATCACACAAAACCCAACAATGAAGAATTTCAGAACAATTTATTTTATGAACATAGGTGGAAAAATTCTCAATAAAATACCTGCAAACTGAATCCAAGAACACATCCAAAAGATCATCCTCCATGATGAGTAGACTTCATCCCAGAGATGCAGAAACGGTTTAACATACATAAATTGATAAGTGTAATCTATCATGTAAACAAACTGTAAGACAAAAACCACATAATCATCTCATTAGAGGCAGAAAAAGTAAAAAAATCCAACATCCCTTCATGATATAAGTCCCAGAGAGAATAAGTATACAAGGGGCATACTTCAACATATTAAAGGTGGTTTACAGCAAGCCCATAGCCAACATCAACTTAAATGGAAAGGAATTCAAAGCAAGTCCACTAAAATCAGGAACAAAAAAGGTTGTACACTCTCTCCGTATCTACTCAATATAGCACTTGAAGTCTTAGCCACAGCAATAAGACAGCTAAAGGAGATCAATGGAATATAACTTGGAGATCAATGGGATATAAATTGGAAAGGAGTATATTAAAGTATATTTATTTGCAGATAATATGAAAGTATACATAAATGACCCTAAAAATTCCACCAGGGGAACTCCTACAGCTGACAAACACTTTCAGAAAAGTAGCTAGATACAAAATTAGCTAAAAACAAACAAACAAACAAACAAAAAGTAACCCTCTTATATACAAATGAAAAACAAATTGAGAAAGAAATCAGGGAAACAACACCTTTCATAATAGCTTCAAATAATAAAAAATATCTTGGGATAAGTATAACCTTGGATAACTTTAACCAAGAAAGTAAAAGACTTGTATGATAGAAACTCAAGTCCTTAAAGAAATAAATTGATGTAGATATAAGAAGATAGACAGATCTCCCACGCTCATGGATTGGTAGGATTAACACAGCAAAAATGGCCATCTTAAGAAAAGCAATCTACAGATTCAACACAGTCCCCATCAAAATTCCAACACACTTCTTCATAGAAAAGATGATTTTGAAAGGACAATTTTAGCTTCACATGAAAGTTCAAAGACCCGGGAGAGTTAAAAAAACAATCCTGAAAAATAAAAATATATCTGTACCCGTCACCTTGTACAAAATTCAACTCTAAATGGATAAAAGATCTCAACATAAAACCACATACACTGAACCTGACAGAAGAGAGAGTGGCGGGCAGCCTTGAACTGATGGGCACAGGAAATAGCACTGACTAGCACAGGAAAAGACTTTACGAAGAGAACATAGCATTGGCACTAGCATCAATGATTAATAAATAAGACCTCGTGAAACCAAAAACCTTGCACACAGCAAAGGACACCATCATTCAAGGCAAGTGGTAGCCTCCAGAATAGGAAAATATTTTTTTACCCACTTAACATTCAATAGAGGGCTAATATCTAAACAGAGAGTTCTCAAAAGAGAAAGCACAAGTGACCAAGAAACCCTTAAAGAAATGCTCAATATTCTTAGTCATTGGGGAAATGCAAATCAAAACTACTCTGAGATTTCACCTTACACCCATCAGAATGGCTAAGACCAATAAAACAAGTGACAGACAGCTCATGCTGGAGATGATGTGGAGTAAGGGGAACACTCATCCATTGCTGGTGGGAGTGCAGATTTATATAGCCATTATGAAAATCAATGTGGTGGTATCTCAGGAAAATAGGAACTGATCTACCTCAAGATCCAACTATTCCCTCTTTGGCGTAATTCAAAATATTCCATCCTACCACAGAGATACTTGCTCAACCATGTTCTTTGCTGCTTTGTTCAGAATAGCCAGAAAATTGGAAACAGGCTTCTATAGATGAGCAGATAAAGAAACTGTGGTTAATTTATACAATGGAGTATCAATTGGCCATTTAAAAAATGAAATTCATCCAGGGAGTGGTGGTACACACCTTTAATCCCATCCATTGGGAGGCAGGCAGACTTCTGTAAGTTTGAGGCCAGGATGGTCTACAGAGCAAGTTCCAGGACAGCCAGAGCTACACAGAGAAACCCAGTCTTGAAAAAAAAAAAGAAAAACCAAAAAAAAAAAAAAAAGAAATTCTCAGGAAAATGGATGTAACAACAACAACAACAACAAATTTTGAGTTACGTATCCCAAACCCAGAAAAAAAAGGTATGTATTTTTTATATGTGGATATCAGCTGCTAAGTCAATGATAATTAAGTTATTGTAGGATAAAAGGGATAGCCAAAAAAAAAAAAAAAACACTTCGGTCCTGAAACCAGAGTCAAAGAAGCATATCCTGCACCTGACCAACTTAGCACAAAAACCAGCTAATCTCTGTGCATGAAAACCAACCAGTCCCTGAACATGAAACCAACCAATCCCTGAGCATGAAATCCAGTCAATCTCAGGAATTGAAATCTAACCAATTCCCACCCCGAAAACCTCCACCATGAAAAAACTCCATCTCTAAGAAGCCCTACACAAGCCCTGTACCTGTTCAGTTGGGAGCTGCCTTTTTCCACTCTGGAAAAGGAAGTCACTCTCCTGGATTCCTCCCTCCCAAGAAATCTCTTGAAAGAAGTTCGGGTAATGACCTTCTTTCATTGGAGTGGAGCAGGGCAGAGAAGTAACAACTTTTTCCTGCATGGAAACCACCTCCCACCAGAACGGAGCTTTAGGTAACACCTGGCTTCTGATGGCCAGGACACCTTTCCCTCCAGAGCTGTAACACCTACAGGCATAAGCCACAGAACCACAGGTGTTAGCTATAGAATAAGGGACTGGAGAAGGAGGGACAGGTAGATCTCCCTTGGAAAGGGAAATAGAATAAATAGCTTTAGATAGATAGGGGACTGGAATAGAGGACCAAGTGGAGAGAGGGAGGGAAGAAAGGAACAAGGGAGGGACTGTGGGAAAGACAGCTAAAGTTAACGGTTATTTGAGGGGTGATATGGAAAGCTAATACAGTCGAATACATGGTACATATATGAAGGTGATCTAAATGAAATTGCCAAGCAATGATAGAGACAGAGCCCCAACTGGCCATCTCTTTTCATCAAATGAAGCTTCCAGGGCAGGATCAGGCTACATCCAATTGAGATCTTGGCCAAAGTGGCCCCATGGGAACCCCCAAACAACCCAGGTTGATGCCAATACTATAGGTTGCTCTCCACAAACTGACAGTAAGGACACATTGCTGAAGACATCACCTGCACAACTCACTGAACATGGAGAAGGTGAGCTGATGCCTACATACAGTCTTCATCACTAGGTGCTACTTAGTGTCTTTTGGTACAAGGAAGTGCATACCACCAAAGAAGAAACAAAAACACCAACCCATCTACAAACCCTTTCATCTACAATGGTACCTGCCTACAAGATATGCCACTGCCAGGGTGGCTTGTGGGAATAACCAGCCAATATTTGATTTGACTTAAGGCCCACTCCACAAAATGGAATCCATACCTGACACTGTGTGGGTGACCAGAAGCCAGACATTAGGTAGCCCAGAGACCCAGGGTAAAACCAAACGTCAAAGCCAAACCAAAAAATAAATCAAAAACAAACAGTAAGCCCCTCAAGTTACACAAGTGGCCAGCCCCTTCCCCCAAGGCCTTCTACCAGGTAACACACATAGAATACTCTAACTGCCCTACTTGCTGGGCCCAGTCCCCATCCTACAGAGTAAAAAATCTAATCTCTGGACATGACACCCTACTAAGCTCCACCCTAGAAAGCTCCACCCTGAAAAGTTCTACCCACTTCCCAAGGAACTCTATATAAGCCCTGTATTTTGGTCAGTTTGCTGCTGTTTCTCACCCACGCAGAGGCAGCAGCTACCTCCTGAATTTTCCCCTCCCAAAGAATCTCTTGTGTGAGGTTTATTGCAAGGTGTGACTTTGTGGTATTTCTTGGTTTCTGGCTGCCAGGATACCTTTCCTTCTGAGCTGTAATGCTTACGCAAACAACATACAAAAAAAACTGCAGCAATAAAATGACTTCTGATGGTATTTTTGCTATCCTCATGGATCTGTCCCTTAGCTCAGCCATCATCAGAGAAGCTTCTTTTCGCATCAGACAGGAACAAATCCACAGATCCACAGCTAACATTGTGCAGAGAGAGCGTGAGACAGGAAAATAACCAACCATCCTGCACAGCTCTGACACAGACGAACCACGACAATGACCAGCACGATGGAACAATGCAGTAGCGGCATGCATACCTTGGCTGTAACAGACAGCTCTAATTGGATGTTTGACCTTCTCAACAAGAGGGAAACCATGCCTGGTACTGGAAACCTAGCCAACTGCTCAGGGCTAGTGAAGTCATGGATTCTGGAGGAAAATCTACATCCCCTACTTGACCAAACCAGCATAAGCCCTAATTACATTCTAAATATTTGCCCTTATTTCCACAGATCAATGAAGACCTCACCCCTTATCAAGAGGACTCCTCTAGATGGAGACCATTAAAACTATAATAAGTAAAGACGAAGAATTGTGGAGCCCAGTAGCAGATGGATACATGTATAGAACATGCCACCCCCAAGACTATAGAACACTGTAGAAGAGGGGGTGGGACCATTGTAAGGGCTAAAGGGTCAGGGCATTTGCTCTGAGATTACCTCCAGGTAATGTCAGAATTAAAAACAACCAAATGAAAAACCAAACCAAACAAACCAAACAAAAACCACCTCTCTTGGCTGGTGCTGGTGGGAAGTGAGACTTCAGGATGGCCATGAAGTTCTCCACTCCGGTTTCTTAACATCCTTTGGTTCCCTCCTCCGGAGCCCGCGTTCTCCAGAGCATACCTGGAGACTTGCTCCTCCATGCTCCCGCCGCAGCGGCACTCTGCCGTGCTCCGCACAGCTCAGCTTTTATTTTGATGTTTCATTTAAGCTTTGTCCCAGCTCCCTGAGCGTTCTCATTTGCCAAGTGATGAGATGAAGCACGAGATGGCCGAGAGCAGCCCACCACCCAGCTTCTAGATTCTCCTTGCCAGCTAGATGCATGTCTTCCTAAAGCTGTAGGATCCCCGTCGTGTACAAACTTGGTTCTGTGCCGTTTGTGCTGAGATATGGTGCTGAGGCCACCAAGCTTGCCTTTGGGCTTCTGGTGGCATTCGTCCAATGAAAGGCACACATGGGAGATTGGAAGATGGGCAGAGAGGGAACTCCCGGCTAGGGGATACTCTTTGGGATGCCTCCCGAGTTCCAACATCTGCTCCATTTGACCTCAGGCCTCCGTCGGGCTGTCTACCCTAAACGCTTTCCCTGCTCGTTCCCAGCACTGTCCATACAGTCATAAATACATCTGAAAAACAGTGGAAGTCCCTGGGGGCTGATGGCTCTGCAATTTCAAACATGTGCTGCTCTAGCAGAGGAGCCAGGCTCCCAAGGGTTCTACTAGGCACACGTGGTGCACATAAATGTACACTATGTAGGCAGTACACACTGGTACACATAAAAATAAAATCTTCCTTTTTAAATCGACTCAAGTTATCTGGTTTGGATCTGCCATTTCCCTCCACAGACACCAATGAGCTTCACGGTGCACAATGTATCTTTATCAGACGAATTTATGCGCCTGCCAGCCTAGCACAGAAACTCAGGGCATGCTTGAGAAGGGCAAGTTCTGCTTGGCCCACCCTGTGTTTTAGTGCTGCTCCCTACAGTCCCGATGGGGGCTCTCCTCTGTCTAAAGGAGCTCAGCAAGCTGTTTCGTAGCAGCTACAGACTGTCGCGGGCATGGGCCTCAACTGGCAGTTAAGTGTTTCTAATGAGTAAAGGAAAATGACACTTCAAGGGAGAAACTAAAAATAATACCTCTAAGTGTGTATTGTGCAGGAGGTTTTTTTTTTTTTTTTTTACTCTGGGTTGCCAGGCTGTGGGTGATGAAAACTCTTCAGATTTGGTCTGTCATATTTAGATGGTAGGTGGCAGTGGCGGAGTGGGGGACATTCAAATTCACTCCATTGTCTCTTGTCGAAGTCTGGATTAGAATGTCAGATCCAAAAGCTTTTGACTGGCATAGTCAAGGCCACCTGGCAGCCTAGGTCTAGCCTGGTACCCCCAGCTCCTTCTCTGCCCCTTGCTTCAGGTCACCACCTTGATCATTGGCTAACGACGTCCACGAACACAGGATGTTCTCTGTCAAGTCCAACTGTGGAACTGATCAAAAAATTGAATTTTTATAGCCAAAAGCCAGGGGATGTTTGCATTTGCAAACGTGACTTGCCTAAAGAGGAGAACCTTGGTAGTTAAGATCGGTGCAAAGGCACACGGAGGAGGGTTTGGGGTGCCCCGGCTTCACATCAGCTTCTCAGACACCAGCTTGGTATGGGTGGATCTTCAGTTCCCAGATCTGGCAGCAAGAAGCCCAGGCCACCGCTGGGGAACCTGCTGTTTTGGCATTCTGACCACTCATTCTCTCATCACTCCCAACCTCTTCCCAGTCCTCTTCCAACCTCTCCCACCCTCATCTCCTGCTGAGGTAGTCAGGTGGGGTTCTGAGGCTTCCAGGGGAGGCTAAACCAAATCAGTCTCCCCAGGCAAGCCCAGCTCCCAGACTGCACGCTCCCTTGAAGGCTCATCACTTTGATGGGCAGGGACCTTGAGCTCAGACAGGTGGATGGATCATTCCCTCCCTCCCTGTCAAAGTCTCTGCAGAGAACAGGAAAAGCACCAGAAGGGGTCATGGGCGTCTCTTGCTCATCAGTAGCATTAAAGTCAATTACTTTCCTGATTTTAATTGTGGCTACATGAGTCAGTCAAGGGCATTTCTGCCCCATTCTGGGGAGGGACAGTGGTTAACAAATGCATAAACGAAACAGAGATCAATCCCTTCCTATTCCTTCCTCTCAAAGAAATACAGTTGTGGAGCCAGTCTACCTGGAATAAAACCTTCCACTTAGGAGGGAAACGTCTTAGGACAGAATGTTTCCAAGGAGGTGAAACACTTAAGACAGGAAGCAAACAACTCAAAATAGCATCAGGAAGTCCCTGAAACTGACCACATCTGCTAGGCCCCTCCCTCCCTAAAAGTATATGAACAGTAAAGACTGCAGAGAGTGGCTCGGAGACAAGCCTAGCTGTCAGAAAGAGCAGAGACCCACGGAACAGCCTAGAAGGAACCAAGTCCCGCTGAGCTGCCTGGGAATGGCTCAACCGACATCTCTAGAAGGGGTGCTCTCTAGCCTGTTGGTGCTGTCTGTAGGTTTCAGTCCAGTTCCCAGCTTTGGTGAGCTGTCACCTCTACTGGGGTGGGTTTTGGTGACGCAGCTGTCTGCGAGTCATTTCTGCACCTGTAAGTGACCCCTCACACATATTCTCCTAACTAACCCAATAAAACTCATGGATCAGCAAGTTGAACTTCGGTGGCATCTATACTTTGATCTGTCATCAGCCCCCTATCTGGGGTGAGTAGACAACACCCAACGATGGCAGAAACAAAGTTTGGGCACGCTAGAACCCCTCCAGACTTGACCGCCATCACTAACCTCTGCTTCCGGACTCGCCTCGCGCTACCCTGGAGATGTGAAGCCGGAGCTGGGAGAGCAGTTGAGATGGCAGGTGTTGTAATTAGCTGAGAGTTTCGGATCAGGCCCGAGCACTCAGAGTACATGGGAAGCCACCCGGTCCTGGAGGAAGTCCCTGCAAGGAAGGTTTGTTTTTTTCTAACAGTGTCGTTGAAGTGAAACAGCTTCCGGTGGCAAGGGACTTAGCTTTGCAGCTAAACAAAATTTATCTTGTGTTGACTCAGGAGGAATTGAGATCGCTCTGTGGGAAGATCCTGACTTAAAGCAAAATGTAGGCAAATAACAAACAAATAAAAAGCCTTAGTTAGGAAAACAGATGCAGCTGGGGACAAAGGCGCTACCGTGGCTGTCCCAGGAATCTTAAAACCAGAGTCTCATGAATGCTAAGAAAGCTCTGCCACCAGGCCACACCTTCTGGGCTCCTTCAAAACTCTTAAAATTCTACGTTCCAAGTAGTTCCCGCTGTTCCATAGCTAAACCCTCTGGGGAGTTTTTAAAGGGGCAAATTTAGTGCCTGTTTGACCTTGGATATTATGATTAGTTAAATCTGTGAGGTTCAGGAATCTTCAGTCCTTAGAATTTTCCCCAAGCGATTCTAAACTGCATCTGGCTTCCAAACAAAATAAGCCCATGGTTTGCCCGGGAGCTCCTCAAGGCATTCATCCTGGCAGGCAGCATCTTGTTGCTGGGGTGGGGAGCGGGTGTGTTGGTTTCTTGTGCTTGACTTTGCTTACATTCCACTCCCATGGGCCACGCAGGATGCGTTTCACCCGCTTTTTCCTTGGCCATTCCCTTTAGTAAGCAGACACAGGAAAGGCTCCTCTTTTCTCTCGACGGCAGAACTTTTTGGTGCTACCTGGATGCTGAAGGGCATCTACAATATGGTTCTCTAGAGCCAAGCTTGCTGTGAAAGATAGAAGGTATCTGCATATGTCCCTAGCATCACACCCCCAGGGTGTCCTGTTGTCCCGAATCCCTTCTCTCCAGCATCCTGAGATGAAGACATCAATATTTCCACTTCCTGGCGACATCGCTGGTTATGTTACTGCCCCAGGGGTGGCTGTTCAAGTCCTAGTACAGAGAAGAAACAAGAAAATACGTGAGAGCTGAAAGAGAGGCGGGAGAAATGCCTCTCGGATACAGGTTACATTAAGCTCACCAAAGTATTCGTATAGAAAGTCAGAGCCTCGGTGGTGGGTAAACAGAGCCTTCGATGTAGACTACTTAATGCATGAGCAGTGCGTTGGAAAGCTGAGTCCAGTGATAATGACATAAAGGATGTCCTGCACATTATAGAGGAACAGAGTTGTCAAAACAAGTCCATAAATTCTCAGCAATGGACTCAGGCTGTGCTTATATCTGCAAACTGTACTGTAGCTCGGGCCTGTTACCATTGCTTTCTGCCTTTGTGCAAGCGTTCCAAAGACATTCCGTGGGAAGAGAGGGAAGTACATGCTTGGAACAGGGTGGAGCTTCTGAAACAGATGTAGACACGGAAACAGATTGCTATCTGGTCCAAGCGCTGGGTGCTAGGTGCTATTTAGATGTCTTCAGAGAAATATGGTCATCTCAGCATCTTGGTGTGTAGATGGGAAGACACGTGTGCATTGCACATGGGATTCTTTTTAAGAATGAAATATGTTTGGATACACGACAGTTTATTAAAATATATAGAAAATTTTAAGAATACCTGTTAAAACCAGAGTTGCCTGTTATGGGAAAAAGAACAAAGTAGTCAATAGGTCAGCCAGGGCAACCACACCTTCATGTTGTTCAAACACAGCTCCGCAGACTGTGTCCCAGGTAACATTAAGAGATGAGGGCCAGTTCTGTGGCTCTTACCAGACAGAGAAGAGAGTGGTTGTTTAATATGAGGCGGAGCAGTCAAAGAATAGCTAAATATATCTGCCACATGGTTCCATATGTGACAGAAAGATGGCGTGGGCCACACTGTTATTAACACATGGCTTACATCAAGGTGTGCAGAGCTGTCTGAGGGAAGAGGGAACCACGGGGATTAAGGCCAGGGAAACAGATGTCACGTTCCCTGAAACACGTTTTCCTGTCAGCGTGGGAAGAGCAAATGTTCTCGCTACAATTTAATTGTAAACTATACATAAACTTTTAAAAGCGAGATTGTCTGCCACATTAAGGGAGAAAAAAATGAATAGCTAGTCCACGTTTCTTAAAAATGATTTATCTCTCCGATGTTACTTTCTGAGCCCAAAGCCAATTTTTATTTGGAAATTGAAAAATGATGGAGGATTAGTTATAAAGTGCTTTTCCCTCTCGCGTCCTTGTACCCTGCAGGAACCAGGCTTAGGCTGACACACACAGAAGCGAAGTTGTCACCACCTGTATTTAGTTTTCAAAGAGTCTCATCTAACCAGACATTAGATAATACCCTATGTCCATGTTCCCAAAAGGATGCCATCATTGCGTCTTCATACTTAACACTTTTAGTCATACTTAATATAATTGAAGGTTCCCTTCAGGTTTTTTTTTTTTTTAAACTCACTGGTCTATTCTTAAAAGTTGTGGGTTTTTGTGGGTGGATTTTTTTTTTTTTTTTTTTTTTTTTTGCCATTTGACTTAATGTAAAACAAACACAAAATAAATTGGAAAGCTCAGAAATGACTTAAGGTGAGGAACCTGTTCAGGGAATATAAATTGACACACTGGACTTTTCCCCCTGGGCTAAGGGGTGCTTTATTCATCTGCAGTCTGCCACCCCCTGCCGTAGGGGAGGAGTCGATGCAGGCTGAAGCAGAGGGAAGAGTCGCCAGGGTTCTGTCCTATTCAGTTTCTCCTTCAGATGTCAATGCCCAGCATGGTAGTTGGGACCTGAGAAGAATTCCGAAGTATTTCCTCACAGCAGAAGGGCTCCCTAATCCCTCACTTCTCAGTAGCTGGGAGACAACTGCACCATTTGTATGCTTGCTCATAAACATCCAGTAACTTATCACTGCTTCTAGGGGGAAAAACCCTCACGCCTGGGTCTCCATCGAAGCCCTCCCTAGTCTGAGCGTACATTTTTCTCTATCATTATCTCCTACAGATCTTGACATGTGTTTCTAGGTCTTTAACCAAATGGAAAATGTCTTTTTTTTTTTTTTTTTTTTTGTCCTAAGATCTTCTTGTCTTGCTTGTACCATACCTTTCAATCCTGATAAAGTACCAACAGAAACAACTTGGGCGCTTGGGGAGGGGGCGAGGCGGGGTTAGGGAGGATGATGTCCCCCTGGTAGTCAAAAAACAGAGGGGAATACAGGCAAGAGCCAGGACAAGATAAAGGCCCCACGGGTCTGCCCTGGCAACTGACTTCCTCCAGATACAGTCTTGCTATCAGTGCCCAATGACATAATCCTGTCATGGATCCATCAAGACATTAACCTACCCGTTAGATTAGAGCAGTCAGATCCAGCCGCTTCCCAAAAGCCATCAAGTCCCCAATGCAGAGTCTATGGTCGGTCCTTCATGTTCCAACTATCACATTGCCTGTGTGACTTCCTCTTGGGAACAAATCTTTACACACCCTACTAAGAGTCTAACTTTTTACCTATTTTGGTTTGATCTCTGACAGGGCTTCTTTGGCATAGCAAATAAAATATTTCTCATTGCCTAGGTCTTCTTGCCATCTTTAGGGACGGTCAATCTGTTCTCTAATTTCATACCGACTTCCTCACTAGCCTAGCAACTGCGTGAGGGCATTTATCATGTGACCGGTTCTGGCATCTCACACCCTGTAACACGGACCTGCACAGAGAAGAAGCTGGACCACAGAGAGGCTGGACCACAGAGAGGCTGGACCACAGAGAGGCTGGACCACAGAGAGGCTGGACCACAGAGAGGCTGGACCACAGAGAGGCTGCTCTGGAATGCTGGGCTTAATCCCCTGCTCCTAATTCCAGCTTTGCAAAGCTGACCAGGAGGAATTCCAGCCCGGATCACGCCGAGGACAAGCCTTTGATGCTCACTGTAACAGGAGAGCAGTTCCCAGCTGCGCCTGAGTCTCCAGCTGCACTGAGCACTGTATTCGCTCTTTCTTTCCCTGAGGTAGACTCCTCTCTGAATCAAGGCCATTTATCAGCTCTCCTGTATCTTTTGCTCGGGCTCTCCTGACAAGATTTAAAAAAAAAAAAAATATCACACAGCTAAGCTAAGGTCAGCAGCAGCAACAGCAGCCGCCATGTTGCCTGCTAAGCGTCCTTATGCGCTTGAGATGATCGTTCCCTTGGAGTTTCTCGATAGGACCATATAAAAGCAGCTGCCCCCTTAGCCACACCCCCCACAACTGATTTTCTGTCCCGGGGCTATCGTGAAGGCCTCCTCTCCACGACCACCTCACCCCGTGATCTTGGCCCAGTTACATTTCTCACAGTTGAATCCCTGTACCACCCCCTCGCAAGCTTTTCCTCTGATCTTTGAAAATCACCAGGAAGATAAACAGAGCTGGAAAGACCTCATCGGGCACTGAAACATGCAGTTTACTTACAGGGAGCACAACAGTTCTTATGTCCTTTTATTCATTTATTCATACAGCAATGAATAGATGGAACCCCTTTTATGTACTCCAAATTCTCTTGGCTCTTGGGATACACCAAGTTATCCAGATCCCTGCCCCTGTGGAGACGACAGCCAAGAAGGAGTGGAGTCTGTAGGTGAAGTATGGAATCATGAGCAGTGAGCAAGAGGACAGAGCAAGGGTTGGGGGCACCCGGAATTCAGGGACAGATCGTGAAGGCTGTCGGGGCTCAGGTAACATTTGAGCAGAGTGGAAGAGTGAGCCCAGGGGGAACTGAGGAAGAATAGCCAAGATTCCTCAAGGGGAGCTTGTGAACTGTGAGGAGGGTCAGAGGCTGTGTGACTGAGGAGTCCTGAGAAAAAGGAGTGTAGGCAGAGTATGGGCAGCGGCTGTGGGAAGGGTGGGACCTGAGCCACTGTACGCAATAGAAGACCTGAGGATTTTCTCAGTAAGAGGAAAATGAGTTTTTCTCACTGTGAAAGAAAAGGGCATATTTGGAGATGGTTGCCATGGATGGCGTGTGGAACCCTCACGGGTACCGAAGATGGCCATGTGGAATGCTCCCCCACTCTCGGGGACTGCACAGGGACTGTGCAACCCTGGAAGGCAGAGCGAGGAAAGAAAAATGAAATTTACCAGAGTGAGGACGGGTTGGAGGTTCAACTATGCTGACTGGGCATGACTGTGTGAGAGAAAAGCTCTCGCTGGACAGATCTGTTCACGGACAGCATTCTGCTCACTGGCAGGAATGGTTGGTCACAGACAGGTTCCTAAAGGGCTTAGGAGAAAGCAGGATGGAGACAGACCACAGGTGCCAGAGGCTCTGTGCGGGAAATAACAGAAAACTGTGAAGCGAGCAAATCTACAGCAGCGACTCAGCCGGCGCCATAAAAGCTGGTTGGATAGAAGCCGTGACTCCTGAGTCCCAGTACAGAAAAATATCCCAGCAAGGCCAAGACATCCCCTTTAAGTCAAGGGTTCTAACGGTTTACATACAATCCTGGCAGTGTGGGCAGTGAGGAAGAAAGATCCTAGATCTTCATCCAGGATGAAGGGACAGGAGAACACTAATGCTGGTGACCCAGCCCCATCCCACTGGTTTGAAAAGATCACTAATATGTCTAGGGAGAAGGCTCAGTGTCTACCTGGTGATGGGCTTGCTCTACAAAAATGACAACCTGAGTTTGGCTGGATCTTTTGCACCCACATAAAAAACCTGTCTTGGTGGGCACATGCCTGTAGTCCCAGCACTGACCGCAGAGACAGAAGAACCACCGGGAATTGACCAGCTAGCAGAGCATCAGTGAGCTCCAGGTTCTAAGTCATGTGAACCGTTCCAAATGACAAGGCAGAAAATGAGAGCAGAGGATACCTGAGGTTGACCCTGACCTCCACACAGCTTATGTCCGATTTAGAATATCACACTGGAGAAATTTTCCAGACGTTAAGAGGGACGCACAATGTCTTTCTTTGCATCTGTTCCTTGAAAGCCGTCCTTTCTGACTGAGAACTTGGAGGAGGTGAATGGGGTCGAAGAGGAGCCGCAAAACTAGTCTTGGTCCTCCCTGTAGCAAGACGCCCTGGCATCCGTCTGGACAGAATTGCGAGGAGTGTGCCTCTGAATCCTTCCTCTGCTCTGGTTCTCACTCCCGAGGCATCTCTCACCTTCACCCTCTCACCTCTGCCGGCTTCTGCACCCTCCTGGTGGAATCCGAACTAGGAGGGGAAGGGACAGCCGCAGCAAAAGTTGTTGCGACCTCAGGGGACACAGGGACCTGGAAGCAGGTGTTAGATTGGAGGGAGACGGACAAGAGCAGCCGTGGAGCCTGGTCACAGGCTGCTTTGGGGCTGAGGGACTGATTGCGAGGTAAAGGACTGAGAAATTTAACTATGAGAAGAAGATAGCAGACTTTGAAGTCAGAAGAGGCCTGAGCCTGTGGGAAGGAGTCATTTGCAAGACACAGGCTGGTGAGGCTGGAGAGAGAAGAGGCAACTGGCTAGTGGGAGGTTCCAATTCCAGCAGCAGGTTTCTGCAAGATGACAAATGATCTCAGCCTGGCCCCTTGGCCTGTTGCTGAGATCCAGGGATCCGGTCCAGGAGGCTATTTCTGGTGGCCCTGTCACACTCAGAAACTATAAGCACCATTAAGTAGGATACTGAGCACTAGGGTCATTAAATAAATCTAAGAGAAATGACGGCATCTAAAATAGCATGGTTGAGAAAAGACTCCCTCTGCGCTAATACATGTGTAACATTTTCTTAATGTCCTCCGAGTTCGGTGTCTAATATGATAGAGCACTCTGGGCATTTTTGGAAATCATTTCCACATTAACATTGTCCGATTGATCTTCATTAGCCCAGGGACTCCTTTCCCCTAAAGATCGATTACGTTTGCTCCACCTTTAATTGTTTAAAAAAAAAAAAAAAAAAAAAAACAAGCAGCTTCTCCAAGTAAGACATTTACAGAGGCATAAATTAGTCTGACCCAGACGCAGAACTCTGTACTTTTGAGAGGGTCAACAAAGACCGGAGCCAAAAGCATACGCTGCACGCCAGAATGATGGAGTGCCAAACGTTCCCAGCGTTGAGCAACTATTCCGTCATAAAGTGAACGCGGGCCAAGAGCAGGAGCTGGGAATTTTCCACTAATGGGTCTCGCAGAGAAGAGAGAAGGCACACAGGATCCCCCAGTAGACACCAGGCCATGAGAACAAGTCCCCAGCCCTGGGGGAACCAAATGTTCCCACGGCGGTAATGTGTTAGGCGTCCATGTCAGACCCTGCTGAGTGACGAGGGAAGTCTTGAAGGCTGAGTGCTGCCGTCTGGGGTTCTCTTTGTATTTCCAGTAAGGACACCAGCTACGTGGTCATACCGACAGCGCAGGGATGAATGTTTCGTGTCTGGGATTGCCATGTGGCTGTGTTAGACATCACATTTTATTTCCCAGAGAAAGCGTTCTCCTGAAACTCGGTGAAGCATTTACAGTTCTTTTCAGAGCACCGTGTTCTTTTATGTCTGTAAATAACTTCAGAGTTGGGTCCTGTTGCTTTGTGGACTCGACACACATCAGTAAAGATGCTTTTCCTGTGTTAAAAGTGCACTGGGGTTCTAGGGATGTATCTCAGGGGTAGAGTGCCTATTAGCACCATGCAAGGTCATGGTTTAATCCGTGTGTGTGTGTGTGTGTGTGTGTGTGTGTGTGTGTTGGGGGGTGAATGCATGCATGTGCACCTGCTTGCAAATCCAAACCCACCTATACACACACGAGACTGGACTTCATAATGCAGATAATTCAGAATTTGCTTCAGCAGAAAAGATACTAACCTCAGCACACACTAATCCTCTTGAATACTGTGGTGGGTTGGATGGGAAATGTCCAGTTCCCCTTCCCCAGCAATAATCCCTTTTTGTTTTCCTGGTGTCTGTAGTGACTAAAGGCTGAATCTAAAGATTTGGAGCTAGGAGCCTCCAATGAGATAGAACATGTGTCATTTCTCTTCCTGAGTCTGGGTTACCTCACTCTCTGAATAGTCTCTCTTTTCTAGTCCCATATGTTTACCTGCAATTTTCATGACTTCATTTTTTTGCAGCTGAATAGTATTCCATAATGCATATGTACCACATCTTCATTATTCATTCATTAGTTAGAGAATATTTAGGTTGTTTCTATTTCCTAGCTATTATGAATAGAGATACAGTGGTATCGTATTTGCGTTTTAATAAATAAAGCTTTCCTGAAGATCTGAATACGAAGCAGCCACATTAATCAGTCATTCAAACCAGGCAGTGGTGGCACACACCTTTAATCCCAGCAGTCACACGAGAGATGCCGGGTGGTGGTTGTGCATGCCTTTAATTCCAGCACTACAAAAAAATATAAGGTGGTAGGAGAGAGGTCTCAGTCTCAGTCTGAGCATTCGTGGAGGCAGGATCGCCCATTTCAGTCTGAGGTAGAGATAAGTGCTGGCTGCTTTGTTTTTCTGATCTTCAATTGAACCCCAATATCTATGTCTGGGTTTTTATTGTTCATGCTAAATCTGGCACCCAAAGTTTGTGGTACAAATTCATGAAAGACCCGTTTGCCTGTGACCTTACAGGCCACCGGCATAGGCTGGAGCTACCTGTAGCAGGAGTCTCCTTTCTACCAGCTAGGTTTTTCTTTCTTCTCTCCTGGTGGGCTTTCCCTGAACCCACTTCTCCGGCTGCTGCCAAACTCGGGTAGCTGCCTTCAAATCCATTCAGCCTTTTACTGTTCTACACAGCAGTCATAAGCTTCACGTCTTCACTGTCACTGGCGGCAGATTTGGTGAGAAAAAAGGGAATTCATCAAGTAAGAAATTAGTTGAAAGAGAGAGCTTTTCAATACAAAGAATAAATGAGACAAAGAGTTGGATCTTCGAGAAAGTCAACAAAATAGACAAGCCTTTACCAAACTAACCAAAAAACAGAGAGAGAATATCCAAATTCACAAAATCAGAAATGAAAAGGGGGACATAATAACAGACATGGAGGAAATCCAGAGAATCATCAGGTCATGTTTCACAAACCTGTACTTCACAAAATTGGAAAACATAAAGAAAATGGACAACTTTCTGAATAAATATCACTTACCAAAATTAAACCAAGACCAGGTAAGAAAATTAAATAGACCTATAACTGCTAAACAAATAGAAACAGTCATCAAAAGTCTCACAACAACAAAAAAAAAAGCCTAGTACCAGATAGTTTTAGCTCAGAATTCTACAAGATTTCTGAAGAAATACTGCTCAAATTGTTCCATACAATAGAAACAGAAGGAACATTGCCAAACTCTTTTTATGAAGCTACAATTACCCCAATACCCAAACTACATAAAGACATTACTAAGAAAGAGAATTACTGACCAATCTCACTTGTGAACATTGATGCAAAAATACTCAATAAAATACTGGCAAATTGAATACAAGAACATATAAGAAAAATTATTCACCAGGATCAAGTCAGCTTCATCCCAGAGATGCAGGGATGGTTCAACATACAAAAATCTGTCAATGTAATCCACCATATAAACAAACAAAAAAACCTAAAAAAATTCATGATCATCTCATTAGATGCTGACAGAATACAACATCCCTTTATGATAAATGTCTTAGAGAGAGCAGGGATACAAGGAACATACCTAAACATAATAAAGGCAATATACAGCAAGCCAGCATCAAACTAAATGGACAGAAACTCACAGTGATCCCACTGAAATCAGGAAGAAGACAAGGTTTTTCACTCTCTCCATATCTATTCAATATAGCTCTTGAGGTCCTAGCTAGAGCAATAAGACAACAAAAGAAGATCAAGGGGATACAAATCAGAAAAACAATCAAATTCTCACTATTTGCTGATAATATGATAGTTTACATAAGCAACCCCAAAAATTCTACCAAGAAACTTCTACAACTCATAAGCACATTCAGTAATGTAGAAGGATACAAGATTAACTAAAAAACAACAACAATAAAAAACAAAACAAAAACCAGTAAACCCTCCTTTACACGGATGAGAAAGGAACTGAGAAGGAAATCAGAGAAATGTCACCCTTTACAATAGCCATAAATAGCACAAAATATCTTGGAGTAACTCTAATCAAGCAAGTGGAAGACCTGTATGACAAGAACTTTAAATCTTTGAAGAAAGAAATTGAAGACAATACCAGAAAATGAAAAGATCTCCCATGCTCTCAGACAGGAAAAATTAACATAGTAAAAATGGCAATCTTATCAAAAGCAATCTACAGATTCAATGTAATGCCCATCAAAATTTCAGCAAAATTCTTCACAGACCTTGAAAGAACAATACTCAACTTTATATGGAAAAGCAAAACACACAAGATAGCCAATACAATCCTGTACAATAAAGGAACTTTTGGAGGCATCACAATCCCTGACTTCAAAGTCTACTACAGAGCTACATTACTGAAAACAGCCTGGTATTGGCAAAAAAGCAGACAGGAGGACCAATGGAACAGAATAAAAAACCCAGATATTAAACCACACACCTATGAACACCTAATTTTTGACAAAGAAGCAAAAAAAAAATAAAATGGAAAAAAGAAAGCATAGTTAACAAATGATTCTGGCATAACAGGATATCAACATGTAAAAGAATGAAAATAGACCCATATCTATCACCATGCACAAAACTCAAGTCTAAATGAATCAAAGACATCAACATAAAACCAGCCACAATGAACCTTATAGAAGAGAAAGTGGGAAATACACTTGAATGCATTGACACAGGAGAGCACTTCGTAAATATAACTTCAATAGTACAGACACTGAGAGAAACAATTAATAAATGGGACCTCCTAAAACTGAAAAGCTTCTGTAAAGCAAAGGACACAGTCAACAAGACAAAACAGCAGCCTACAGAATGGGAAAAGATCTTCACCAACCCCACATTGGACAAAAGGCTGATCTCCAAAATATACAAAGAACTGAAGAAATTGGTCATCAAAAGAACAAATAATCCAATAAAAAATGAAGTACAGACCTAAACAGAGAACTCTCAACAGAGGAATCTAAAATGGCTAAAAGACACTTAAGGAAATGCTTAACATCCTTAGCTATCAGAGAAATGCAAATTAAAGTCAACCCTGAGATTCTGTCTTACACCTGTAAAAATGGCATAAAGACTGGATAGACTTGGTTAAAGCTGTTTTATTAGCCTGGTCCACAATTACAGTAGAGTACCTGGTTCAGAGAAGGGGCTAAGACTATTGAATAACAGAGTATAGCTAGAGGTAGGGAAATTCCCAAGATCAACTTCCTGGAGAAGGAGATTATGCTGCTATAGAAAGGCAATCTCTATATGATGGTCACAACCTGGCTTTATGCTGTGCAGTAGCTTTGAATACCTTGGACAGAATTGGAGAAGGAGAGAAGATTGAGTCATTTACTAAAGTCACACAGGGCCCAAAAGAAACCACAGATTTCTTACAAAGATTGACAGCAGCGGTAAATAGAATCATACCAAATTCAGAAGCTAGACAAATAATAACTGAATCTCTGGATTTTGAAAATGCTAATTCTCAATGCAATAATACAATTAGGCCATTAAAGGCAAGATCAGTACCTGCGGAGGGTTGGATCTGAAATACAGTTAATATTGAATCTCATGACTATGATGACACTTGGATAGAATAGGTGATTTGCAGAGGTTTCAAGAAAAATCAAAATGTCGAGTATTTCAATTGTGGCAAACAAAGTCACTTTAAAAGGGACTGGAGACAAGTCATTTCTAGAAACAATGTTTTTTTTTCTAAGAATAATGCATTTAGAATCTCTCCCTTCTGTATTATAAAGAAGGTATGGGAAGTCAGGCATTGGACTAAAGAATGTAAGTCAACAAGGGATATTCAAGGTAATCCCTGACCATCAGCAAACTCCTTGAGGAGCCACTTACAGGCCTTTATACCAAATCCAGTTCAGTCATTTTCTGCCATCATAGAGGAAACTTCTTCCCTGATCAATTAAAGAACTTAATAACTACTGTAAGAAACCATACTGCTCTGGAAAATAGAATGGCTATAAAAGAAAGAATAAAAAATTTAGGAAAAACAATAAAGCGAGTATTTTGGCAAACTTGTATAAATGAACAAAGGTCAAAATTAAAAATAAGAATAAATAATGCTGTCATTGAAGGTCTGGTAGTCACGGGTGTAGATGTAACACTAATTTCACCAGAATCTTGGCATCTAAATTGGCCTCTTCAGTAGATGTTCAGGCTATTTCAGGAAAGCAGAGTGTGAGATGGGTTGAATGTACAGGGACAGAAGAAGAGAGAGGAATACTAAAACCATATGTGGCTAACATAGCAGTTAATTTTCAGGGATATAATTTGTTACAGCAATGGAATACTTAGATTAACATTCCCCAATCTCAGAAACAAACAATAACTTAGGATATGTTTCTGGGGAAAATATTACATACAAGATATAAAGAACAGTCATCAACTACTCAGGTTGTACAAGAGCAGGGCACAACATTTGCTGATCTTTCAAAGGTAACAACAGCTCTACCTTTAAAATAGCTGATAGACAAACCTGTATTGGTTGTGCAGTAGCCTTTAACAACCTAGAAACTGCAGGTTTTAGAACAGCTGGTACAGGAGCAACTAGACACTCAGCATATTGAAGAACCAACCAGCCCTTGGAGTTCTCATGTATTTGTTGTTAAAAAGAAATCTGGAAAATGGAGAATGGTAACAGATCTAAGAGCTGTTAATAAGGTGATTCAGCCAATGGACTCTCTACAGTCTGGAATTCTTTTGTCTTATTTATTGCCTGAAGGATGTCCTCTTATAGTTATTGTTTTAAAAGATTGTTTCTTCGCTATACCTTTACAAGAAAAAGAGAGTAAAATTTGCCTTCACAATACCTACTTATAATAATTCTCAGCCAGGTAAGAGATATCAATAGAAGATTCTCCCACAGAGAATACTAAATAGCCCCACCCTGTGTTATTGCTTTGCAGATCAGCCATTGGAAATGCTGTGTAAGCAATTTCCTGATCTACAGTTTACTATTACATAGATGACATTTTACTATCTGATTCAAATGAAGATACTTTAGAAAAAAATGTTTGAAGAAGTAAAAAAATCACCTTGTTGGTGATTACAGATTACTCCTGAAAAGCCACAAAGATTTTTGATTTTCTAAGTTGGTTACATCATTAAGTCATTTATTTTTACTCTTTCTGATTTTTGTTGTTTTGCTTTGTTTATCAAGACAGGATTTCTCTGTGTAGCCCTGGCTGTCCTGGAACTCATTCTGTAGACCAGCTGGCTTCGAATTTATAGAGACCTGCCTGCCTCTGTCTCCCCAATGTTGGGATTAATAATGTGTGCCACCATTGACCGATTTCTTTTTTAATTTTTAATGTAAGCACTAAGAGCCATAAATTTCCCTCATAGGACTACTTTTAATGAGTTCCAGAGGTTTTTGTTGTGATGCATTTTTATTTTCATTTAGTTCCAGGAAGTTCTTCTTTCTTTCTTGATTTCTTCTTTAGCCTATTCATCAATTATCCAATAATGCGTTATTTAACTTCCATGAGTTTGTGTATGACTAAAGACGTTTGCTGTCATGTCTTTTAAGTTTTCTTGCATTGCAGCCAAATAGAATACAAAGAGTGATTTCAATCTTTTTAAATTTGTAAAAAAAAAAATTTGTCTCCTAGAATGTGATAAAAAAAAAAAAAAAGGTTCCATGTGCTGCTAAGTAAAATGTGTATCCGCTGGTGTTTGGATAGAATATTCTGTAGATATCTGTTAAGTCTAACTCTATTTGGTGTATGATATCAATTAATTCTGATTTTTGTTATTGTTTTGTTTCTCTAGATGACCTGTGTATTGGAAAATGTGCTCCTGAAATCACCTACTGTTATTGGATTTATTAGTTTCTTCAAATCAAGTAGTATATTTTTATGAAATTGGGCACCTTGAGGTTAAGTGCACATATGTTTAGGATAGTTATGTCTTCTTGGTTAACTGTTCTCTTGATTCAAATGAATTGCCCATTTTTACCTCTTCTTATTAGTTTTCTTTGAAGTCTAATTTGTCAGCTTTCAGAGTAGTGATGCTCACTTGTTTCCTGGTCCTTTTTGACTTGAATACTTTAATTTATCCTTTTACTCTAAAGCTGTGTCTGTCTTTAAAGAAAAGATGTTTTTCTTGTACACAACAGATAGATGGATTTTTGATCCTTTCAGCCAGACTATACCTTTGGGTTGGAGAATTGAGATCACTGGTATTTACAGTTATTACTGTAAAGTATGTGTTAACTGTGGTCATTGTGTTGTTGATTTTGATGTTGTTGCTTGTGTCCTCAGTGTACTGTAACATGTGGACATGTGGACTTCTGTTAGTTCTACATCTGATTGAGCAAAGCATTTTGGGAAAGAAGAGAGGATATGTAGGTAGGTTAGGTCAGGGTAGACCTGGAGCAGAGGTGGCAAGTTTGAGCAGGGGAAGGGTTGGAGGAGACACAATGGGGACTTGTTGGTGATGGCAGGCATGATGGGTCCTAGTGGAAGTCTAGAGGCTGGCTGAAGCACAGGCACGAGTGGCCAGGACAGGCTGAGCCTACTGCAGTGGAACTTAAGATAGATCTGCAAGATAGGGAAATCAGGAAGACTCAACTGGGATAGCAAGTTGGTTTTGTTTTTCCCAATGAATTCCAGGACTATATACTAAGTTTGAGTACACATACCACTTTTATAGCTTATTTACAATGTGTCAGGCACATCACATATACCTCACTGAAGCCATAAAACTCTGCTGAGTATTAGGTTTCCCATTTTATGTATGAAAATGAAATTCTAAAAGGTGAAGTATCCTATTGAAGATCACAGATCCAGTGGTAGAAGATCTATGATTTAAAACCATTGATCTACTTGTAAGAACATGAATTGATATGAGTTGGTGTAGTGTTTGCCTAACATGCACAAATCCCAATGTTTGAGGCTCATATTTGATCCCCACAATCACATAAACTGGGGGGGGGGTGGTATACCCCCAGGAGGTAGAAACAAGAAGACCAGAAGTTCAAGATCATCCTTGATTGCATAGTTAGTGAAGGTCTTCAAAATTAGCTTCAACTAGAGACAATGTTTCAAGGATAAAAAGTTCAAAAGCCAATTGTAAGAATGTTGAAGGATTTAGCAATGGTGCCCACTGATTAGAGCAGACTTTTCAGTGCTATCCCCCTGTGTTACCAGATGACCAGAAATTAATACTGCCTGAGCTATAAAACAGGTCTGTGTTTTCACAAGAACCATCTGTATCTTGCTATGGAGTCTGCAGCTGGGAAGGTCTGTGTTGGGTGCTACCTTTACGCCATCCATGTTTAAGACTCTCTAATGATTTTCATAAATTATTAAGACAATGACCTGGCCACTCTTCCCTTTCAGTTGACCTCTTAGGACTGATCACTTTCTTATTCTTCAACTACACTAGGTATTTTCTTCTGTACTTTAACAGTTATTCCTTTTGCCTAAGGTTAAGTTATGTGTTCCCCTGGTCTAGTATCCTCTTCCCCTAAATTTCATAAATTAAGTCTTGTTCTGTCAGAGAATCATTTTCTGACTGTGTCCTGTAATGCCTGCTCCCCCCATTTCCATACACAGGGAGTGCCTGGGGTACCTCCAATGCCTTGCCTGGTGTGATAGTTTGAACAAAATGGCCCCCACAGACTGACAGGGAGCAGCACTATTAGGAGGTGTGGTCTTGCTGGAGTAGGTGTGACTTTATTGAAGAAGCATGTCACTAGGGGGCAGGTTTTGAGGTAAAAAAAATGTTCAATCCAGGCCTCGTGTGACATTCACTTACTGCTGCCGGTGTATCCGGAGAAGTGTAAGCTCCTTCTCCAGCACTGTTGTCTGCCTACGTGCCACCATGCCTCCACCATGACAATAACAGACTAAACTCTGAAACTGTAAACCAGTCCCAGTTAAATGTTTTCCTTTATAAGAGTTTCGTGGTCATGGTGTCTCTTCACAGCAATAGGAACCCTAACTAAGACAACCGGTAATGTATCCATTGTCCAGCCTCATTATAGGCCCCTTCCTCTTGGCTACTTACTCTCTCTACATGAGAGTTGAACCCTCTGATGATTTTATGAGATGCTGGGTCATTCCATACTTTGACCATTGCCTGCTTGAATGGTGACCAAAGGAATGAATGAAGTGGGAAGGATGAAGCCCGGCTCAGAAGAAATCAGCTGGATAGTATTGAATAGTCATCAAACTCATCTAAGTATTATTTTCACTTACATTTCACTACAGAAAAAAAGAAATTCAAGTTGTTCCACCAACAAAGCAGAAATAAAACACACAACCTCTGACTCCGTGTCCAGTGAGTTTTCATACCACCATTATAGCTGGTGTGATTTATGGTTGTGATTCCCAGCCTCACGGAGAGGCTGAAATATAAGACAAATGCTCTTTCCTCTCACGTTAGCACAGAAGAAACTCTTGGAACTTCCTAGATAAGCAGAAAGGAGAAAGGGGAGCCAGCCCCTGAGACTTTATGATCTGGAAGTGCTGTGACCCACCCTCAAAGTGCTAATGAAGAAGAGCTGACACATGTAATAGCTAGTTTAGAGAATACGTGCACATTAAAACGGCAAATTTTAGCACTAAATGTGGGTGCCAGCAGCAGTGTCTGTCTTTGTGGCAACCCCAGCAGAGAAAGGCCATTATCATCTTTATGTGTGGAGAAATGGGAGACCAGAGAGCTTCATTCCCTTCTCATCAATCTTAGTGAAATGGTCCTCACTATTAATGAAGGAGCAAAACTTGCAGCAAGATGGCTAAAGTCCCCATTTGATCACTTATTTCACTGGATCACACATATGCACCTGTTTAGACAGTCTTTACCCCATTTTCCATCATTGGAATGTCATTTACTCTTGACCTCTTGGAGGGATTTTAACCACCAGGGACATGAAGTAAGTAGACTTAAGTGCCCAGGTGCTGGGGATCTGTCTGGTTACCGAAGGGCTCACCTCTTCTGTGTGTACTGGGCCATTGGCAAAGATGCCTTCAGGGCCAGTGTGCTCTAGTATGGCAGAGCCTGGGTTTCAGGTGCATACAATAAAGTAAATAACAATAGCCAAAATTTCTGACCAACACCAGCAGCTCCAATGGCCACAGATCTTTGTTTGCTAGGATAATCATTACAAGAGCCCATCTCAAGAATGTCCTAATTTGGGTAAGTTACATGATCACCTTGACAACACACCTGTTTCACTGGTACTCAAGGTAAAAAACATTTGGGGTAAAAAGTGTGGAGATGTTGACAGACCAGCTGAGCAGGAAGTGTGGCTAGCAGCTACCCTTGAGTCTGATTGCCACTGGAAAGGCCTGTGAGAAACTACTCAACATCCCAAGTTCAAATGAACAATCACTCCCTTCCTCTGGATAAACCCAACAATCTAGGAGTCAAGGTTAATTTGATAATTCCTTCCTAAATGAATGAATAGCAGGAAAATGTCTCAAGTAGTGTTTTATGTTACAGATTCATCAATGATTAAAATATCCAGGAACAGAAACCCACATAGCCACAAATTATTCAAGCCACAAAAGACTTTATAAAATTCAATCTGTAAGAGGCATTCCATAAATAACCCGGAACTCATCTATTTCGTGCCTGTGCCCTTTGGTTTCAATGACATTCCCATTTTTCAAAAACTATATTGAGTTCTTCTATACATGGACTTTTAGAAAAAGTTTCCCGTTAATCAAAATTTACTCAATTTGTAGCACAACAATTCTACTCCCCGAGGGTCACTATTGACACATCTTTATGATCCTGACCAAATATGTCCCACAGGGAGATTTGTAAAACAGCAATCCTCAAGCAACTTGAAGGTTTAGAACCAGACAGAATTGAAAATCAACATCGAACAATTGGCTGGTTCTTAAAGTTGGAATGAAACAAGATATGATCTCTAAGATACAAAGAAAAGGCCACTTAAATGCATTTTAAAATATAAAGCAGATTTTCTTAGTAAATGATAAAAACAAAACAGTTTTATATGACATAATGAAATTAAAACCCATTTAGATTTTGGCATCATCTTAAAACAAAACTATATTTCAACAACAACAACAAAAACACTGTGTCACTTGATATTTGACTTCACAACATGAACATCGGGAGCATCACAGGCAACAGAAACGTGTCCTGCTCTCACTGGCCTCCCTAAAAACCTTCTCATGGGAATATGTTTTTGGAGCAGGAGCTTATAAGCTTTCACGTCCCCATGCCCCAAGTCAATCTCTGGTCAGACTCTAGCAGGGAAAGGCTTGTCAGGGGCTCAGCACTGTGGTTTGAGCAGCTCTCCAACACCACATCCATAAACCTCATGAAATCCTGCATCTGTCACACAATTTGCGGTTTTTCTTGCCAGTCATTTTCATGTGGCTATTTTAACGAACTCTAGGAGTCTAAACAAAACCACTCATTTAATTTGTGAGAACCAACACCAATAAAACTATGTTATTGGAGAATACTATTATGATTGGCCCGTTAGATAATATCTTTCTTTTAGCAACCTCCTCACCATGTAAATAAGGACACTGGTAAAACCTTAGATAATGGACCCCGAGTAGCAAGGATTCCCTTGGTAATAACTGTGTATCTGATATATGTAAACTGTAACTTGGTTGTAAAGAGTGTTATGCTCAACAGAAAGATGTGAGCACTTCATGGGCCTCCTGAGGGAATTTTCTCTAAACTCTGACCTTTAAGCATTCTTTTGGAGGGCTTAGCTCACTCCAAGGCTGACTCTCAATGCCACCAACTAGTTCTATGGCCTTGACGGTCTCCGACCTGCCAACCTAAGAAAACTTTCAGGGAGCCAGATTCTGTGCACACTTTCTAAGCACACACTAATGTTGCTTATAGCGTTCACACCCCAATTGCTCATTGGGAACCAAAGTAGAAGATAGGCTCAGACTACAGGGAAATGATTGCAAACTATTACCTATGGCCAAAGCTAAATTATCCATAAATACCTGTACTCTATCAGGCAGCCTACTTCCCAGAAGCTCCTTGAAACTTGTTTTGGAAAAAACTAAAGTTTTTTTATTGTTGTTGTTGTTGTTTGTTTCTCACTTCAGGAGAGGCAAAAACTGTACTGAAGATCGAATGATACGTGTTCAACTGTGGATTATGACAGAGACACTGAGCACGGCAGAAACTATTCCCAAGGGTTTGAAGCACCACTAAGTTATTACTATACTGTATTATCAATCGATAGTGATCGAATCGTGGCAAGTATCAGGCTAGAAAGACAGGAAGCGACACATATGGACAGAGCAAGTCGGCTTCCTGTGAAGAGCAGACCTATTGATTTCTGAACTTTGAAATCACGATAGCTGCAAGTGCATTGAACACTGCGTGCTGAAGCAGCTCCTCAGACACCTTACTGTGACATTCTTACAATGGCAAACACATGAGGAGTAAAGAAAAGCTGTTTGGATGGATCCCGTCCATTTCCCTGGGTCTTTAGAATCTGATAGATGCAAAAGATCTCAAACTCGTGAATTCATGAGAAATGGCATGGTGGGAAATCCACGCAACAACACTGCACTAAGGAGCCCTGACTCAGGAGCTGCTGTTTTTGTGAGGAGGGATTTGAGACAGGCTTTTACTATGTAGCTCAAACTGGCCTTGAACTTATGATTCTCCTGCCTCAGCCTCCTGAGAGCTGGGATTATAGATGTGCAATGCCAGGCTAAACTTGCAAAACCTTACACAACAATATTTAGCAATGCATGGTAATGCATTTTAAGAAAAATTTTATATATTTAAAATTCATAGCCAAATAGAACCGATCTATCTTTCAGCATGAACTTTGAGAATTTCACAGAAACTGCAATGCAAGTTACCCCAGATGCTAATTTAAGTAGTATCAAAGGCATGGCAACATATTCAAGTCAGCCATAGAAATTAAGGGTTTTGTTTTTTGTTGTTTGTTTTTGCTTTTGTGAGGGGTCTATGTCACCTTGGGACTGGTCTGAACTCTGTAGACTAGGCTACCCTCAGACTGAGAGATCTGCCCGTCTCTGCCCCATGAGTACTGGAATTAAAGGCATGCATCACCACACACAGCAAAATTGAGAATGTTAAAAACCTATGAGAGACCAAATGTGTTGAATTATAATCAGCCTATACTTCCTGACGGATATGAGCTCATATGTGTATGGGTAAACAAAGCTTAGTTGAGTACACGTTTGCCTGTCTTTAGATGGAAATTAAATATAAATATTGGCAACTGACAATTACTTCCTCTTGATGAACTGAACTTATTGAAATATGTTTCCAAAATTTACATCATAATGGGAGGCTGGAGAGTTGGCCGAGTAGTTGAGTTCTCCTTGCTCTTACAGAGGACCCAGATTCAATTCCCAGCACATAGTGGCTCACGACTAACCGTAACCCCAGTCCCATAAATCCAATACATGTGGTGCACATGTGTGTAGGCATGATGTCCACACTCTTAAAGTCGTGAGTGTTACAGCTCTGAGGGAAAAGATTTCTCCAATGCAAGTGTTGCAGGGAAAGGTACCCTTGCAGTTGGGAGCCAAGGAAGACCACAGAGTTGCAGGGCACAAAAACCTCACACAGAGACTTCTTGGGAAAGACACAGGAGGGTGGCTGCCTCTGTTCGGGGTAAGAAGCAGTGGAGAACTGAGTGGGAAGCAGGTTTACTTAACATTTCTGGGGGTGGAGATTTCCAGGGTGGGAATTGGTGGTATCTCAAGTCCTAGCTTGGACAGGCTTAGAGACTGGTAGGTTTTCAAGCTCAAGGGTTGGTGGTTTTTTTAAGCTCAGAGATTGGTGGGTCTTCAGAACCCAGAAATAAGATTGGACTTTTTGCCCTACAAAAGTAAAATAAATAAATCTAAATAAATAGATTTTTTATTAAAAATCACATCAGTGAAGTTAACAATCTCAGGGGAAATTTGCAGATTCTTGATATCTTATAATGGTGGATAATGAGTTCTTTGCTTCTTTCCCAGCATTCACCTTGTTCAATAGCCAGAGTCTTCCACTGAGTGGACCCCTTCCCCACTGTCAGTGTATAGGACTCTGTCAAAGTGTGAACACAGGACAGCATTAGTCACAGCACTCTTTAGTCACTATGCCTCGGAAGGGACCGGATGTGACCAAAGCAGACCGTGACCCTACTGACTTAGGTGAAGATGGCTGAACTCTTTTTTCAATTCAACCCCGCAAGGGTGGTGAGGATGAAGCTGTAGATGTTATCTCGAGGAGGGAACAGATAGTTGATAGCCATTTGAAAGAGCCTGAGAAGAAACAGCTGAAAACTGAATTCTAGAGCCATCACTAAGCCTTAGACTCAGCTATTCCTGGAGCAAGCTAGTCCGGGGGCCACCCCGCTACCTAAGCCTGTGTGTTCCGCTAACGGCCAGATTGGACTCATCGTCCAAGCTCTTGGAGCTGAACTATGCCCGCTAATTACAGCGCCTGGCTTAGAGCTGCTTGGAGCTAAACTATGCTAATTGCAGGCGCCTTGCTTAGAGCTGCTGCCGGGGATTCTGGAGAAGACACTTCAGGCCAAGTACACCAGGCAGCTGCTTTTTGCTCAATTTCAAAAACAGAAACAAAAAAAAAAAACAGATGTGAGTAACAAACCACCTGCACCTCGGGGCACCCCTCAGAGACTACTGAACAATGATTTGCTGCCCTTGAACTTGATTGAAGAGTGTGTGCCCTTGCTCTCTGGGATCTAGTGCCTGGCAATGAGACTTTGGAAGAGAAATTTTCCAAAGGACCCTGCTGATGTTAAACGTAGGTTCCACCTGCAAATCCAACCTGGAAATGAACTTAGATGGGTTTGGAGGAAAAAGATCTCATGAAGATTCATCCTGGCACTATTCCCAGTCAACGCAGACCAACGGCCAGGAGGAAAGCTTTAATTGTATTTTTATAAACTTGAGAGGCATTTTTCATTAAATCTATTACAAATATGGATTTTTAGATTAAGGTCTCACTGTTCGATAATGCAGATAGCTTTGCTTTATATGGTGTTGAAGATGCAGAATGTTGATAACCGAGCTTATTCCTAAGAGATTAATTAGAGTCTCACAAGACTGTTCCTCATTGGTAAGCTGGGAAAACTTGCTGCACCTTCTGATCTCCTCAGGGATGTCTGGGAACCTGGGGGCCACCATGATGGTCAGATCTGGCCAGGGGCTTCTAGAACTTTCAATGAATTTCTAACTTCTCCCCTACACTTGCCACAAAGTATAAGCCCATTCTCATTAAAATCACGTGGATCCCTCCGCACTGACAACCCAACAGGTTATTTATTAGCCACACCCAAAGGTGACTCAGCTGGCTCCTTTGACAGAACATGAAGTTCAGACAGTGAGAGGAGGATGTTTAGGGGCAAAATGCGGGCCAGAGGAGTAAGTGAGAAAGTGCCATGTGTCAAAGCTTTGCTTCCACAGTCTAGCGGGCAGTCCAGTCCTTTGAAACGCTCATGTCACAGCACCGACTGCTGTGTAGCTTCAGAGGCTCTCACAGGTAGGTGCTTGTTCATGCCTTGTGATAACCTCAGAGGTAAGGAGACTAGAGCAGCACACCCTGCACACATTGAGCTTCTGTCCTCAGGAAGTGCTAATGGCTGGAGAGATGGCTCAGTTGGTAAAATGCTTGTCACACAAGCAAGAGGACCTGAGTGTGTTCCCCCAGAACCCACATAAGAAGATGGGGTGGTGCCATGGGCTTAGAATTCCAGTCCTGGGGAGGCAGAGATGTAGTGGTTCTTGGGACTCACTCGCTAGCCTGCCTGTTATGCGGTCCCATCAAGAGACCCTGTCTCAAAGACAAGAGGCAGATGGCTAAGGAATGACACGCAATGTTGACATCAGGTCTCCACAAACTTGCATAGACACTAGCATGTCTCTCTCTCTTTCTCTCTCTCTCTCTCTCTCTCTCTCTCTCTCTCTCTCTCTCACACACACACACACACACACACACGTGGTAAGTGGATACTAGAGGCAATGACCAGAATCTTCACAGCTAAGGGACAATTAAGTGACAGGCCAAAGGTAGGAAAAAAACAACCACCAAAAACCCCAAACCCAAATCAAACAAATGAACCCTGTTCTGACCCCCAAGCCGGTGTTTCCCTCATTACAACAAGAGTTAACCCATTTCCACTTTCCTCCTGGGGGTATCCAGTAGCTACAGCCACCACTTTCACTGCCAGCACATCTGTTTCTCATTGTGGTTTTTCTCTAATTTGGTCTTGATGTCTCTCACTAAAGACTGGCTATACTCTCTTCTGCACACCAACAAGAAATGCTTCTGGACATCTGCGCCTTCCACAGGACAGCTCCTTAGGCTAACCGAACTTAGTGCAGAATACCCATTAACCTGCTTGAGGCTGGTTTTGAACCCAAGGCCATGCTCAGGCTAGGCAAATACTGGATTCCTGAGCTTTACTCCGGTTTCAGGAAGCTTGTTTACAGGGACACACACCTTTGCAGATCTTGTCTGACCAGTTCAGATACCAAACTAGCCCCTCAGGAGAGCTGTGACCGGGAGAATTTGGATGCAGGTGTGTTAGTCTGCACGGGCAGAGGATCACAACAAAATACATGGAATGACAAGAATTATCACTTAGAGGCCCAGAGGAAATGGGGGGTAGCACTGTGGACTGATGAGGAGTCCAGGCAACAAGGAGCTCACACAGTGGTGGGGAGCATAGGAGGGTCCCTGGAACCACGTCTGTCCCTGTCCTTGCATCCACGCCTCAGGCTTCCCAGGCTTGTGGATTAGCTGGGACAGGAGAACACAGACCAAAGGAGGAGCTGCTTATTTAACAGGGCTCTGGTGCTGCCAATAGGCTTGTCATGATCCACAGCTGTGGCGTGTGCTGGCTGGGGGCTGAGATGAGACACAGACAGGCACAATTCCAAATCTGCATTCAGGGAGCGGATGTTTCCAGCGGGGCAAAGGGGCCAGGTGTGGCTGGGTTTCAAATAACTCCTGTCAGGTCTAAAAATAGATGCTGAGCCAGCAGCTATATTAAACAAATTTATGATACTCGCCTAACATAAAGTTGAAAAAGTCTCATCGTTCAAGGGAACACATTTGCATCGACTTGTGTTCAGTGCCAGTGGGAGTGGGCATGCAGAGGTGGGCAGATGGGGGTGGGCATGCAGAGGTGGGCAGATGGGG
>NW_026067962.1:8528961-8562735 GCF_014885135.2 Alexandromys fortis
AAACAAACAAGCAAACAAAAAAACCCTGTAGCCCTTGAATTGCTGTGTAAATCGGGTTCTGCTGATATTTTAAATTTGTGAATGAGGGAAGGGGTGGTATGTGCACGTGGGTGCTGGCGAAAGCCAAATTGGATCCATGGATGTGAAAGACCAGGTGGGTGTGAGTTGCCTAACGTGTGCTGGGAACTGAACCCTGATCTTCTCCACAGAGACACCTCGCCAGCCTCCCAACTCCTCTTTGCTTTTAAGTGGTGTGAGAACCCTGGATTTCAGCCAAGAGTTCGGAAAAGTGTGGCTAGGCTGCTCTTCCCTGTTTGGTAATCCAGTTTTACAGGTTTGACTTTTTTTGGGGGATTAGAATCAGCCCCAGAACCTCAAAGATTCTAGGCAAATACTCTAGCCTCGAGCCCTATCCCGGCCCTTTAAGGGTGTGCTATTTAGTAATAATATGATACCAATAACCTCCACAGGGATGTGACATATCCTCTCTGAATTTTAAATGTGGTCCAGTCAAACATGGCTAAAGATGAGGTGAGAATGGATAAAAACAGACTTTTTGTTAATTTCTAAACTTTGAGACAATCACAAAAGTTATGAGTACATCATAGATTGCTCTGCCATCTAGATCTACTTGTAACTTCCAACCGTCCTATTCTTCCTGAATGTTTTTAAGTACACATTTCCAATAGATGGGGGCGTTCAACAATACAACCACAGCACAAGTGTCAGCAATCGGGAAGTCACCGCTGGTACAACTCTAGCATTGAGCCCTCAGCCCTCTGAGCACCAATTCTCCCAACTGTGGTTTCAGAGCCAAAGAGTCCAGCTCCAAATCACACGCTGGGTTTCCAGTTGCTAGGGTCCCTTTGGTCTGACGCCATTTCTTATTCCAGGGCAGCCATCCTGTAGGGTTTTCCTTGGGCTGGGACTTCCCTGCAGTTTCCTCAGTAGTTACACTGCCATGATGTGGCTTAAGCAGAAATGTCAAGAGTCCTTGCTGCATGCCAGCCCTACCACATGGCTCGGGATTTCTGAGTGTCTCACTGCCATGCTTCTTCACTGTGACCACGTGAGTACGTGTAGTGGCATTTCATTGGTGTTTTAATAAAGAAAGCTTGCCTGAAGATCAGAAAAGTAAACCACCACAGTGGCCAGCCTTACAGACCAGGCATCAATGACACACACCTTTAACCCCGGCAGCCACACTAGTTTGCCATAGAGACCAAGCAATAGTGGTGCACACCCCTAATCCCAGCCCTAGAGAGGAATATAAAACAGGAGAAGACAGCTCTCGGTCTCAGTCTCATTCTGAGATTCCCGAAGGCAGGATCCAGTGGTTGACTGCTTTGCTTTTCTGGTCTTCAGGTTGAACCCCAATATCTGTCTCTTGGGTTTTTATTAATCGTTCTTCAAGTAGACAGAGACACTGTGACCAAGGCAACTTATAAAAGAAAGCATTTAATTGGAGGCTTGCTTCCAGTTTCAGGGGTTGGTCCATGGCCATTACGGCAAGGGGCATGGCAGAAGGTGGAAGGTGAGGTGCTGGAGCAGAGCTGAGAGCGTGCATCTTACCTGCAAGTTGGAAGCTGAGACGGCGCTAACTAGGAAAGGTGTGGGATTTGGAAACCTGAAAAACCCACCCCCAGTGACATACCACCTCTAACAAGGCCACACCTCCTAATTCTTCCTGAACCAGCATCCAAATACATTCCCTAATGGGGCTATTCTCATTCAGAGCACCACAGCGAATGTCTGCCAGGTCTTCTTGTTGTAAAGTTTATAAAGTTTATGAAACTGGTGAGCGTGGAAGGGGAAATTTTAAAAAAATTGTTTTAGTATCTCATTCATTAAACTTAATTTATCCACTTATTCATCTATATCTGCACAGACTACTATTTTATTTTAATGGTTTAGTGTTACTGTTTAGCTTGGTCTGCAAACTCTACTTTTGCTATCTTCATGGCATGAGAGTTCATTCTTTGGTCATTTACTTTTCTGATCCAAGATGTGTTAGGTTCAGGTTTGCTTTCTTGACCCAGCTGTGTAATCATCTCTTTCTTCAATAAACCCTGAATCCGTTCAGTAGAAGACGGTTTTGAGAGGCTATACTCGTCACAGCCTCCAGGCAACGCGGTGAACAGAGGCAGACACTCCGTGTGTGTGTGTGTGTGTGTGTGTGTGTGTGTGTGTGTAATCTATATTTGCATATATATTACTGAAAATCATGAATTCACAGCGATTTACTTTCATCTCAAGAACCCAAGGCCCATTCTAGTTTTCTCCCGCTCCGCATTTGCAACACCTGGGACTGATAATGAAAAAAAAAATCGCTATTCTACATCATTATTAATACATTCATGCATTTCATCAAACCCCTGCACTGTGCCAGCCCTTCACCTCGGCCTCACCCAGGCGCTCCCCTGAACGTTCCTCAGTCCAGCCTTGGCTTTGCACCCACCCGGCTGCCCCAGGAAGGATGATGCCCTTCTCCCCCGGGTGGCTCTGACACCTGTGGCAGGCGGGGGCTTGAATACTAAGCACATCTCCTGTGGATCTTCTCACCTTGCCTGGGTGCCAGCTCCAGCTGGGGACGCCTCTTGCGCTGGCTTGCAAACCTGCCATGCTGCCCTTCTTGGTGGCTTTATTTTGGCACTAAGTTGTTCGGGAAGGAAAGATTTTTAAAGTAAATTTAAGACGTAGATTTTTGGTGCGGGTTACAAATCACGCTCTGTAAAGACAGAAAAGGAGAGGTTTTCTGGCCAGTGGCCGGGTGCTCTTTTGTCCCCCTGCCTCCCAGCAAGGGATTGCAGGATCTTGTATGTCTTAAAGTAGATTGTAGTCTAGTAGAAGTGACTTTCCATAACGGGCGAGGGAATCAGTGAGTAGTCAGAGGAAGGACTTCTATTGGCCTAGTCTAGGCACAGTTGAAGGACCAGGCTGGGACCTCAATACCAATTACACCGTCCCATTGTGAATGGCTGTATCCAGCCTCTGGGGGCCCTTGGTCTCCTAAGTATGAATTAGACTCTATTTGCAGCGTGAGCGACTTCACCCTCAAAGGTCTTTCTCCTATGCTGCATAAAAGATAACCTCATAGGCTGCTCCATCATTCATTTTCAGAGCTTTGAAAATAAATGTGTGCTTGCGTTTAGAGGACTAGCTAAACAGGGGCCCTGCTGCTTAGGAGAGTGGATTTAAATGTTATTCATGAGTTCTGTGAGAATCTGGGTGATGATTTTATCCTGGGCAGGAATTTTAAATGATTATGAAGGAAAACACGAGATTTAAAAAAAGTATGTTTACTTGTACTTCATCTATTGCTTAAAAAAATTATGTTTACTCGCAGGCTGGGGGCGGGGGTGAAAGAAGTTTGTGTTCCTGGGCTGTGAGTTCCGGTTTAGCAGAGACTGGTAAACCAACAGCAGTCACTGACTGCATAGCAGGGAGGGACGTGGTTCTCCTAAGTCAAACTTGTCCCAGCCTCATGACCTCCCCCACCAGCCCCAAGAAAAGGCAACCAAGGAGCTGTGTCCTGGCCCGGAGGCTGGAACACCCTGATTGTTTAGAAACATACTTATTTTTTCTAAAAGATCGGGCAATTTCTTGACTTCTAAAAAACAGGTCTTGAAGCCAGGTAAAATGAACAGAGGCTGGGACAAAGTCTGAGCTCCTGGTTTCTGCTCTGAGTGGAATTCTGGAAGGCAGGGCATTCTCTGGATCTCAGGGGTCCTGCCTCTCTAGTCCTTGTCTCTCTAGCGCAGATCCCCAGCCGCCTTGAGGGTCCTACTGTTACTTTGACATCCTAACTGGGTGTTCAGGATTTAGGAAAACTGAAAACCTTTACACAGACCCAGCACTTGTAGTTTGTCTCACCCCAATCAAGGAAGTGAAAAGTGACTTTTCAGACCACCAAGCCCCAAATCTGGCAGGATTCAAAGGGGTGGGCGTGGGGGACAAACTCAGAATCCTGACAGGGCAGCCTACATCTATTAGGGTGTCTTATAAAAAAATTTAGCAAATTATTAGTGAAAATTTCTAGACCAAAAAAAAAAAAAGCCTATTGTGTTTAGAGTCTTTGAAATACAAACACACGGCATAACTGCAGTGGATTGTTTCAAGAAATAAGAAAGATCACACAAATCCCCAGGAGGTTTTCTAATGACCTTGGCAGAGAAATTAAGCACTCTTTCTCCAAACTGTAGTGTGTATACGAATCTCTCAGGAACCTGCTTCGAATGCAGACTTCTGAGCCCCATTTCTAGAGTCCATTCAGAATGCCCACTTAGCATTTTCAGGGGTGGGGGGCAGCACAGAAGAGACCAGCCAGCACTGCTGGGCAGCAGTGTGAACCGGATATCTGTTTAAAGGTAGACCACGCTTCCTCTGGAAAGGATAAAAACCTACAGAACCATTACAGCAGCAAATGTCATAATCCAAACCTGCTGTTAATCCCGCTGTTTTAACCTCATCTGTTGTAATAAGGCTGCTTGTTCATTTCCTGGCAGCCCAGCAGCTCAGATCTGAAATATTTGCACAGAAACTATTATAAATCACTGCTTGGCCTATTAGCTCTAACTTCTTATCGGCTACTCTTACATTTTAATTTAACCCATTTCTAGTAATCTGTGTATCGCCACGTGGCTGTGGCTTACCAGCTAAAGTTCCAGCTGGCTCCAGTGGGGCTACTGGCTTTTTCTGACTCCTCCTTTTTTACTCCCAGCATTCAGTTTAGTTTTCCCTGCCTACCTCTGTTCTGCCCTGCTCTGCTATAGGCTCAAAGCAGATTCTTTATTCACCAATGGTATCCACACCACACAGAGGGGAATCCCACAATGCTCATCTTTTGCTTAGCTACTCTTAGGAGCTCTAACTACAGGGCCCCTTTTATTATGTGTCTGTTCCTCTCCTCAGGGCATTCAACATGCTCTTTGTGTCTCCACACTTCTTCCTGTTTGTGTGGCTGTCTATATGGACTCAGCACATGGGAGGAGCTCTCAAGCTGGCCAGGTTATCATCGCTTGCTCTCCAGAGTACAGGCGCCATTTATTCATGTTTTTTTATTAGGTGCACAGTTCCTGATTAATTTCCTACTTCCCACAGTGAATTTAGAAAAGTGTACTTCATCTTGGAATACCACGAGCCTTCTTGCCACTGCAGTTGTGTGACAATTTAATGCTGGCTACATCATCACTCACAGCCCCACATCACCGTTACCTCTGAGTAATGGCTTCCAAGACTCCATCCAAGGTGCGCTGTGCTTCGCTGATAATGGCTGCCTCTGCAAGCCTTATCCATACCACGCAGGAAAATGTGAGCGATTATTCATACTCTACTTGCTAAGTGTGCAGGTCTGAATCTCACAGCATGTGATCCTTCCCCATGTGGGCTGCCCCTGGCTTCTCCACGTGTGTCGTCAGCACAGTAGAGGGCTGGAGTTAACAGAGAGATGAGTCGTCCTGCAGGAAGAACACCCTGAAGGGGGACAGACCAGGGGACCTATCTATTTGTCACCCAGATGTCCCAGCGGGTCCCTCGCCCTGGGCAGGAAGCAATTCCAGGCCCCAAGAACTCTGTGGTCAGGGTGGAAATGGGTCAACATTAAGCTCTGGAATCTCCAGCCAGGCTAAACTGAGGCAGCAGAGGCACTGGCTCACTCTCCGGGAGAGCGGAGGAGAACCTGAGACAGGCATGGTGGTGTGCGCCTTCCAGTGCTTGTCAAAGTCGGCCACTTCCCAGATGAGGGGTAGGAGAGGCTAAGTGTCCGTGCCCCATCACAAGAAACCTAAGGGAGGGAAGTGTCCCCAGCCTGTGTAGACTCCTAAGAACATTGTCCATATTAACAGTCCTCACAATCCGAAAACACACATCCCTTCTGTCCCTGTTGTCCTGGGGAGGCAACAGACACAGGGGCCTGAGTAGAGGCATAGCTAGGATTGAGGCTCAGCACGTTAGGCTGGTGAAGGGTAGAAGGAGGGAAGGAGGGAAAGAAGCCAAAGCTGGCAGGATCCTTTAGCCTGGCCCCTGTAACCCAGACCAGCAGAACAACCCTTAATTTGCATTTCTCCTTGTAAAAAGAAGATTCTCCTTGGGTGGGTGCAGCTCAACGTTAACTGGACTCTGGAGAACGCTACTAGGCAACTTACAAGGCAAACAGTTCCTTTCCTGGTCTCTTAAAAAAAAAAAAACTCAGCAGGGCTCCTACTTCAGGACTGTGAAGCAATCACAGTTCCCAGGGATTACTAATCAGTGTTGTCGTCTTTAAAGAGCTCAAAATTCCATCCTGTGCCTCTGTTTCCATAAGGGGCCAGCTGAATAGTGAGCGCTTAGAGAGAAATGGCTTTGTTTCCGCGCCCAAGCCTCCGAATTTAAAGCTACCCCCCCCCCACACACACACACCTGAAAGGAAGCAGAAAAAGCGCTCACCTGGGACTTCCTGTGCGGTCCGTCTTCCCAATTCAGCTCAGAACGGGTGGGAGGAGTGCAAGCTCCGACCGCAGCCCTTCTGTTTTTCTGACCTAACCTCAGCGGCACTAGAATCCTCAGAGGATGCCGGTGGGTACAGAGGGCTTTTGACACAGTGTTAAGAGACATGACTGCAGTCAGAGGCTGAAGCTTCAAGTCCCAGACCCAGAATTTTCTCGAGACTGTGATCTTAGGCAAGCAAGCCACTGTTGCCTTCATAGAGTAGAAAATGAAGCAGTGATTTATGTCCTTAATTTTTTTACTGGTTCTAAGCACAAAGCTGTCCAGGAATACACAAATGCCTTCTGCCAAGCGGCTTTGGCAACTCTCACAGGCTTCCCTAGTATCTGCTATTGGAGACAAGGAGGCCCTGGGCATCCATTAACCAAGGAAGAAGCTGCCTGGGATAGAGACCAACTAGAGAGGGCAAGACAGGCAGAGTGGATTTTTGGGGCAGAAGGCAAATACAACAAAAGTTACCGGCCCAGGATGGAATCCTTCAAGGGCTACATAACTGATTGACTACTGCTATAATCTGTTGGTTCCTTCTGGAGATCATCTGATTGTCTACATCTAAAAATTTTTGTTAGGATTAACTAAGACGACACATGTAAAAATGATGCCAAAATATTCTCAGTGTATACACCCCATGTTAATGACAAGTAATTTTTATCAACTTTCCTGCTCTTAACGATCAAACAGTTCAGCGAGACTCGGCTGTCCTTTCTGGTAATGGTTTAGGCAAGGGCCATAATAAGGATGTCCGTTTTTGGCTAGTACCATCCCCGCAGCCTCAGTTCCTCTCTCACTATGGCTTGCCTAGACAAGCACCCTTGTAGTGGGTCTTGTGGCCTTTGTTGCATTAGTAGAGTTGGGTGACTGGGGAATCCCTGCTCAGGGGTTTGTTTCTTGATGTCTTCCGAGCAACAAGCATGGGTAGCTGTGTTCTGTACTGTCCTTTCAAAAATACCCTTGTAGAAGCAGTCTTAAAGGCATGCATTGTTCCCCCTAGGTCAGAGGACAGATCTGTTTCCTGATCTAGAGGAGGACGATAATGCCATGTTCTAGGGCATGTTTGTCAGTAACTAGTTCAGAAGAATGGAGTTTCCTAAGATGATTTCCTCAGTTGTGACGCAAACACAGTTCAGCACTTCCTGCCAACAAGCTTGACATCATCCTTGAGATCAGATGGGGTAAAGGCGACGATGCAGTTACAATACTTAGGTTAGGAGAAGTCAGTCACCAGTCACTGGTCCGAGTGTCTTACATATTCTGTTAGAATCTAGGACCCTTCAGAGCTCCTGACAGGTGGAGGGAGACCTCACTGAAGCAGAAGGCTTGTGGCTGTAATGTGTGGACACATTGTGGTTTTGTAGGCTGGTGCTGACAGGACCAGTTCTGACTGCATTGTGGGATGCGCTTGGCTGAAGCAAGCAGGGGCTGTCCTAGTCTGACTGTGCACTTGCATAATCAGTTCCTCTGGGGCTCAGTGTGTGTCCATACAGCTTCCTGGGCCCTCTGTGAGAGTCACGGAGGAGGAAGTCTAGCCATTTCAGAGGTGTTTACTCCTTTAGGTGAGGCACTCTGTAGGGAACTGCTGATTGTGGTCACCCAAACTTGCACATTTCCCACCAGAGGAATACTGCCTAGCTTACGTGAAAATGTTTTAGAGCAAAGGGAAGTGGTAAAAGTAAAAAGGCACACCAGATAAAAAGAAACCCTGGCCTCTCTTTGTTATGCCCAGATATATATATATCCAAAATATAAAATCTTTTTACGCATTGTGGCTGTGAGACATCACGGCTCATGGAGGGTGTATGGGAACTCCCCAGAGCTCTCCGGCCTAGCAGTGGGTCCTTTAGCTGCAGGTACGCTGGTAGCTAACATCCCCTGGGGGAAAGAAACAGCACTTAATTGCTCTCCCTACTTCAGTTGTTTCTAGCTTGGGTAACCACACAACGTCCTCTAAGGCCCTGAGTACTAGGTACTAAGACAGAATTCTTTGGTTTATTTAATTTTATGTGCATTAACTTTTTGGGCCGTATGCACATCTGTGTGATGGTGTTGGATCCTGGAGTTATAGACAGTTGTGAGCTGCCATGTGGGTGCTGGGAATTGAACCCAGGTCTTCTGAGAGAGCAGCCAGTACTCCAGCCCCCTAAAATAGAATTTTTACAGATGAAATCCTACTACACGGGCCATAGAGCTGGGCTACACGCCGTCCTCTCCCAACAATGGTCGAGGCATGCAATGCATAGTTAGTAAATGACTCAGGTAAGGTTATGCAAATGGTAATCTGTTGGCTTTGGTGACGTTTGAAATGTTCTATGTTTTATTTCCACAAACCCGTTACTTTAAAAGTCTAGACATGTTTCAGGTGCTATTTAATTTAGATGTGGGTGGCAACCAAATCCCATTTTTGCTTTTCTCCAACACGATCACAGCTGGGACAATACTCTTTGCTTTCCAGACAAGACTGACTTTGAAAGCTCCCCACTCCCTACTAACTTTAAGTGTGAATCTAAACTAAACCAAACCTCCGAGATTCAAGACAAACAAACCCAGAACACTGAACCACCAGGCTTGGAGTTCCCGCATCCAGCTGAAGAATGGACTTCCCACCGAGCAAGCTCTGGGTTTGACAGGAGATCCTGCTACAATGAGTAAGATGGGAGATCGCAACTGTGGACGGCATGCATGTGCAGCTACACACACGACCGCACACAGACATACCACATATACAAAAATGGGGAAACTTGTAAAAAACATCCCACGTCACACCGACAGCTGTCCCATTTGTAGTGTGTGTTAGTTAGCACACTTACTGACTCAAGGGGTAGTTTTACTGTGTTCTTTTTCAGTCAGGCTGGCTACACATCTCTGGCCTGAGACAGTTTCTAAGGAATACATTGAGTTCCAGGTATTAGGCAAAGACAGGAAGTTCTCACCAGCGCTCAAGTGACCAAGAAATGTGGTTTATGAACCAGGACATCACTAAAATTTTAGTTAGCAGTATAAAAATGGCCACGGCACTAGCATAATGCAGTCATCCCTCTATCTACAGAAGACAGCCTCTGGATACCAAAATCTTCAGCTGCTCAACTCTTCCATAAAACATAGTAGAGTCTCTGTATATGATTTACATGCATCTCTAATCATTTCTACATTATTTGTAATACTTACTGCAATGTAACTTCAAGGATTAGCCATCAGAAGGCTCAGTAAAGATATATTTCCTTGTAAGAATATTTTATTAAAAAAAACAATCAGATCACATCTCACAAAATTAAGTAACCAACACTGACTAGGGAGTGGTGTGAAGTAGAAAAACCAGGGCTCTTAGATCTTCTCTGGGACTTGTTTTTAAGGTGGCGACAATAACACCAACCTTTCAGATTGATCGCAAAGATCAGTAACAACAAGGCTACCCAAAGGCTTACTAACAGTTAAGTATTAACAACAGTGCTACACATGGGCTTACTAACAGTTAATATTAACAACAGGGCTACACACGGGCTAACAGTAGTATGTTGTAAACAGGAGCTGTTAGAATGCAAAGTGGGCTTAAAATAAGTCATAAATAAATGCCGTTAAAAGAAATTGTATTGACTGGCAAAACTTCTCTTGCTGACAATGAGTTTAAGAGCAATTTCCCTGTCTCTGTCTCTCTATTTTTGGTTTTCTGAGACAGGGTTCCTCTGTGTAGCTTTGGAGCCTGTCCTAGAACTCACGCTGTAGACCAGGCTGGCCTCGAACTCAGAAAGATCTGCCTGCCTCTGCCTCCTGAGTGCTGAGATTAAGGCGTGCGCCACTACCACCAGCTCAGTTTCCTTTTAAAAATAAAAAACCTCTCCCCCAATTTTCACTATAAAAATTAAAACTGACTATGAGAACACGTAACAAGTGGTCAAATTCCTATTACTTTTAGTGCATTATCAGGGTCTTTTAGTAAAATTAAATTATTTTAAAGATTACAAAATTTTATTTATGTGTATGTGTCCATGTGATTTCAAATGTGTGAAGGTGCCTGCAGAAGCCAGGAAAGGGAGCCAGCTACCTTGGACCTGGAGTCCCAGGGGACTGGGAACTGAGTGCTGAAAGAGGAGCACATGCTCCTAACTGCTGAGTCATCTCTTGGCGTAATGACAGAAACTAAGCACTCGATATTCTCGTCAGGACTGTACATAAACAAAAAAAAAATGTTTCTAAGTTTTACTCATGACCTAATTAGACTTATCATTTTATAGCAAAATCAGAAGTAGAGTAATTATGTAACTTGTCAATGTCATATTATTTCAAAGACCATTTCTGAGCAGGGAAAAGGTAGGTTCGAGAAAGTAACGTTTCCTTGACACTGAAGACTTATCAATTCTAGAACAGCCTACTGAGCAGATGGCATCTGAGCAACAGGAAACAGAGCTTACAGCTTTGTTAAGGAGGAGGCATTTCCAGCTGACTTCCTTTCCTTTCTTAATTTAGCACACTAGCAGATTACAACTATTTTCAAAGACACATCTTTGAAACACGGCACAAATTTTCTGGTGTCTTTTCCAGGAAAGGATGAAATGAGCGCACAAGGTGACGACGGGGAGTCGTGAACCAGAAGAGCCACCCTAGAGGGCTGCCTGCTGTGCTCTACTGGGGCACTGTAGTCCATCTTCAACACTTACCAGTAACTCCAGGAAACAACCAACAAACCATGGAGAGCATGCTTTACCAAGACTGGAGCTGACAGAGGCTGAGAGGGTGTTTCTGCAGCAACAGTAGCGAGGCTAAGTGCTGCCCTTCAATAGCTTACGAGAAAACTTAAGCTAGGAGTAGACACAGGTTAACAGTGGTGCCATACGCTTGCCCAAGAATGACGACAGCAACTAACTGCACCTATGCCGTTAGAATAATTGTGAAGTTGGCAAAAATGTCTCTGAACCATGTATTTTAGTCAGATTACAAAAGAACTGTTTACCTTGTGGGCATAACATTTTAAGTGAATGATCAAAAGACACAGCCTTGGACTGGTCCGGATCAGACATCATGGAACATTTAAAATGTGAAGCCTGAGGCAGGATACAAAGAGGTGAGCACATAGAGGAGACGCGTGCTACCTAGAGATAGCATGGTGCTGCTCTTAGAGAGCTCCTGCCTCTGCACGGCCACAGGCTGCAGACAAGGCACCACTTTAGAAGTACTTCTCACCACAGCAGAGGCATCCATACACCACTGCTACTCTTAACTCTCATAGTGTTTTCCTAGCATGTTTATTAGAAAGATAGAATTCTAGTCCTTCTATACAAAGTTAGTTTTTGTTTAATAATGTAGACAAAATCTACTGTTCAAGTGACTCAAAAATAAGCCCTTGAGGCTTTTATGAACCACGAGAGAGCATTCTCAATGGGCACATTGGCCAGCAGTCCCACACTGGGTTTGGAGATGCCACTCAAGTGAGGAACCACAGAATTTGCAACTGTTTCCACAGGCGGAGCCAGCACAGGAGCCTGGCTCTGCAGAAGACTGTGGGATTGCTGAGACTGTCAGGCAGGAAAGGGCAACAGCACACGTCCACCAGCTGCCTGTCTAAGTAACCTATGCGCCCCCCCTACATCTTTTTATAAAACAAACAAAAAAACCCTGTCTGTTCAGTATAGAGTTCTTTAATAGTTGTGTTCTTTGTTACTGACTCTAAACCCTCAGAGGATTATGCTGTAGAAGTGATAGGATTACACAATTAAATATTAGAAATGACCACCGAGTATATCCTGTTTATTGTTTATGATTTACACGGAAAATGGCGGGCTGGGATTGTAGAACAATAAACCAATCATTACAGTTAGACCTGGGCTTTTGAAAACCTTGCATTCCATTTTAACAGCTCATATATATTTAACAGCTTATATATAAATCCATATCACAAATAATCTTAAAAGTTAGCTTAGAGATAAACAACTAAGAAACACAAAAGAAATCCACATGAGCCTAACTTTAAATATCAGCATTCATATTATAAGAAATAAGAAAATGCTCAAAAAATTAAAATTATTAGGCCAAGTCACAACGAAAATAGAGAAATAAGATAAATGACATTTTATCAATATTTTTACTATTTCTAATTTACCTTCATATATTCTTAACTTTTCAAAAAGGATCCAAGATAAGATCAAATAATACGTTGGGGTCTGAACTTGTCAGCCTCAGCTTATACTGGCTTGTTACCATCAAAGTTCTAAAACTTCATTTTCCTTTTTAGAAAATTGAAAGCAAGTCTTATTCTGCCTTCTCCTTCACAGCAGCTGTGTATACGCAGTCAGGAGTCAACAATGAAGGACGGTAACAGATGGAAAGCAAAAAGTACAACAGTTATCTTACGTTAAACTCTCTGGTTGAGTTTGGAACCAAACCTCTTAACAACTGGCAGATAACAGCTAAATCTTAATAGACAAAGAAGAAATATTTTCTTTGGGACAGCTGCTATCTAGGAGAATAAAACCAAGGTCCCTTAATACTGACTAAACATAACGTAGCTTGTTACAAAGCAATCTGCAGCAATGTAGGTTTAATCAGTAAGTGCCACAACTAATCAACAGTCCATAAAAGAAAACAAACAAACCACACAATCCACAAATTTCCACAGTATACACAGGAGAACTAATGTTAATCTGGTATAACTTCTTGACACTAACTGATCATCAATGAAATATGGCATGGAAAGATCACAGAGTAGAAAACAAGCAAAGATTAGTTTATACAACATTGACTATATACATCAGAAGGAAGCATGCGAGCTAGAGCAACATTAAGGCCTGAATGTAAGCATCCAAAGTCACAGAAGCCCCAGAGAACCCCTAAATTACAAATTCACCACATTACTTGCATGCAATGTTCACTTTTGTTTTACCCATAAAAGGATACACAGTATTTTGCTGTAAATACCAGCCACATTTACAATATATGCAAAAATCAGAATGCAAGTGTTATGTTTTTTTATATTTAAGCCTCAAATGTGCCAACAGTGAAAAATTCATTTATTTTTAAGAATGGAGAGAAAAAGAAAGAATATAAATACTCAGAGATATTACACAAATTAAATGAAACTGTGCATTTCAGAATCTATTTAGATATTCCCAAAACTAGATGAGCAGGGGACCAGGTAGACGTGCACTCACTAGTGTTCTAGTGCTGTGCCTCCTAAGCCATTGTTCCCCAGTGTGGACAGCAGGTCTTGTCAAAGCTACCTACTACACCCGTGTCTGCATGGACTTGCCTACTCCGTGTGATCCTCTAAAAGCTGTGCAATTTTCATCTGGGGTGATATAATTACAAACATGACCATGTGCAAATCTTCAGACCTAAAATATTTCAGAAACCAAACTACCTTAAACTAGCTACATCTAACTTCTTCAACAAATTTGTGAAGAGTGTTCTGGACCTTCAAGTATTTAACAAGTAGAAGCAGATTGGATAAGGGCTTAGATAGTGTTTCCTAAGGCCAAACACATGTACCTGTGCCGAGCATGGAGCACACTAGACTATTCACATGCTCAGCAAGCCTTTCTTTAAACATATCCAGTGTTCACTGAATCCTTTACCACCTAACCACTTCAGGAGGTTTACATCTAAGATGTAAATTTCTTTTGTTTTTCTGGTCAAAAGTTTAGTCTTTGTTTGGCATTCTGAAAAGCTTTAACTTTAACCTTCTCAGTAATATAAACCAAGAAGTTTCAATGTAGCAGAAGCAAAGGGACCAGTGAAAAAGCATGCTTTAGAATTCCATTTATTGTCAAGGAAACCAAATTTTACTACTGTTGTGATCACAGTCTTCACATCTGATGTGGACAGGAGAGCGTAATTATGACCTCTTAGTGGCAGCACTTCAGACAAAACAGCCACATATGCCACAGAGCTGACTACTCACTTTACAGTGAACACCAACATAGTCAACTAAAGAAAATGGATGCACTGCTTCAACATTCAGCTTGAAAATGCTTAGTATGTTCTGCAAACCTAAGTTCAGTTTAGAAAGGTTAATATTCTCTTTCTAAACTATGGCATATACTATATATAGCATTTTAAATATATTTATATATAATTATTTGCACATCAGATTTAGAAGAAATTTGCAGATTTACTGTGATAGAATTTAGATCTCATTCCAATGTTACACTTTATGGGGCTTCTGCAGTATTGTCATTGGCAGGTGGAGCATCAGGGTCAGGTTCTGAGGAAGCAGCTGCAGATGCTTCAATAACTGCAGGTGGGAAATGACGGCGGCACACAGGGCATGTTCCCGACTGGAGGGAAAACAAACAAACAAACCAATTAGCAGTCAACAGAAGAAATATACTAACAGCCTTGGTCTTTATAGAAAAATCGTGGCATCATTATCCTATAAACAAATTAAGCATCATTCAAAAAAAGATTTATTTTATATTTTGGATGTGTGTGTGTGTGTGTGTCTATACACATGGGTGCAGGTGCCACTGGAGCCACAAGACAGTGTTAAGACTCCCCCAAAACTGAAGGTACAGCATTTGCAATACACCTGACATGGGTACTGTGAACCAAACTCAGCTCCCCTGTACGATGAGACATATGCACTTTTAACTGTTGAGTCATCTCTCCAGCTCCCAAATCAAGTATTTAAAAACAAAATACACCTCAAACCCACACAACATAAACACTTCTCTCTCTCCTTCCTCCCTCTTTTCCTCTCTCCCCCACAGTGTGTGTATGTGTGTAACAGACCTGGCTGTCCTGGAACTCTCTCTGTAGACCAAGTTGGCCTCAAACTTGGAGATCCACTGGCCTCTGCCTCCCGAGTGCTGGGATTAAAGGTGAGCTCCACTACTGCCCAGCTCAAATATCTTCTATACAAAACAGTGTGTTATGATCATGTTTGCACCTTGGATTCAACTCGCCTTTTACTTACTGAATTTTTATTTAGAGTTGACACTGTCATCAAAGACAAAGAATCAGTGCTTTGTCTCTTGGAGGTCATCTAAACTTAGTAATGACCTGAATCCACTCACTTTTATCTATTAGGCATGACGAGTGACCCCACCAAATTAGCTCACCAAATTACAGCCCACCAGGCCTGCCCTTGTTATATACATGTATAGAAGTCTCACTTTAGTGTAGACAGACGTATAAAACAAACTGGCTTCAGATCTTACTGTATTAGCCAGGTAATCCCTTTCTAAAAACAAACAGAGTTATGTGTCTTCTTAGTAACAAAACAAACCAACCACAGACCTGGGAAAGAAGATGGTTTTACAACCAATGGAAGACCACAGAGATCAATCAATCTAACAGATGACAGATCATGCCCTTGCAAATCTGATTTTTTTTCCCAAATACATCTCCCTGATAGAAGGGCGATGAAACTATAATGCTGTTGAAGGTGACAAAGAACTTTAACTTAGGACCCTTTTTCCCAGGGGTGGCTTTATACTAAGTTCTTTCATCAGAGGACAAAAATTAGTTTGTTATCCAGTGCTATATAGCACAGTCAAGTACATGGCAGTGTCCCAGTCACAGCATCATACATAGGAGTGCAGTTCTGACTTAGGAGGTACTAACTATATCATCTTAACCCAGGTAACAGTCACTGGAATAGGGACTAGAATACCAGTACATTTTCCAGTTCTTGTGAAGATGAAGTGGGCAAACACAGGGGAATCATCTAGTAGTGTCTGAAACTGATTGCACAAATCCTAGAGTCCTCTTCCTAAGTCTGTAACTAACTGAGAGTGTAAAGAAAGCTTGTTATGTCAAAGATAGCAAAGGGAAGGTGAGCTTATCTACTTAGATCACCTCATCTCACAGACAGGATGGAGGGAAGCAGGAACGAATGCATAGACACAGGACTAAATGTACAGAAGAGAAAATCTGAAGAGACAGGCTGGGGGTTAGAGCACAGAAAGCTTTGAAAGCCAAGACAGAAATCCACCATCCCACTATTCTGCAAGTGAAAGAAAACTAACCTTAATTTCTCACCTTTAAGGCAAACAAAGTAACACAACCAGAGCTGCAATTTAGACAATTCCTATAATGAAGATGAGGAATGAAAGTCTATGGGAGTAGACATGAATTACCAGCTTGGGAATGCACACACAGCGGTGTAGGTTTGGGAGCCTGTATTTCTGCTTTCCTGTTAATTTCAGAAGTATCTTCTCACTAACATCACCTCTGCCATCACACATAGGAATTACAAGTTCTTTCCTACTTAATTCTCACCTTAATTTCTGCTAGCTTATTGTTACTTTACCATTCCAGTTATTTGTTATAAGTGTTTGGGTTAATGCTTCACCCCAGCCTCTAACATCCCTACATCTAAATAGTCTAAAATGTGTGGATGGAACTTTCCATCTCAGCCCCCTCCCCTGGGAGTTGCCTCAGTCTAGGCTCCACCTAGGAGAAAGCCTGCCAAAAGGTGACTCCCTTCCCCAGAGAAAGTCAAGAACACACCCACAGGCTACTTAAACTGCCCCCCAGAAAACGAACACGTGGTCTTCTTGGTCTTCCTTTCCCTTCTCCATCCCTGGGGGGCCGGGAAGGCCACCCAGGAGCGCTGGCATCCATTAAACCTAGGCTTTTTCTAATATAGTTTGATTTGGTCTGATTAGGATTATTGCATCAGTGGAGAGGCTTGTTGGAATGTAAAAACTTTTCATCAAGTAATTCATTAAATTCAATATGGACTATTTCAACTTCATGTAAAATTCAAGGTAGACAGATTATATTGTTTGATATAGCCATCTATGCTGTATCAACATTAATGCCAAATAAACAGATTAAGAAAAAAATCCCCTAGACTGCCAGGGAGACTTGAATCACCCATTATCTGCACTAATCCATTAGCAATCATTTTGTTAACACGCAGTTTTCCGAAGGCTGTTGACAGGTCTTTGTGACTTGTACCATAAATTAAGCTTATATTTGTCATCTCATTATTAACAAGCTCTCTCTAATTGTTACTAATAGTGCTGGTGTAATTTATGTTTTTAACATTTATTAGGTACTGATTGTCTCCTAGGTTCTCACACTAGTTCTCAAAATATTGTGCAATATACATATCACCATAATGATGGATGTTTAGAAAAACCTTAAACTTAAAAAGAAAGAGCCAGCAGTAATTAGGTATAGAACACCTGACTTCAAAGAGCACTGCATGATACACCACGGATATTTTTGTGTCCAATTAATTTAACTGTAATCAAAGTATTTCAGAGCAAGTCTATAACAGTATGTGTAAATTTAGTGCTATCATAATAATAAACTCCAATCAAAATGAATTATTTTTGGAGAAAAGCAAATAAATAAAATGCTTTTAAAGTTTAGACAGAAGATAAGTACTTAGGAACAAAATTAGAAAATATTATGTATAAAAAAACTGTACAACCCTTTTGTGGGAGAATAAAAACCAGTCACACAAACGCCAACAGCTGGGGAACATGTACACACGCCATGGTGAATGGGAACTCTGGCTACTGGAGACAAAGTTGGGAGCCATGGGAACAATGAAGATTTCAGCCAATGAGAAAAGTACAAACTGAGTATGATTTAACCACAACACAGGAGGCACCAGCAACAAGGATTCCTCAGAATCTGTAAAAGAATGGTGAACACCTCTACACAAGATTTCAGAGATTTTTATTTTTTTAATTTTATGAGTATTCCTGTGATAGAGTCGGGTCCTCTGGAACTGGAGTTACAGACAGTTGTGAGCTGCCATGCGGGTGCTGGGAATTGGACCTGGGTCCTCTGGAAAAACAGCCAGTTCTCTTAACCACGGAGACATCTCTCCAGCCCCAGACATTTTAAAATATATTTTCAAGAAGATAAAGTGACAGTAAAAAGTAAAACAGTTAAAAAAAAAAAGGAAAGAGGGAAGAAGATGGACATGGGAAGAGGTGTTTATAAGGAGGAGGGAGCTATAACTATAAGAAAAACGCCAAGAAAGAAACTTGGGGATTTCTACTGCGCTAGACAGTAAGGACCTCGATGCGACAACTGAGATCATGGGATGTAAGTAAACTCTACTTCTGAAGTAACTCAAAAACACTGGAAATTATTGGAAAGTCTTCAAGGTAGGTAAATAAAAACTAGAAGAGGGGTTATTTGATTGGTTGTACTTTTTTTCCACGCATTTTCAGCACCACCCATTCGTACTGGCACTATTCATTATCACAGTATGCTCTGAGAGGTGTAAAAGAATCTTCTGAGCTATTTCTGTAGACATTTACATTAAATAGTTCCTGTTGTCTAAATGTCTACAAAAGAAAGCAGTCTCTAGCCTGCAATACTGTTGAAGTATTTAGGAAAGCACATCCAAAACGCACCTTCTGTAGCCAAATTGAGACGCAAGGCTTGTGAAAGAAATGATGGCAGGGCAGCTCTGTCGCTATGTCGTCCTTGATGTACTCACTGCAGCAGATGGGACAGCACTGCTCCTGACCAATAGCTGAGAACACAAACAAGGCGCACCCATCAAGAACTGGTCCCCACGATGGTCACGGAAGGTGAAGAGGTAGTTTATCAATTACCTGGACAGCACCATCCTAGCATGGTAATGTGCAATTCCGTAAGCATTCCTTCTTTGAAAAGTAGACTGGGTAAATACTTGGTCTTAATCTATCATTTCATTAAGTATTCTCTACTAGGTGAAAGTTTGTCAGCTTCTGGCTTATAAAAAATAGAGTAACTACTTGATCTCCTTGGTGTCCCAATAATTTATCAAAATATACAACATGGCATCCCAAACCTGAGAAGTGTGACTTTACCAGTGTGATCTTCTAGAACAAGAGTTTCTGGAAGTCCGTCAATGCTCTCCTTACTAGCTGGTGGATTAGCCACCTCAACATCTACTGCAAGAGACTCTAGATGTGCCAGCGCAGTCTGAAAAAGAGAAAGTATACTTCTTTGTTAGGAGATACCTTAAAATAGTAATAGGAACTATTTTTAAGTTGTCATATCAAATTATATTTAACATATTGCCATATTCTCTTCCTATTATTCTTTGACCTTTTAGTTACCTTCCAAAAGAACCATTGCTCTGATCATTAAGTCAAATTCCTGTTTCTCACCAGCATACACGCATGCACACACACACACACACACACACACACACACACACGTCTGCATAAAGTCCAACCTATCCCAAGGAAAGATCTTACTTCAGCAATCATCTACTTGCTCATTATAACTGTATTTTTCAGATGATGGTCACGCTTCCAATTTGAGTGTTGTTATGTGAGATCAATATCAGGAAAAGAAACACTTTTAGAAAAGCTCACTTCATGAGATAAAATAGGTGAAACTACTAAATGTTTAACGTGAAAACAACCAATAGACATCTGAGTGGTTTCACCTACTTTTGGCACAGAATTAGAACATGCACACTGCTAGTAATCACGTTACTACGTTGCCTGGCCAAGTTCATATAGGGGTTAAATATCTGTGTAAATGACTATTCTATGAAAGCTGGAGAAAACAAAGGGTCACACAGCCATGTAATATGAACATCTTCTTCGAGATTCCAATTTAGATTAAATGATAGGCAGGCCTTGTCTCTGTCCCTTGCCAGTTTTCATTACATGTTCCTAATGTACCCAGGGCTGAGTGACTGAAACGTGGCTGACTGTTGATTTAAAATGAGTTATGAATACAGTCCTGAGAACTTACCACTGCTATACTAAATATAATGGAACATGATTTAATACATAATACAATCTTATAATATCTAGTGGAGAAACTATTAATCCCATTTTGTAGATGAGGCCCCTGAAGCTTAGAGGTTAAGGGTACAGTCCAAGATCAGATAGCCTATCAACCTAAGAGACCATGCTCTTGAAATCAGATTTTCCATTTCATTCAGTTCTGTGTACATGGATGCACATGGTGCCTACAGGGGGGCAGGAGACAACCTGCAGGAGTGGGTTCTTTCCTCTGTGTTGGGTTCCGGGGGTCGAAGAGCTCGTGTTCTTGGCCTATGTGGCCTATTATGTTCCTCTAATTCACAGCCTGGTGTGTATAATGTGCTTTGTGAGTCTGAAAAGGTCTTGAAGGGGTCACAAGTGTGGATGTTTTGGGAAAAACAACTTCAATTAACCTAAGCAGTCTTTCCTAAACTACCCTGCATGAACATGCACCTATTAAGTATTATTGGAATTATATTATTATAAGGAATATCATCTCATATTCCTTGTATATTAGCCTTCCCCACACTTTATAAATTAGTAACTTAGAGGTATAATCTAAACAACTGGGATCAACATGGATTCCAACAGAAAAATAAACCTTTTTAGGAGGCTTACAAATCCTTTGCTTTAAATAAAAACAAGACAAGCACCCCAGGAAGGTAGTGGATATAACTTTTGGAAAATGTCACCAAAGAACTAAGTGATGATGCTGATTAAACTATATTCCTATTATCTGTTTCAACAAAGTCCTCAATCATACATTCATACAGATGAAAAATAAAATTTATTCATTCATGTTTCATTCTAGGAACAAACTTAAAAAATTATTAGACAGAGAAAAAGCCTCCCTCCATTTCATTAAGGAAGGTCATTTCCAGTAAAATTTTACATTTAAGTGATAGCCAAAAGTTTTAATTTATCTGTAAGTAACTGTAATTATAAATGAGAAACTGTAACAGTTTAAGCCATTTTCTGCATTATTTAATTACATTTTCATTGTGAGTATATATGTATGAATGTGTGCACAGGTATGAAAGCCAGAATACAACTCCCTGGAGTTGGTTCTCTCCCACATGACTTATCATGAGAACTTCGAATGCCTACATAAATCTGTGCAAGTATATGGATTTTCAAATTTAGGACTATGTAGATAGCTCTATTATCAGTTATAAAAAAATAAGGATGTTTGCTATTCTATCCTGTGCTCACTCAAACATGAGACACAGATAAGAGCTCAATGTATATTGCCAAGATCTGCCACAAAAGCTACTATCTAAAGAAAGATGGACCTGGTATTGGAAAAGAAGTAGAAATGAAAGCAACTACTGACAAAGAGGTGGGATGCTTAGTATAAATAAAAGCAAGCAGAATTTTGTGGGTTTTTTTTTAAAATAATATTTGTTTTAAAGAATACCAGTGTTGTCTTAAAAAATAAGTTTTCAGTTCCATGCTTTAAAACTATTTAAAAAATGCATTCTAGACATGAAAAATTATTTCTGTAGTGTGACAGGAAAATGGAATTGTACCGATAATCTAGATGTGAAATAACCCAATAAAAATCTCAATCAGTAATGCAGAGTGCTAAAATGTGATGAGACTGTTTATGCTGTGGAGACAGGAGCGAGTTCAAGACATCTCATCAGAGACACAGGACATTACTGAAAGTGGCAAAACTACACTGGGTTCTCGTTAGCAGAGAAAACAGTGGATGAGGCTGCAAGTTCCTAGACAGACTATGCTCTTTCTTGCCTTGTCTCTAGCCATACTCCTGGTGACTTTGTAGGGCTTGCCCCTCATGACCAATCTTTTAAGCTCTTCTTTCAATCAAATGTCACATTGTACATTAGAAGTAATGAATAAATTTTTACATTATTTTCAACATTTTAAGGATACCTCCATAGTCAAGGAAATAAAAACCTAAGACAATAAAATGAAAGATGTTTTAAATATTGTGAAACCAAACCCTAAAATGAATCTGCTTCACTCTGCTGACTCAAAAGGTACACTGCAACTGCCATGTATTATGTCTAAGGCAGGCTATCAGACCACACCACTCTTGTGCACACGTCAGCCTTCGGAGGAAGGGTCCAGCAACAGTCCTGGGTGTCAGCTATTTTCCTGATGTTGGTTGCTCCAGTACATACTATTTCTGCGATGGTGATTTCTGAGAACAACGCACTATTAGAGCATAACTGGCACCAACACTCTAATGGAAAATCACCCAGACGCTCAAAGACGCGATGTAACGCAGAGTTAATGTCTGCACATGTGGACCCATCTGTCTGCCTACTACCTAACTTATGAATCCGAAGGTAACTTTCTACTCAGAAGATCTCAAGATAAAGTACTATCATAATGTTCCTGGAGGTCCCTTCTTACCCGCTTATTTTCTACCTCTTTCTCATTCAACTATTCAGTACTCCTATAGTAGCTGTAGTCATTTTATGACTAGTGATTTAAAGAACGATTTATTTCAATAAGGTTCACCAGTATTATGGAAGCTCCCAAGTCAAAATGTCTGGGCTTTTAATTTTGGGCAGATATATTTCAGACTAAGGTTGTGTTTAGTCCAAACAATCAGGAAGCAGGCAAGAAGAGGTGGCAGATGTGTCCACTGCTGGAAAGCATGTACATGTGCGGGTACGGGAAAGCAAGCCTAACTGTAGAAGGCAGTGCAGTCTGGAGGACAAAGGAAAGCTTTGTCCAGGGTCCTTAGATCTGCCTCTCTGTGCCTGTGTGTACACATGTGTAAAACATTCATACTTGCATACCAAGAGTTCAGGACCGGGAAAGCCTGCATTTCCTAAACTTAAGCAAAATAGTTCTTATTCTGTAGAGAAAACTGACAACTACTGCAATTTGCCGGCATGACAGCAAGTAACTTCATACATATACTAGTAACAATTCAGCAGGTATTAAATTGCTAAGAAAGCTATTCACATTCTCTTCAGTAAAGTTAAAAAAAATTAAACCTTTAAAATTATTTTATACTCTACCAATTCTCTATGTACGTATCAGTTATAAAAATACCTCCATAGCCTGGGCCAAGCGTTCTTCTAGTGCCATGTAGGTGAGGAACTGAGGGTCCACATAAGAAATAGCTTCAGCAACTCCGAGTCCATCCGCAAAGCCATCAAACAGGCTGAAAACACAAGATCCATAACTATGATTTCAGAAACCTTACAGTGAGGATAATTATATATTACCATATTCATAGGCTGTAAAAGTTCTGTAAGAAGAAAAGTAAAACTGTGTGAGCTGAAGAAGAGAAAAAGAACAGAAAAGCTAAGGGTTAACTCTAAAGAGCTAAAATGACGTCATTTGCTCACCAGTCTGCTACCTCACTGCACATGCAGGAAATTCTTCCTGACTAAAAGCCTGCTGAATGGTAGTATTTTTATGCATATAATCATTTCCCTATATTTTTCCTTTCTGCTAATTTTAGTTTCCAATATGGGTGAAGGTAAAAATATGAGAAAGGAAATTATTGTATTTAAATTCTATGACCAGTTAGTCAAGACCTATTTTATCTCCCACTTTGAACTGCTTAATTACTTTTGGTTTGCCAAATTTTATTTTCTCAAGCCTTTTTTTTTTTTTTTTTAAAGATTTATTATGTTATACAATACAGTGTGCTGCCTCCATGTATGCCTGCACGCCAAAAGAGGGCACCAGATCTCATTGTAGATGGTTGTGAGCCACCATGTGGTTGCTGGGAACTGAACCCAGGACCTCCGGAAGAACAGTCAGCATCCCCAACCTCTGAGCCATCTCTCCAGCCCCCTCTCAAGCCTTTCTTAATCGCTCTTCTTCCCCTTGGCTAAGAATCAGGCCTTCTTGACTTATTAATAGCTTGAAAATTATTTTTTCAAACTGTTTATTTTTTGGTGTTTTGCTTTTTTGAGACAGGGTTTCTTTGTGTAACCCTGGCAGTTCTGGTACTCACTCTGCAGATCAGGTTGGCCTCAAACTGCCTCTCCCTCCCGAGTGCTGGGATTAAAAATGTGCACCACTACTTCCCAGCCAAACTGTTCATTTTTATGACTTCTATGAGCCCTGAAGATAAATACATTTGATTCTGGTGTTAAACTGCTTCCTTTATCTATAAATCAGATTCCCATTTTTCCCTGGCTCTAGAATTATTAATTATTTCAAAATCAGAAAATCCAGGCACGTAGAAGAAACAAAACTTCCATGCAACCTGCTCTATAATAGGTCAGATTAAACCTGAAATAGTACTTCTACTTAACACTTTTACCTTTTCCATATTTGTCTACTGAAACAACACAAACACGTCCACTTTCTGTAGAAAGCCCAATCCAATGACTGAAGTAAATTACTTCCCAATTATTCTTTTCTTCAATAGCATAAGCAAACCTAGGCACTCAGGACCCGATATATGGTTGTAATCAGGTCACTGAAGAATAATCAGTGTTAAAAACTCATGTTTGAGACAAGAATCACTAATGGATACTAATGCTAGCAGATGGAAGTTTGACAGTTGGAGAGTAATCAGGTTATTTACAGTCTCAAAATAGCCATTAAAAAGGAGGAAATGGTAATTGGACAGTCAGAATCTGAAAGGCTACATAATAACCAGATGACCAAAATTAATAGCACTAGTAATACAATTATATGTCATAATGTCTCTTTTGATATGTACTATAAAGACAAATTGCATCATTTTCCATTCTTGCTAAAAATACACAACTATGTATGATACAAATACAATGTGAGGGATAGTCCACAAATATTTCAAATATTTGTCAGACATGAAAAATAAAGATTAACTGAGGCTATGCCCAGACTTTAAAAAAAAATTTAACTAAATATAATGATGGTCCTGGCGTAGATCAGATAAACATTTTCTGTAAAGTCATTGGTAAGATAACTACTGACATTAGAATAAATTCTAGGAATTAAATTATTAGCACTATATCAATACTAATTTTATGAGCAATTCTGCATTCTGTAAAAAGTTTGGTTTTTCAGAAATTCATTCTAGAATTTTTATAGGTAAATAAATTATATCTGCAGACTTACTCATAAAAAGGCCAGAAGAATCTAATCATAAATACAGGAAGAAAGGAGAAAATAGAATAAATATGTCTAAAATATTAACATTTAAAGAATCTTAGTGAAGGAAGGATATATTGGAATACTCTATCATTTTGTACACTTTTCTCTAAGTCTCCAAATATTTCAGGTATTGACATATTCAAAACAAAAAACCTTTTAAAATGTTCTCCTAAAATCAATGCTATAAAAGATGTGAAAGTCAAAAAAGGATGATGTGGGATTCCCCTCTGTATGCTGTGATTACCATTAATGAATAAAGAAACTGCTTTGAATCTATAGCAGGGCAGAACTTAGGTAAGCGGGAAAAACTAAACTGAATACTGGGAGAAAGAAAGACAGCGTCAGAGAGAAGCCATGTAGCCCATGAGAGAAAGATGGAACTTTAGCCCGCAAGCCACAACCACGTGGTGGTACACAGATTAATAAAAATGGGTTAAATTACCATGTAAGAGTTAACCAATAAGAAGCTAGAGCTAATGGGCCAAGCAGTGATTTAATTAATACAGTTTCTGTGTGATTACTTCAGGTCTAAGCTAGCTGGGTGGCCGGGAACCAACAAGCAGCCCTCCTCATCCAACAGATGGGTGAGAAAAGAGGAAAATAGTCCATAGAGACAGTGACATCTGAAATGAGACTGGAAGACACCTATCATACCTATCAGATGCTGTTCCCACCATAACTCGCTCAGTGAGTAGCAGAGCATGCAGTGACATGGCTACATACCTCCAGTCCACACCCACCCTAACTCTGCTGGGTGAGGAACCGAGCATGTAGTGACATGTAGTGACACGGCTACATACCTCCAGTCCACATCCAAGTCTTCACTCACACTGGAGTCATCCTCAAGGTTGTTGTTACCATCCAGCATGAAGGCTTCTGGCTGTGCAAACTCATTGGCAGGCTCATTTCCTTCATCACTGCTGCTTTCATTGACTTCATTGTACTGTAACCAGGGAATTTCTCCCTCTTCCAAGGATGTCTGTTCCCTAATATATACATTTGAAAGGAAGTAACAAAACGTTGCTTTCAAACATATCATTCTGTATTGTATAATCATTCTACTTAATACATGTAAATTGAGTTCTTGTAGTTTTAAGTTCTTGTTACTTATGATTCTAAATAACAGTTTTCCTCGCCTGCAACAGCATTTCAAAAGAAAATAAAAAGGCTGGTGAGATGACACAGTGGATCAAAGTTCCATCACCATACCTAAGGATTTTGAGTTCAAGTCCCAAGACCTACATGGTAGAGACAACTAATTCTCACAAGTTGTCCTTTGACACACACACAAATCCCTTTTTAGAAGATTTTTTTTGTATATGTGTGTATATGTATGTTGTGTGTGTATGTACAGATTGTGCATGTCTTTACACATGACTCAGAAGCGAAAAGAAGGGACTAAGTATCTCCCTCTGTACTAGTCTGCCAATTCCCTCGAGGCAAAATCTCTCCTTGAACCCAGCACTCGCAAGCCCCAGCTCAGAGCTGGGGTTATAGGATGAGCGAGCTGCCTGACTTGTTAACTAGGGTGCAGGTATCTGAATTCTGATCCTCAGACTGTTCAACAAGAGATATAACTACTGACATATTTCTCCAGCCTCTAATTATACCTTACTTATCTTTAAGTTTATTTTGCGAATGCTAATGTAGTTAACTGTCCTAGTTCTCTCCTGGATAGTATTTGCCTAAAATATTATATTTCCTTTTATTTGTCCTTTAAATGTGTTTCTCTTTAGTTTTTAAAATTCTGATAAGCTCTGCCTTATAAAAGCAAAGATTAGTCAAAGTATATGTATTTTTGCAACTAGTGATTGCAAGAATTATTTCTATAGTCTTTTTTTTTACTTTTTTCTCCTTTTCTATCTTTTTCTTTTTGGATGGATTTTAATTTTTTTTTTTTCATGCTTCAATTCTTTTCCTCCTGCTACTGGGGAGAAAATTCACTGTTTTATGCATAGCAGGAACCACTTCACTTACATATTACCTATGGCTGCCCTTATGCTACAACAGAACAGATGAGAACTACAACAGAGACTGAAACACAAAATCAACAATGTTTATTTGGTTTCTCACCAATTAAGTCTGAGAACTCCTAAATTAGAAATATTTTCTTCCATTCAAGATATAGTCAGAGATGTTTACCACAGACCACTGATGTTCTAAAACTATCCAACCAAACTAGATAAAAATATATTAAAACTTCATTTGCAACTACCCCATTCTGTAAATCAATCACCTGAACTACCATGATAATGCTAAATGTAGTTTACCATGCTGATTTACCTTGAGGCAGACTGTTCTCCCAAGTCTCTTCACTGTATGGCAATGGGCAACATTAACTCAATTATTCCTAATTTAGCTGAAATGACCTTTTAAATCAGCAGTTCTCAACCTGCTTGTTGTGACTCCATCTCTAAAAATATTACATTATGACTCATAACAGTAGCAAAATTACAGTTATGAAGTAGCAGTGAAAATAATCTATGGTTAGGGACCATCACATCAAGAGGAACTGTATTAGAGGGTCACAGCATCAGGAGGGCTGAGAGCCACTGTTTTTAATTGCTCAAATCTCCTTTATATAGAAACATGAAAATGTGCATTGTATCTTCAGAAAAACACTGAAATGGCCAGCATTTAAAGTTGTCTTCTACAAATACCAAAGTACCACTTGTTTAACACATGAGCTTATGATGTAATTATAACCATACAAATGTACACTCAACATTTGAATGTGGCGAATGCCATTCTTGCATAACAGACATTTAAAAAATTAATCTCACTGTAAGACATACCCCTCCTGAAGAGACAATTCCTGATTTTCTTCTTCGGGGCCACTACTATCACTCTGTAGCTCAGGTTCATTCTCATCTTTTCCTGGCAGAGTCTCCCAGCTCTCATCACTTGAGGACTGATCTTTTTCTGTGCCAGAAAATCGGTGAGGCAGAGAAGCAGACCATTCCCCATCACTGCATTCTGAACTGCAAACCAGAACAGAAACAAGCTACTATTACACACTAAGTTCCCTTCATTATGTGGACAGCTATCAGGCATTATGGGACATGTAGGACTACTGATGGCAAGGTTTACTCAGGTGCTCATTCATTTTAAAAACATAAACATGAAAAAAAAAAAGAAGCAAATAGACCCAACAGATGTAACCCTTTCAAATGATCATGACATATATAAGAGTTCAGACATATTTCTACATAAAAATTTAAGTGTAATTTGAGAGTCAAAAATGGTATCTGGAATGAATAAAACTCACCTGATTTAAATGAAACAATTTTTTCTTTATTACACACTGTCCCCACCATTTTTAAAAAAGTACTTATAGACTCGAGGCCTATATTATTAATACTCATAGCAACCCTTTAATAAGGAGAAACTTCTGAAACTGCGTCCCTAGCCAGCAATGAGCACCTTACTAAGTTTTTATTAATACTAACCAGCTGCTGAATATTTCCACTCACCTTTCAAATTATTTTTTTACTATAAAAATCCATCTGCCAGATGAGTCCCTTATCTTATCATGCTTTTAGTTTAGAAGCTACTTATTTTTAACTCTTTCCCAATTTTCTATGTTCAAATCCTTCATTTTCCATTCTCTTTGTATATGGCTTAATGCCCTTTTCTTCACTTCTACTACTATCAAAAATAATGAATGAATGAATGAATGAATGAATGAATGAATACTGCAATACAATGACAGCAGCAGCAACAAAAACAAAACCATCCAGGTGATTTCTACAAGCCTATAACTATAGCATCTACTAACTGAGTCTCCTAAACTTAACCTCACTTCCTCAACTCACAAATGCATTCTAAATATTATCATCATTTCAACTTACACATTAACTGGTACATTCATAGCAGAATCCCAGAAAGTGCTCAAAGCTTTTCTTCTCCCCCTAAAGCAGTATTTCACAAGTTTAACTGGAACACCTACCACTTTCACAATTTTCCTCACCCAGTATTTGCACTGTTTCCTAAAGCACAGAAGATGACCACACAGTTCTTATGCTAGCTTTCCTGGATTTAAACCCAGCTCTTACAGGCGGTGAAAGCCGCTGCGTGCCTTTGATTTCTCATGCCTCTGTAACATAGCAACAGTATCTAACAGCTGCTGAGCTCATGTGAGAGACAAGGAAGTAAATATATATCAGTCACTACACTAGTGTCTACAAAACAGAAAGACACCAATAATCATCAGCAAAACCACTTCCGTAACATATTTCTAACCAAATACATTTAGTTTATAGAGTAAGCTGTATGTTAAATCCCAGGTGTAATGTGCCACCTAGTTTTAAAACTCATTCAAACAAGTACTGATTAAAATCACAAACCTTAATCTGTGTGCCACTTCATGTGTTTACTTTGGAAATGCTAGTTTACAGAAAAAGCATTAAAACTTCTTTGAATAACACTTGTAATTTACAACACAATCCCACTTCCTTCTTATAACTAGCTCTTCTTCCCTTACACAAGGTGTTCTACTACATTGCTTTCTCTCTTCATCAAAATGTGTTCACAGCCAGTTGGTGCCTATTATTATTCAAGACTAGACCAGACTACATTTCTTTCAAGATGCTTCTAGATAAAATTTATCCTCCTTTAGGGGGGACAATTATTCATGGACTGGGTACCTGGCTTATTCAGTCCAAATCACTGTGCTGTAGCTATTTCTTTAACACTGCATTTATTTTTCTTAAGCATTCACAATGGACTGATGTTTAACAGAGTAGAACAACCTACAGCTTAGTTCCACAAAGCTCTGGTTGGCTGTAGATGACCTTCTAGCCAATGAACTAGGTTGTAACTGATGGACACTGAGAACTAAGATGATGACCTTCTAGCCAATGAACTAGGTTGTAACTGATGGACACTGATGAACTAAGATGTTCTCAGTAAGTTCTTTCCTATGCTTTCCAGACATCTTCCAAATTTTGTCTAATTGCGTTGCTGGAGTAATTTCTTCATCCTGCTCTACTTCTGGGAGATTGCCCAATTCATGAATGTCTATTTTACTAAAACAGACATTACAAAATTTAACTGATCTAAAGTATTTTCCTAGTTATATAAATATAAAATAACTAATAACTAAGTTTACTAGTAACTTACCAGCAGTTAAATATTTACAAGCTCTTAGTAGGTACTAAAGACTATTCAATCATACAGCTTCAAATATAAATTCTATTAGTATGATATGATTTGAAAAAGGCCATCAGTAGGCCTTTATAAGGATGTTCCAAAAAGTATATAAAAATTGGTGATGAATGACAGAAATACACAAACCATTTTAGTACTATTTCAATGTGAATATTATTATGTCAATATAGTATTTATTACTAATTTGCAACGTCAAGAACCTAAATTGGCTCAGAAAGTCAGAGGACACTGCAACTTTCTACTACTAAAAATTTCAGCCCTCCATAGCCAATTTCTTTACTGAGCACACAAACAGTACTGATGATATTCAATTTCTATGAACAAGCTTTGAAATCAGACAAATTTGGATTAGAAACCAGAGTAATTTCTCTGTGTTAATTACCTCTCTATAAAGTGGCAATACTAATATTCAGGTTCCAAGCCTACAGAAGTATTTAGAGTAAGACCTGGAAACAATATGGAGGACAAATTTGGAAAGCGGTGAAAAGTTTTAAAAGGCAATCATTAGTTTCTTTTAAAACATGGTATATCCTTTTAGATATTTCAGTGGGTTGCTTACTGGCTCACCACTATTTCTCTCTTTTCTATGTCAAAGAGAAGCTACTCTACACATCTCATTTGTCTGGGTAACATCAGCTTCCTGGGAAACCCTACTTTTCTTTTTTTACACTACATAGCAGCAAACTATACCCTAGACCATTACCCAAACTAGGTCACCTGTTTCTTCATGATACAGAAAATAAGGTAATTTTTTCCCCAATTTTATATAGAAACAATTCTAATCTAAGTAGTTCTATATATTTTAAATTAAGATCCTTTTCTGCTTTTTTGTTCACAAAATCAAAAATATCCACTCTATAGTGATCTGTTTAAAACTGCATTCAGAGCTGAGGTCCAGACAAAAGATACCATCATATGGACATGGTTCTACCCTGAATACCGTGTGTGTGTGTGTGTGTGTGTGTGTGCATGCAGGCGTGCACGCACACAGGCACTTGCCTAAAAAAACAAAAAACACTTCTTTGGAGAGTCAGAGAATGAGATGTTGCTTTTGGATGGTACTTGATCTTAACTTTCACCTGAGACTTACATATAAAGTATTTTATTTGATTGAACTATTAAATATTTATAATAATAAAAAAAAGAAATAGAAGAGGCCATAGAACAGAAGGTGAGGTCAGAGGTAGAAGTGGATCTGGGAGAAGCTGGGAGTGATTATGATCAAAATTCACTTTATTACAGTCTCAATTATTAAAAAATATATCCTGAAAAAATTATCTGGTTATCAACTGAATGTGTAAAAGAGGTATTTTTTGATTTTGAATATAACTCTAAATGCTACCTACGGACAATGAAGATCAAAGAGGTATCTAATTTTTTACTTTGTTCCTAATTATTATTTATTTATATGTTTATTTATTTATTTGGCTTTTCAATTTTCCAAAACAAGGTTTCTCTTGCAACAGCAGCCCTGGCTTTCCTAGACTCAGAGATCCATCTGTCTCTGCCTCCCAAGTGCTGGGATTACAAGACAGGAATGTCTTTAAAATGTTTAAGCATGTGATTTAAAGACTTTGCTTTGGATTCTTGTGGATGTTTTATGTTTTTTCTTGGCTGTGGTACCTGCATTTCAGAGAAGCTCTTTCTGTTGTTACTTTGACAACGTATAGAGATCAGGAAAGACAATCTCAGCCGTACAGCAAGGAGCTTGTGTACTCTGTCCTTTTCTCTGTAAGGCTAGGTGATCACCATGGGAATGGAGAGAATTAGTATCTATTCTGTAATAGAGTCTGGGGACTTTTAATACATCAAACTAAACTAAAAAAGCTAATCTGCATTTTATTTTCCCAACAATATCAACAAAAACTTTTTTTTTTGTTTTTGGTTTATATTCGTGTGGTTATAGGGACTAAACCTAGGGCTTCACACATACAAGCAAGCCTCTCCAACTCTGCTGTACCTCTGACCCATTTCTATTTTGTATGTTGAGATAGGGTCCTGCTAAGTAGCCAGTTTGGCCTTGAACTCACTACTCAGTATCCCATGCAGGCCTGCAACTTTTTCAATCCTCCTGCTAAATTTAGCCTCCTCTGCAGCTGGACTCCAGGCCTGACTCAAAATTATTTGCCTCAAAAAGTTTTCCTCTATGTTAAGGTGTTTATGTTTTGCTTTAACCTTTTAAGTAAGATTAAGTCCTAGTGACAGGAAGATCTCTCAAAGAAGTCTCAAGTGTTATGGAGTACTCCGGTAAAAAACAATGACACCTTGAAATTTGCATACAAATGGATAGAACTAGAAAAAACCATCCTGAGGGTGGTAACCCAGACCCAGAAAGACAAACACAGCATGTACTCATACTTAAGTGGATATTAGCTGTAAAGTAAAGGATAACAAGCCTATAATCCATGACCTTAACTAGAGAAGCTAAGTAACAATGTGAACCCTAAGAAAACATACATAGATCTACCTGGAAAGGGGAAATAGACAAGATCGCCTGACAAAATTGGGAGCATGGCGGGTGTGTGTGAAGGGAAGGTGAAGGGGAAAAGGAGAGTGAGAAGGGGAGGAGGGGCTGGTTCAGGAGAACTTGAGGGAATGGGATGGTCCAGATGGAGAAAGGACAAAGATGCAAGCAAGGAAGGAGATATTATGATTGAGGGAGCCATTATGGGGCTAGCAAGAAACATGGCACTAGAGAAATTCCCAGGAATCCACAAGGATAGCCCCAGCTAAGACCCTAAGCAATAGAGGAGAGGGTACCTGTAGTCAGAAAGATGAATATCTTAAATGTCACCATGGAACCTTCATCCAGCAACTGATGGAAACAGAGGCAGAGACCCACAGTGGAGCACTGGGCTAAGCTCTCAAGGTCCAGTTGAAGAGTGGAAGGAATGAGAATATGAGCAAAGAGGTCAAGACCATGATGGGGACATCCACTGAAACAGTTTACCTGAGCTAACTGGAGTTCATCAACTCTAGTCAGACAGAGACGGAACCAGCATAGGACCAAACTAGACCCTCTGAATGTGGGTAACAGTTGTATGGCTGGGGCAAACTGCTGGGCCACTAGCAGTGGCACCAGAATTTATCCCTACTGTTTGTACTGGCTTTTTAGGAACCTATTCTCTTTGGATGAATACCTTGCTTAGTCTAGATATGGTAGGGAGGGCCTTGGTACTTTCCCAAAGCAATGTGCCTTACCCTCTCTGAGGAGTGGATGGGGGGTGAGGGGGAAAGGTGGAAAGGATGGGAGGAGGGGAGGGAGTGGAAAGTACGATTGATATGTAAAATGAAAAAGATAGTTTGTTTTCTTTAAAAAAAATCTAGAGAGAGAGAGAGAGAGAGAGAGAGAGAGAGAGAGAGAGAGAGAGAA
>NW_026067962.1:8562877-8577861 GCF_014885135.2 Alexandromys fortis
TCCCTCCCTCCCTCCCTCCCTCCCTCCCTCCCTCCCTCCCTCCTCCCCCTCCCTAATTTAACTTTTGTCCTCAATTATTACAGGTCTCAGGGTATATTTCAAAGTGTTAACCTTTGGTCTGATTCCAGGTCTGTGAAACAGCACAGAATAATGCTACTGGCAGAAAAGTTTACCTACAGACTGCAGTGTTCTGATACAATTAAGAGACCACTTAAGACTTTTTCAGGGAAGACAGTAACCACACATTAATCAAATCCTTTTAGATTTATTTATTTTATGTGTATTTAGCTTTAACCTGCTATCTATCTATACACAAGCACACCTGCTGCCTACACAGGTCAGAAGAGGAGGTCAGATCCCTTAGAACTGGAAGTTACAGATGGTTGTGAGTCACTGTGTGTTTGTTGGAACTGAGCCTGGGTTCTCTGCAAGAGCAACAATGTTCGTACCTGGTGAGCTACCTATTATTTTAAAGTAGTCAGCTTAAAATGTCTAATAGTGTCCAAATGAATTTTAGTTGTATTCTTGATAAATGTTCTGTGTTCCCTTTATAATACAAACACAACAAAAATATCTTTAAGTATATCATTGATAAGTTTTACAAAAGAGAGTCACTCTAAAAATTTTCTCACAGACTCAGTTTTGTATCCTTTCCTTTCCTTCTTCTCAAGTGACACTTTAGAAAAGTGGTCACCATTTCCCCTTTTCTCTTCTTAGAGCTTCACCGAGAGTAAATACATAAATGAGAGAGGGGTCAGATTAAACTAGAATCTATCGCTACTTCATTTTGGCATTAGACTGGTACCAGATTATCAGGCATCCTGGTAACAAATACTTTAACAGAGTCATATAAAAAGAGCAAGAAATAGAACTGAATATTTTAAATCTTACAAAAACACAATTGGAGTCTAACGTAGAAATATTATCCATCAGAATTAATTCTGTATTTTTATTTAAAGACAGGATCTTATGCAGGCCAGGCTGGCCTCAACTTACTACATAGCCAAAGAAAATCAAGAACTTCTGATTTCCTACCTCTACTTCCCAAGTGCTGGGATTACAGGAGTGTGCCTCCATGCCCAATTTCTGTGAGTCTTAAATAAAAACTTAACCTATTCTAGCATTTCAGGGTGTTTTAACTCCATCATCCGGCACACCCCACTACAAGTTCTACCAGTCAATACACTACAACAGAGTTGAAAGGAAAAGTTTTATTAACACTAAATGTTTATCCTACTGTTCATTGTATTTATAAAAATCTATCATTGTTCATGATACATCACTTCTAAATATACTAAGAAAACATATTATAACCATTTAAAATTCCTCTAGACAAATACACTTTCTACAACTGGGGAAAAACAACAACAACAACAACAACCAACTTTTTAAAAAACAGAACCTATAAAACAACTATATTTTGTTTGAGAGTTGATTATAAAAAATATTTTAACAGTTTCACTTGAAAAGCAAGTAAAACTTAATGGTTTTGTTTTGTTTTGATTAGTGGTTCCACAGTGGTAAAGACACAGATAAGTTTAATAATTTTCTTCAATTAATGTGTAACTATGACAAAACACAAGCAACCTTACACTGTCAAATTTATTTCTCTTTAATAATAATCTAAAAGTAGATAATCAAATAAAAAAATCTTAGGGCTGAATGTTTTAGAATTTAAATCTTTTCTCCACGCATAAGCAATGGCTAGCATCACCCAAAAGAATTCAGGCCAACAAATAGTTACCAAACATATAAATACTTCTAGCGCAAAATATGATTGCTTGAAAGTGTCTCATTTTAGGTTCAATCCAGAGTATCTATCAAAGCAGTTAATTTCAGATCAAGCTTTATGGTCAATTCATGATTTTGAAACTTTGTGGGTTTTGAATAAAAGACCATGGATTCTAATTGATACATAAAGGGAGAAATAACTTTACTCTCAACTTAAACAACAGGTCTTACAAATCAATATGAACCTTGATTATCTTCCACTCTCCTAATGAATCTGTTTATCTAGAGCTTAGTCAGAGTAGTGTGGATTTAGTTATTACAGCTCTGTATGCTCTATGTCTTCCAGCAATCCTGACTCTTAGAAACCAGGAACTTAGGCCACTTATTTTTGTAGCATATGTCAATCCATTTAATAGTCATTTATAACAATGTCATCTGATCATTTAATGTTTCTGCTATTAATGATATAGGCATCGTCCTAATTAAACTTACATTCTATATGAAATCACTGTCAAACACAGCACAGTAGGAAGTATTTGGGGATGGCTGAATAGAGGTCTATTATCTATGGATGAGTTCTGAGAGAGACGTTGACACCGAGTTTGTACGTCTTCCACTTTCTTGATCTATTTCGACACTTATTTTTCTGTGATATGGCAGATTCTAAACCTAAGTTGTTTTATCCATTATTCCTTTTCTCTATGTTTTCTTGTCTCCTTCCATATCTGATCTCTTTTTTGTTAACAATTATGTAATGAATTCTGAGAGTAAAATAAAAACAGACTTTTCTCTTGATTTAAAAAAATGAAACAAAGCAAGAAACGTAAGTCCAAGTTAGTAAATTCTCTTCAAACTACTTTCAAGTTAAAATACTATTTTTAATAGTTCATAAAGTATGTGCATAACTGAGTACTGTTGGGGTTACAACTAGATTTAAAAGAATTATAAAGCCGGGTGGTGGTGGTACCTGTCCTTAATCCCATCCCTCAGGAGGCAGAGGCCAAGGCCAGCCTGTCTACAGGGCGAGTCCCAGGACAGGCTCCAAAGCTACAGAGAAACCCTGTCTCCAAAAAACAAAAATAAAGATTTATAAAAATCTGGACTCTGGCAATAAAAACAGAGCAGCTGGTCAAAAAACTTCTCCCGCCCCCACCATTTGCTGTTTCATGGTTTGGGGAACGGGGAAGAAATCTATGTTTGAAAAGCAATTAGAAAGTCTTGACAATAACAGTACAATCATAGAGAATATAGCCTCTTGGAGTTCAAGGCATCAACTTTCAGCTCTAATACTTACATACTTTGACATACCAATTAGTTAATTCTCTAGACCTGTTTCCTCATCTGTGAGCAGAGGAAAAATAGTACCTACCACATACAACTGCCAATGAGAATTTTTGCTTGAAATATGGTCTCCCTATGTAGGCCAGACTAGCCTTGAATTCATGATACTTGAACCTCATCTTATGAATGATAGGATTACAGGTCTATACCAACATACACAGAAACTAATTTTTAAAGAAATAAATAAGCTTAAGTGATAAAAAGAGGGAACAAGGATCCAATAAAGAAATGGGTGACATTATTAACAAAAGTAATGCAATATTGCCAATCAATAGTGACCTTAATCACTCTTTAAGCAGACTGTCTTAACACAGATTTAAAAAAATACAATAAATTTATACTTTGCATTTCAATCATTAACAGTTAATTAAAATAATCAGCACCTAAACTCTTTGTAATAATCATTATGCATCTAAAAGTCTAATTCCATAAATAATCAAAATGCCTCAAATAAAGCAAAACATTCTGCAGTTTGCATGTAAGGTTCATATTCAGAATATATGATCACCAAGATATCTACTTACTATCACATAAGACAGCCTATTATTAAACACCTTACTACTAATAGAGCACTTTGTTAACAGACATGCAGGACAACAGAATAGAACAGGGAACTCAGAAACAAACCCATCAGCTATGGGCACCTGATTCTGACAAAGAAGCCAAAAGCACCCATTGGAGAAAAGGCAGCCTCTAAACAGAGCTGGAGAAACTGAGTATCCACCTGGAGAACGGACGCAAATCACTTTTGGGTATCAACAGGCAAGGACTTTCTGATAAGTAGAACTGCATGACAATGTAAAGCTTCTGCACAACAAAGCACTTACAGAGTAAAGAGCCTATAAAATGAGGAAAATCTTTACCCACTAACATCCAATAGGGGATTAATGCAGAAAAGCAAGCACACAGAAACAATAATGCTAGTATAAACAATAGCCAAATGAACTGAATAGACGGATCTCAAAAGTACAAATGACCAAAATTTTTTTTTGTTTGTTTTGTTTTGTTTTGTTTTGTTTCTCGAGACAGGGTTTCTCTGTAGCTTTGGAGCCTGTCCTGGAACTAGCTCTTGTAGACCAGGCTGGCCTCGAACTCACAGAGATCCGCCTGCCTCTGCCTCCCGAGTGCTGGGATTAAAGACATGCGCCACCACGGCCCGGCCTACCAAAAAATATTTAAAAAGGTTTAGCATCCTTAGCTACCAGGGAAACACGAAACTTCACTGAGAGTCAGTTTCATCCTAGTCAGATGGCTGTAAACAAGGAAACAAACAGCTGATGGCAGGGAGCTTGCACAAAGGGAAGAATCCACGTCCACTGGTGATGGAAATGGGAATCTGTACGGCCACTGTGGAAATCTGTATGAAGATTTCTCAACAGAGTGAAAACAGAACTATAATAATGACCAAACCTTGGGCATAAATATACAAAGGAATCTAAGTTAGCATATCATGGTGAACCGGAACATTTGATTATTTCAGCACTATTTTATTTAAACTTTAATATTGCATTTATTTATAGCAACTAGTGTGGCTGCTAGGATTAAAATGTATGTGTTACTACTGCGCAGCTGTAAGGCTGACTAATGTGGCTGTTTTACTTTCCCAATCTGCAGGAAAGCTTTATTTATGCCACTACACATGTGTAGGTATGTAGATGGAAGTGTACCACAGTGCATGTGTGGAGGTCAGAGACCAACTACTGGGAACCAAGTCTCTCCTTCTACCTTGTGAAACACAGGAATTGAACTCAGGTCACCAGGCTCAGCTTGGCAGTTAGCACCTTTGCTCAATGAGCTATCTCACTGACTCTATCAACATTATTCACAATAGCCAAATTGAGAAATCAGACCAGATTTCATCAACATACAAACAGATAAAGAAAATATGATATACATATACAACATAGTTTTGTTCATTCATAAAGAAAAATGGATTGCATTTTAGAGAAATGGATGGAACTGGGGACTATCATGTAAAGAAAGCAAAGCAAATCAGACCCAGAAGAAAACCACTGCATGCCTTCTCTTGTGCAGAATCTAGACGTGAAAGTGGAAAGGGGACTATCTGAAAGAGAAAGGTAGAAAGGCAGGCTACTACATAACAACCATGTAAAGTTCAAGATGAACATGTGTGAGAATGTTATACTTTGTATAATGAGTATAAAATCTTTTTAAAAAGAAAAGAATAGCTGGCATAATACACACATCAACTAAATACTGCATGAAGCTCACCTGTCTTCATCTTTGTCGTACAGTTGGTAATAATCTCCACAGCCATTCCAAAAGGAATTATCCCGAGTTTCTTGCCTTCCTGAAGCTGTGGCTCCATTTTCTGATGTTGCAAGATTATGTTCTCTTTCCCTTTGTGCAACTCTTGAGTAAGGTGGAGACAAGAATATACACTCATGGTCTCCATCATAGTCTTCACACTTTATTATAGGATTATCTGAACTACATTCCTCAACTTCTAAAGCCTCTCTCCATCTCTGAACACTTCTTTGTTTAGCCTCATGCCTATTAAAACCCATTTCTTGGTCTACCTGGCTCGAGCTTATTACTTTTCTAACTTTGGGCCGTACTACCTGCTCAGGAGAGCTTCCGTCGTGGTTGGCTCTGTCATTAGTATTGTGTTCACTACAAATATGCCCTGGACCACAGTCTGCATCTTCAGCTGAATTTTCTCTCTGTCTTTCCCGATCAGCATTATCTTGTTGCCTCTTTCTAACAATGTCTTCAGAAGACCTCTTGAATTCCTACCCATTATCACCAGCAGAATTTTTCTCTAAAGGTGTTGAATCTAGCTCTTCAAACTCATCACTTATTTCACAGTTGAGAGAGGGAACAGATGTGGAAAAATCAGCGTACACCTCTTCCTCTCCATTTTCTAGCTCAAATACTGTATTGCCTAATACTTCCTGACATCTACCACCTTCCACAGCTTCTGCAGAAAGCTGAAGGGAGTCATTATTCTCATCATATCTGCTGTCTGGATCAGTAGAGTCAGCATAAACCAACATAATTCCATTTTGGAGACTTGAGACATTATAAAGAGTTGGACTATACTTGGTCTCAGCGCCACTACGGAGATTCCTTTTGCTTTCTAAGGTCTCCCTGACTTCCTCACTAGGGCATACTGGGGTAATGGATGGACTGCTCTCAGTGGTTTGATTCAGTGCTGGACCACAAGTGGAAATTTCTGTTTCAGTTTTTTCAAAAGTAGATTCATTGCGTAAAGAAGGATGGACTTGATCCAATGAATTGGAACCTTCATAAAAAGAAAGAGAAGAAAGCATTTTGGAGGGATTTAGATAAAATTTTATATAATATCAATTCTATGGAAATCATGATCTATTTGGCAATATGCTGATGTTTCTGTATTCCCTAACTTTACTATAGTCAGACTGGTTACACTGTGAACTCAGTTCCACCCCTGGACAGCCTCTCATTACCCTATCCTTGGGTTTTTTACAGATTTTTTTAAACCCTGTCTCAGTATCAAAAATCTTTTCTATGACAAAAAAAGAAGCAAATAGGAAGGTACACAATGAGAAATAAAAGCAGTCAGAATAATCTGTTCCCTAATTACTCTACAAATCTACCTTTTAATTACAAAACTTCTAAAATTCTCAAAAAACCCTTTATGACAAATATAATTTTATCCCCAGGTAGTAGATCTACGAGAAATAAGATTTTAACTGTATTTTGATGTTAATTAAAAAATTAAATCTAACTTCCTAGACATGAATCAGATTTCTATGCCCAAAATGTATTGTTAATACATTTATAATTTAGGTATTAGAGATACAACTTAAAAATAAGTGAATATACTGATTCAATTTGCCATACTTTGTCAAAATTCTGACACTTGAAAATCAAATCTATAATTATTTTCAACTTTATCTTTCATTATTAGTTTCACAAAGATACTGAGATTTGTTATAACCTAATGCATAAATCATAAAATAAATTAAATTTAATTTATAACAGAAAAGACTCTTTATTGGAATAACTTCATCATTCATCAGATTCTGATCTACAAATAATAGAGAAAATATTCTACAATTATCCAGTTTGCTTAGAACCATAAAAATGAAACTAGAAGATTTTATACATTGATATATAACTATGTAACTACAGTATAGGAAATCTGTACATAATATTTCAAACCACTGAATAATTAAGAAGGCTTAACTGAAGAACCTATTACCAGAAATTTTGGTGTTTATATTTTACAAAATAATGGAAAATAAGTAAGTTAAGCTAAATTATTCAGAGGAAGTTACAAGTTACATAAATACAGTATGCAGGGACAGACTCTCAGTTCACATGCAAGTCTTGGCATGGTCCACCTTTCAAAGTGAGGTGCTGAGAACAAAATCCTAAACTCCCCTAGGTCAGCAAAGTAATATCCAGTCCCTTCTGCTGTAAAGATAAACATAAGAGATTTAAAAATAAGACAAAGACTTGGGAGAGGAATTAGCTGATGGATGTGATTGTGTAATCACTGCCGTAACAATTAGTCATACGTTAGTGACTGGTCATATTGAATTTTCTATATTTAATGTATATGGTACTGCTATTAAATTCAATAAAAATTTCCAAATAGAAAGAAAATGTACTATATTTATTATCAAAAATATAAATTTTAAAATAATAGCCCTTAATTGACCATATGTTACATACCTGAGGAATTTTCCTTTGGAACATCATCAAGTTCCAATACTTCATAGTCATCACCAGCCCGACCTAAGCTTCTTTCATGCCTGGTCATACACGGCTTAAAACTGACATATGCATGTCTTCTTCCATATCTCCTGCCTGTAATGGTCTGATATCCTCCTGCTGGTTTAGGCCAAGCTGTCTTGTTGGATTCTTGATCCATTACTGAAAATACAAATTAAAGTAAGGAAGGTCAGTAATGACCTTTACAATGGTAACAAGTTTGGGGGGAAAGTGCTTCAACAAACATGCTACTATTTACTAAACTGTACACCACTGAACAGGTGTCCTGCTTAAGTGGTGCGGGGATGACAAGAAACAACTAAATAGTTATGCACTGAAGCCACGGTCAGATAAAATTCTCTGGAAGGAAATAGTCACAGAAGAAATCAAACACATGCTATTCCAGCTCCAAAACTACAAATAGATGGTAGAAATCAAGCTAAGAAAAGCCCCAGCATGTAAACTTGAATGTTAATTCACTTTTTATTAAACAGTACAGTATTACGCAAAAATATATTAAGCTTGCTTAGGCAACTATTTATTATATATTCTATGTAAGAATAGAGTATTTCCTCACAGTGCATAGTACAATCAATATATGAAAATTTTCTATTTTTGTTATGTATAAAGTAAAACAAGTATGAAACAAGTATAAAGTAAAAAAGTATAAATGACAACCTTGTATTTATTAAATGCCATAAAATGTTATATCATCTTTTAATCCATTCAAATACATTTAGATGGTAGCCACTATCTATTTTAAAACTCAAAATAAATGTTAAGAAGTCAGGCATGGGGACGTGTATCTAAAACCCCAGCGCTAAGGCAAGGATGGTAAACTGAAGGACAGCCTAAGTTACACAGTGACTCTTTGTTACCAAAAAAAAAAAAAAAAAAAAAAAAAAAAGTAAAGTATTTAATCACTTGTCCCAAAAATATAAGAATCAACATCTTTAACTACTACTCCAAAAGAACAGCCTCCAAAATGGAACATATGCTAGAAACGAGGGGGTGTTTTATATTAAGTTAGAAATTAATCATTATAAATATTAAATAGCTATAGATGGTGTAAAATCAGTCTTTTCATAAAATCACCTAACAGAGGATATAACACATCACATATATTCTTTTTTTTTTTTTTTTTTTTGAAACAAGTTCTCCCTCTATAGCCCCAACTAGCCTTAAACTTATGGAAATCCACCTGCCTGTGCTGGAATTAAAAGTGTGAGCCACTATGCCTGGCTCCACATATTCCATTTAAAGTACCCAGGGAACAGAAAAGAAGTCCTCAATGTAGAAGAATAAACACCTATCTTCCTTACCTGATGGTTCTTTTTCAGTGTACTGTGACATATATGGCAGCGTCTATGCTCCCAGCTCAGTAGAATTATGGATGTAATTTGGTTTTTACTTATACAGCAAATAAGCTGCAAATGATTCCTACAAAGAAACAATGCATTGAACAAAATATTAGTAATAAAAGAATAAAACAAAAAATGGCAAAATTGATGCACGTGGAGATTGTTGGCCTTTCATTCCCTTAGAGAAATATAACTTGATCTGACAAAAACAACAATAAACAGACAAAAAACGCAAACAATCATACATAGAACTTGTAAGTAAATAATCAAATATACTGTTGAAGAACTGATTGGAAAGTGCAACACTGCTAGTTAGTATTCGTGTAACTAGACACAAACCTATACATATGAGAAAAAGGAGCCTCAATTGAGGAATTGTCTACAACAAATTGGCCTATGAGCACATCTAGGAGAATTTCCTTGATTGATGTTTGATGTTGGAGAGCACAGCCCACTATAGGCAGTGCCACCTTTGGGCAGGTGGTCCTGGATTGCAAATTGAGCAAGCTGTGGAAAGCCAGTAAGCAGCTTTCTTCTATTGTCTCAGATTCAGTTCCTACCTGGAGTTCCTGCCTTGTTATTTTCCCTCAACAAGGGACTATAACCTGTAAGCCAAATAAACCCTTTCCTCCTCCACACTGCTTCTGGTCACTGGTTTATCACAGTCACAGTGATAAAATAAAACAGTGGAGCTTACTATACCATGCTGGCTTAAGCTTTTCCATAAATTCACTTAGCTATCATTAAGTTTAAAAATATAATTTTTACCTTAAAAATATTTAATAGGAAATTTAAAATTTCAAGTATACAGGTAATGATGTTCTTATCAATTACAATCAGATAATTTAACCCACAATCTACTCTAAACCACTAAAGACTAACATCAGTTAACAACAAAAAAAAACCTTCTTGTTTGAAATTAATACATTAACTATTATAGAAGTTGAAGGCTTTTTTTTAAAGATTTATTTATCTATCTATCTATCTATCTATCTATCTATTTATTTATTATGTATACAATATTCTGTCTGTGTGTATGTCTGCAGGCCAGAAGAGGGCACCAGACCTTATTACAGATGGTTGTGAGCCACCATGTGGTTGCCGGGAATTGAACTCAAGACCTCTGGAAGAGCAGACAATGCTCTTAACCACTGAGCCATCTCTCCAGGCCCCAAGTTGAAGGCTTTTTAAGTTTAGCAGAAGCTGATTTTTTTCTTAACACTTTAATATTTGAGTACACAAACCACCAGTAATTTTCTACCACTAACACAAACTTATTAAAAAAACACTCTGCAAATGGGTTGTTATGCCTGACTATTGTTACATAAACACAAGCATACATCAGAGAGCACATATCTATATTCATTTATAAAATCAACAAATTTGAGAAACATGTCATCTTCTAATACAGCTGGATGAAAACTCCAAGGAACTAAAACAATAGTCTTGTGACCTCAGTTTTTCAAAAACAAGGAACTCTTCTTTGATTATGCTTTCATGCCCCTCCCAGGCATGTAACTTCAAATTATTCATTACAACTGGCTTTTGTTTATAGTCCTCTATGTAAAAATATGTTTTTGCTAATTGCAGCTTCCCTCCATGTGCAGCTTACCCATGTGACTATACACTTTACTCATGTGACTCCTGTTAACGCTCAGATGCTCTGAATAGAGTTAACATGAGAATTTAGTCCCCCTCATTTACTGTTTCCATTCTCGACAGAGTAGCAAATATGTGCCTGAAGCAAAATATGATGAGACTTACAACTAGCTAGTAGGTGGTAAGAAAAACGGCACTGGAGAGTGCTAGAGTACCACTAGGAGAATGGTGTCTTCCAAAGCCTGACAGGACTGTGGATGAGAGGGAAGGAATCAGAATAGAAATCATTGTCATGTACCAGCATCTTTTAAAGATACTCATGGATGGATGTGGTAGCACACACTTTTAATCCCAGGCAGATCACTGAGTTCGAGACCAGCCTGCTCTACACATCCAATACCAAGGCTGGTAAGAACAATATAGTGAGACAGTGTCTAAAACAAACAAACTCATGGAAGGCTTTCAATATCTTGATGTCAATGCACTTATTTTCAAGGCCCATCACCAATTAGTGTTGTAGTATCTTCTGACTGCATACGGAATTGAGATACCTGGTTTGAATTGTATTTCCTCCTTACCCCTCATTTTTCCCTTTAGTAGAATATACTCAAATAATTATTTCAGAGAATTTATGGACAAGGCCAACTGATTTTTTGCATGCTATAAAATATCCTCATTAGTCTATCACAATTTAGTATTGTTAAAACCAAAACACATTCCTATAAACCCAGAAGGTATTATTTCCTAATATACTTATTACTATTAGGAAAACATCAAAGTAATTTACTACTGTTTCAACAGTACAGGAAAAAAACCCTACATTTTTCTCTCTGCACTATTTGGGATCTTGTCTTAATAAGGATGTACTTGGTGGCAGGCTACTAAATTTTTCTCCTTCAAAACAGTAGCTGAACTGTTTTAATGAACAGACCTCAATCAGTGTCACAAAGATGTCTGTTTTCTTTCCTATTGTCTCTATATTTGACCAACATGGACTAATCTTTTGTATTTAAAACTTTCTTCTATATTTTCATTCCATGGACTAATATATTTAAATCACTTTCCTATACTCTGTAAGAATTTAAAGTTGTTTTAATTCTCTTGTTCCCCTTTTCTTTATTACTTTTAATAATGGTTCTTGGGTTATACAGACTGTAATGACCCTGTATATACCAATTTTCTCTATTCTATCTGATGCCACTATAATCAACTATCTGTGACAGTGTTATCTATTTCCATACCCCTCCGGAGTATGAAAACTAGAACAAGGAGAAGGGACACAGAAATATTATAGTTATGGGTCAGGATTAAACGATTTATTTACCAGTTTTGGGTTTGTTCCTAAAGTAAACAGGGAATGTAGCTTCTGAATTTTTTTCTGAACAGATAAGTTTCCTCCAGAATTAGTATGACTATGTTCTATTTGTGGTAACTATTCATTCCAAATGCTTTGAGAATTTTATATTGTTCTAATTAAAAGTGTGTGTGTGTGTGTGTGTGAGTGTGTTGCTGTAACGAGGATCAAGGAAGCATTAGTCTGAAATCTTCCCATTAGTAGGTGAGATATATCATTACTTTATCTAAGATATTATGACATTAGCTCCAGAGAAGCTATACAAACTTAAAAAAAACAGAAACACAAGCATGGGTAAGTAACAACAATGCCTACCGTAAACTACTGAACTTAAAATGTCCTGTTTTTATTTTATTTGAAAACACTGCGTCTGTTATATTATCTAAGAAACTATTCTTGTTTGTCAACTTGACTACATCAGGAATTAACTAAAACACAAGTGGCTGGGTACAACTATGAGGGACTTTTATTTTTTCTTAAATCATTTGAAGTGACAAGATCCACTTGTAGTATGGATTTTTTGAATTAGGAAAATTCACTTCAAAATCTGGGCCACACCATTTTCTGGCAGCCTATATAAAGGACATGGAAGAAGAAAGCTTGCTCTCTTTGCCTGTTTATTCTTGCTTTGGCATTAGAGTCTACTTCTTTGGGATTCCAGTGTATAGATGAGACATCCAGCTTTGTGAATAGAACAACTAACTGGATTCTTGGGCCTTCAGATGGTAGACAGCTATTAATGAGCTAGCTGAACCACAGACTGTAAGCCATTAATTATTGAAGCAGGCCAGTCCCGAAATAACCACACAGAAACTGTAATAATTAAATCACTGCTTAGCCCATTAGCTCTAGCTTTTTATTAGCTAACTCTCACATCTTAATTTAACCCATTTCTATTAATCTGTGTTTTGCCATGTGGCTGTGGCTTGCCAGGTAAAGTTCTGGCATCTGTCTCTGGCAGGGCTACACGGCTTCTGACTCCGCCTCTTTCCTCCCAGCATTCACTTTAGTTTTCCCTGCCTACCTCTGTTCTGGCCTGCTCTCTATAGGCTCAAAGCAGTTTCTTTATTCAATAATGTTATTCACAGCATACAAAGGGGAATCCCACATCACCTTTCCTTTTCTGTCTAAATAAAAAGGAAAGTTTTAACTTTAACATAGTAATTATATAACAAAACAGGTATCAAAAAAGAATTACAATTACAATATTTTTATCTACTTTATCTTTTATCATAACTAAGGAAAACTATAACTATATATTCTTCAACTCCATCAAAGACTCCAGAAGAATATATTACCTAAGAAAACAGGAGTGCATTGTAAACAACTTCCAAAACTCTAGAATTGACAAGAGACATCTCACAACCTAGACAGTCACCCAATGTTCTTCTGTAACATTGGGGTATCCATCTTCAGCCTACAGGCCCATAATATCAGGCAGACTTTTCCACAAAGCAGGACATTTCAAAGACAGTTCCCGCCTATATTGGCAGTTTGTCAGTCACTTTTTTCTGTGTTCTGCAGAATGTCTGGCAGACTCTTTCATGTAGTAGGAACCCCAAAGAACCATCTCACCTTTAGGCAAGTTCAGCAGTCATTTTTCTGTGGTACCTGCATGTCCAGTTTTTACAGCATACTATGAAGAAGTCCAGTTTCTTGCCCAAATGGCTAACAAATTCCATAAGGAGCCTCTTTGATGCCCATCTACCTCTTGAAGTTATGGAGCTGCCAGGAGCCGATGTGTCTCATTGTCATAAAAAGTCCTATTTTTTTGTGTGTGGGGGGGCGGTTCGAGACAGGGTTTCTCTATAGCTTTGGAGCCTGTCCTGGAACTCGCTCTGTAGACCAGGCTGGTCTCGAACTCACAGAGATCCACCTGCCTCTGCCTCCCCGAGTGCTGGGATTAAAGGCGTGCACCACCAGTGCCTGGCTTAAAAGTCCTAAATTCTTTTTTAAAAAATTTATTTATTATGTACACAATATTCTGTCTGTGTGTATGCCTGCAGGCCAGAAGAGGGTACCAGACCTCATTACAGATGGTTGTGAGCCACCATGTGGATGCTGGGAATTGAATTCAGGACCTTTGGAACAGCAGGCAATGCTCTTAACCACTGAGCCATCTCTCCAGTCCCAAGTCCTAAGTTCTTAAATGCCATATTTTGCTACTCTTTGAGAGGTTTGAAAAATAACTATCCATCTGAAATACATCTCTGTACATCTAGAAAATCTAAATAACATGACTACAAGCTTGACTATTATAGATGATTATCTATTAACCTATATTTCTTAATTAAACTTTACAAGTGTACAAACACAATACCTTAATTAAGAGCAGAAATATACATATAACAAAACTGACCTTAAATTTGTACCAATAAACCAAGATCTATACCAATGCAAATCTCTTTAGCATATCCTCTTTTAAATGTAAACAATATTTATAAACAATATTTGGGAATTTGGGAGTGGTTCTCTGCAAACTTTCTGCTTTTTGTTGGGCAAAGTAACTTTTGTGGTGCATTCACAGTGACCTTTCAGAGGGTCTTGGTCTATCAAACCACATTAGTTTGGAAGGATTTCACAGGTTTTCATCCTCTGTGGAAATAAAAGAAAAACCTCTTTTCCAAAGCAACTTATCCTCAGACTCAAATTTTGAAGTCAAGAAACATTTAGAATATCTATGCTGGTTTAGCTTAGCAGCCCATACAATGAAATGTCTCTCTGGACTTAGCTCTTTCAGAGTCAAAAAATTCAATGAAAACACAATAATATTCATAATTCAGACTCTCTGTTTATCAGTGTCCATTTTTATGTGGCTTGTTTTTATTATATTACTTTTTAATATTTTATTATCTTTACTCCTTTAATCTATGACT
>NW_026067962.1:8582916-8615026 GCF_014885135.2 Alexandromys fortis
GGGAGGCAGAGGCAGGTGGATCTCTGTGAGTTCGAGACCAGCCTGGTCTACAGAGCGAGTTCCAGGACAGGCTCCAAAGCCACAGAGAAACCCTGTCTCGAAAAAACAAAACAAAACAAAACAAAACAAAACAAAAAAAAAAACAGAAAAAAAACCTTTTGTTTTTCTGTGTCTAGAATTCCTTTTCAAACTTTCTCAGGTTTTATGTGGATGTAGTCAGCCCCACATTGGCATGCCAATTTGTTGTAGGAGGCCGCTTATTCATTCCCAGCTGCACAGCCCTGAAATAACCACACAGAAACTGTATTAATTAAATCACTGCTTGGCCCATTAGTTTTAGCTTCTTTTTGGCTATCTCTTAATTTAATCCATTTCTATTAATCTGTGTATTGCCATGTGGCTGTGGCTTACCAGGTAAAGTTCAAGCATGTGTCTCTGGCAGTGCTACATGGCTTCTAACTTCACCTCCTTCCTCCCAGCATTCAGTTTAGTTTTCCCTACCTACCTCTGTTCTGCCCTGCTCTGCTATAGGCTCAAGGCAGTATCTTTATTCAATAATGGTATCCACAGCATTCAGAGGGGAATCCCACGTCAGTCAATCCCACATATATGTTTTGCTCCCCTAGAAAACTCTGAATAACAAAAATAATATGTATAATACCTAAACAGTAGTTGAATAAATGAGACCCTTTCACTTGATGGAAATATGGTAGCAAATTAAAGATTTGCGTCTTCTCACATCAAGATCCAGATCAGACATGTGATTTCCAACCTTAAAGGTCCAGACTAGAAGGTGATTTACCCACTTTAAACCAAGCAGAAAATCTCTTACAGGTGTGCCCTACATTTCTGGACTGTAGCTCATTCCAGATATAGTCAAGTTGACAACCAAAAATATACACTGTGGTGGTTGGAAAGAAAATGGCCCCCAAAACGAGTGACACTATTAGGAGGTGTGGTCTTGCTGGAATAAGTGTGTCATTGTGGGGGCAGACTTCTCAGTGTGACAGTCAACTTCCTGTTGCCTGTAAGATGTAGCACTTTCAACTCCAGCACCACATCTGCCTGCACACTGCCATGCTCCCACCATAATGATAATGAACTGAACCTCTGAAACTGTAATGGAGCCACTGGTATGGGACAATTGTATTCTGTCAATTATGTTTTAAATAAATGCTGATTGGCAGTAGACAGGCAGGAAGTACAGGCGGGACAACCAGACAGGAAGTAGAGGCTTGGCAATGGGAACAGGAATAGTCCGGGAAGAAGGAAGCTTCAGTCCTGCCCAGACATGGAAGAAGGAAGATGTGACCTGCCCCACCGAAAAAGGTACCGAGCCATGTGGCTAACATAGATAATAATGATGGATTAATATAAGTGATAAGAGCTAATAAGCCTGAGCTAATAGGCCAATCAGTTTATGATTAATGTAGACACTCTGTGTGATTTCTTTGGGACATACCAGCTGTGGGAACTGGACAGAACAGAAAACCCAACAAGCAGGCCCTCATGTTACAAGCCACCTCAATTAAATGCTTTCTTTTAAAAAAAATGCTTTCTTTATAAGAGTTGGCATGGCCATTGTGTCTCTTCACAGACTAAACTAAAACAGCCATCACACCTACCAATAACTATATTAAATGCAAATGACCTAAACATCTCAATGAAAAGATAAATTGTTAGTAAAAGTGAGTTACAAGGTTGGAGATGGCTCTGCAGTGGTTAAGAGCAAATACTGTTTTTGCAGAAGGGAGCTCAGTTCTCAGCACCCACATGATGTTTGTAACCTGTCTGTAACTCCAATTCCAGAGGATCTAACACCTCTGCTGACTTAGAGCTTCTGCATGCACATAGTGCACATCCATATAATTAGGCATATGCACATACAAATACTTTTTTTTTTTTTAAAAAAAGAGCAATTTAAAGCAAACACACTTTAAATAGGAAAGAATGAAAATTAAAGGGTGGGAAAGATCTATCACACAAGCACTGATCAAAAGAGTGATAGAAAAAATTGTATTACTATTAAAACAGACTTCAGAGTGAGGAATACTTCAGATGGGGGGTATTAGTTAATAATAATGTGGTCCATATACCACAATGCATAATAGTTTTAGACATCCATGTGTACAAAGAGAGGTTTAAAAACAGTAAGTAAAACGAAACAGAAAAGAAACAAGATATATTCTCAGTTATATTTGGAGACTTCAAGTCTTCTCTAAATGATTAACAAAATAACTACAAAAAAAAAAAAAACCAACAACAACAACAAAAAACCCAAAACCCAAACCAAAAAAGAATTAATAAAAACCCACCTCATTAAGGTAAAGGAAATCAATCAATTTTCCCTGGCACTTAAGAGACCACTCTATTCAAACTAACAGATTTGAAGACTACATGGAACAAATACCAAGACCAACCACGATGAAGCTCCCCCTCAAAAAAAAAAAAAAAAAAAAAGGGAAGCTAAGCTTGAAAAATTCTGTAACCATTTATAAGATCAAAAACACTAATGGCACAAAAATATTTTTTAGAAAATATAAAAGATATATTCCCAAGCTAGCATTACCACAATAAAAAGAATTAAATGAAAAGGTAAAAAGGTATCCTCATGGACAAAAGGTAAAAAAGAAAAAAAAATACTAATTAAGGTTTAACTACAAGGTGACACATTTGAAAAAAAAACACTATTATATTTTAAAACTACAGAAGATAAATCCATAAACATAGTAAAAAAAAAACAAAATAAAAAATTGTTTTTGACCAAACTCAATACTTACAGAGTTAAAATCCAGTATCTCCAAGAGAATGGAAATGAACTCAATATGACAAATGGTCACTTGCTTTGTTCTATTGAGGCTGCTTAGCAAACTTTGAGAGACTGGGTGGTTTTTATACAGCAGAGATTTATTTTTCACAAGTCATTTCTCTAGGGAGTTCAAGACCCAAGTCTGAGTAGGTCTGACCTGGCAAAGGGTTGCTTTCCAGTTCAGAGGCTATAGTGCTTTTCACTGCATCTCTATTTGGGGGTGAGGTAGCTGTTGGACTCTTTTAAAAATGATCTAACCACAAGGGGCAACATCACACACCCCAAAACTCCAGTTCTCCCAAATATTTCCATAATGGAGTTAATTTTCAACTCACAAATTTTGAGAAGAACACAAACACTTGGCTTAAGTAACACTTTATCATAATTTATGATATTGCAAGACTAAAATCAGAACGAGGACAAGAGTGTCTGCTATTGGCATTCTATTCATAATGGTGATGGAAGATCTACCAGTGCAGTAAGGGAAAAAGGGGAAGATAACAAACAGATCAAAACAAACAAACAAAAAAATTCCTTAACCACAATGGCAAAGAACTTCCAAAGAATCTATGAAATTAATTACCACAAGAAAGCTTTATACTTCAAGATCAATAAACAAAAACCAACTGCATTTTTATATAATAGCAATAATCTAGAAACAAATCTCAGGAAAGTTATAATACCATAAAATTATGAATATAAGAAACAAAACTGGTGTAATATCTGAATGTTGAAACTATAGTATGCTTATAAAAAGATAAACAAAAGGACCTAGATAACTGAAAAAAGGTTATGTTTGCAAACTAGGACACTCAATTAGGTATTAATTCTTCCCAAATTGATCTGTTTTAATACAATCCAAACGAAAATTCCTTTTCCTTTTCTTTTTTCTAGAAACAAAACGCTTCAACAGGTTCTATAAATAACTATTATAGCACCATGGCAAAAGACAACTTCAAGGAAGAGAGAGTGTATTTTAGTGTATGGGTCTATAGGTATGAGAATTCATGATGAAGAAGACATGACTTCAACCAAGACCATGAAGCAAAGACAGAGCAAACTAAAAGTAAGCATTTTTTTTTTAAATCTCAGAGACTCCCCTTAGTGACATACATCCTCCAGCAAATTTGTACTACCTAAACTTCCCCAAATAGTGCCATCAACTGTGGATCAAATGTTCAAATGCATAAAGCAATCGGGAACATTCTAATTCAAACTACCAGTACTATACATGTGTCCATGTTTATATGTACATGTGTGCCCATCTGTCATGAAGATCTGGAAGCCAGAGGTCAAGGTGAGGTGTTGGGTCAGGTAACTTTCTCTACTGCTCTTCATGTGTATGTGTGCACACATACATGCATGTACATATGTATGTATACAGGGTCTCTTCACTGGACCTTGAGCTCATTAAGATTGGGTAGACCAGCTGGCTAGCAAGCTCTGGGTAGTCACCTGCCTCTGATCCATCTGTCTTTATTCCTTATTGCCAGAGTTACAAGCACATGGCCTTACTGGGCTTTTTTCTATGTGGTGCTTGGAATCTGAACTCAACCCTCCTGCTTGAGAAGCAAGCACTTCACCTACTAAGTAAGACATGCTCCCCAGTCCAGTCCTGGCCAAAATGATATTTTAAAAGAGCCCAAGAGTTTACATATCCTGATTTTAAGACTTATTACAAAGTAAAAATGCCATGATGATATAGTATTTTCAAAATTCAGGCACAAAGATCAACAGGACAATCCAGAAGCAGATCACATTTGTGGTCTACTAATAGTCAGCTAAATTCAACAAGAAAAGGAATGTTCTCAACAAATACAATTAGAATGACATATCCACTGATAAGAAAACAAACTATAAAAGCCTTTGATCACATCATAAAAAATCTAACTCAGAATGTACAATGTATCTTGATATAAAAATCAAAATGATTGCCTGGCATAGTGGCACATGCATTTAATCACAGAACTCTGGAGGCAGAAGCAAGCAGATCTGAGTTCAAGGGCAACCTGGTCCATAAAGTGAATTCCAAAACCCTGTCTTCTTGAAACCCCCCCCAAAAAAGAAAAAACAAAACAAATAACCCCCCCAAAACCAACCAATCAAAAAGCCCAACACCAAAAATATTAACCAATATTAATTAATAAAAAACATGAGGAAACTTGTATTTTATTTTGGAACTGGCAAGAAATTCTCAGAATACAGAAGCAAAAACCATAAAAAAAAAACCTCACTAGCCAAATTAATTCTAACTAAAAGCTCTTTTTAAGGGATTTTTGTGTGTGCCACATGAGTGAAGGTGTCTGTGGTAGCCAAGAGACATTAGAGCTGGAGTAATAGGCATCTGTGAGCAGACCAATGTGGGTGTTGAGAACTGAATTTGGGGCCTCTGGAAAAGCAGCAAGCACTCTTACTGTACAGCCATCTCCCCAGATCCTCCTTGTAACATGATTAATAAAAACACAGAGACATATATAGAGGTTCAATCTGAAAACCAGAAAAGCAAAGCAATCAGCCACTGGCTCTTACCTCGACCTCAGTCCAAAATGGTGATCCTGCCTCCAGGAATCTCAGAATGAGACTGAGAGCTGTCTCCTCCCATTTTATAATTCTCTCTAGTTCTGGGATTAAGGGCATGCACCACTACTGCCTGATTTCTATGTCAAGCTAGTGTGGCTACTAGGATTAAAGGTGTGTATCATTGCTTCCTGGTCTGTAAGGCTGGCCCATGTGGCTGTTTTACTTTTCTGACCCCCAGGCAATCTTTATTTACTAAAATACAAAAGAAATGTCACTACATTTCCCCTTTCTGTTTAAAATAAAAAGGGCTACAACTAATATAAGAAAAACTATAGAAAATAAGTAAAATAACTATATACAACATATACAGGCAATAAATACATCAACAATGCCTAGTCCATTTGCATTTGACAAATTCAGAGAAAATACTCCGTATCTATCCTATCTTGGTGAGTCCAAAGTCTTGTTCCTAATTTACTTCCTATTATAACTTGCTTTCCGCATCAGGTAAACAAGGAAAACCGTAACTCTAACTATCTGGTCTTCAACTCTTTCAGAGACCCAAGAAGGAAATATTAACTTGGTGTGGGAGTTTCTTATGTTTGTGTGTTGCTTTCATTGGTTAATGAATAAAAAAAAACTGCCTTGGCCTAGCTGATGGGGCAGAACTTAGGTAGGCAGAGAAGATAGAACTGAATGCTGGGAGAAAGAAGGGCGGAGAGAGAAGCCATGGATCTTCTGCCTGAGATGGACGCTGGTTAGAAACTTGCTGGTAAGCCACAGTCACGTGGCGATACACATATTAATAGAAATGGGTTAAATTAAGATGTAAGAATTAGCCAATAAGAAACTACAGCTAATGGGCCAAACAGTGTTTTAATGTGAATACAGTTTCTGTGTGGTTATTTTGGGTGTAAGTTAGCTGGGCAGCTGAGACAAACAAGGGACTCTCTTCTTGTAACATTAACTAAGCAAGAAGTACAGGTGACTTCTAAAAAATGTGAGTAATGACAGGAATAACTGGCTGCCTGGACAGTCACCCAAGATTTCTCTGTAACATTGGGGCATGCATTTTCAAATTACAGACCTAGCAAAACTGACAGACTTTTCTGTGAAGCAGGATATTCTGAAAGGCTGTCCTACCTTGTCTTGGCAAAATTTGGCAGTCACTTTCTTTTGTGTCCTGATTGTCCAGTTTGGACAGCATACTGTCAGCAGTCAAGGCAAGGGAAGTTTCTTGCCCAGTGGCTAACCTTTGCCACAACGAAAGTAAACTCCATATGGAATTTTTCCAATGACCATCATATTCTCTGAAGCAGACTGGTGCTGCCAGGGGCAGAAATGTCTCACTGTCATAAAAAAGAGCCTATATAATTAAAACATATTAAATGCCATATTCTGTAGATCTCTGAAGTGTTTGAAAACCACTTGTCTATCTAAAATATATCTTTGACCTTGAAAACATACCTAATGTGACTACAAGTTGATTTTAATAGGTGACTAATTACTAACCCACATTTCCTTATTATCTCAAAGTTTGTAATAATAATTTTCAAGATTAGAAATTTGCAATACATTATTAAATGAGATGTATAGGTACAATACCTTGAACAAAATTAGAAATGTATGTACTCTGTTTTAACAAAATTAATCTCGAATTTGTATCAATATACAAAATTTGTATACAATAAAAGTCCAATCCAATATAAAGCATTTATAACTAGTAGTTGCTTTTTATACAGTAGATTCAGTAATCTGTCTTTTTATCTTCTCATATCTAGATCCTCAGTTTTTCTTTTCAGAGTAGATTCAATAATCTAGTCTTTTATCCTATCATATCTATAATATCCATAATCCATGGAACAACCAAACACACCCACTCCACCTCTTGAGAATGCGGGCATTGTATTCTTAAATTTACTTCCTGCTGTTTGGGGGTGGGGGTGGGGGTGGGGGTGTGACAGTATCTTTAGGAGATCCTGAAAGTAAAATTTGGTTTAAATGTCAAGTACTAGGAGAGGTAGCTCTATCATTTGTTGTCTCTGTGTAATGGGAAAGTGCAGGTTTGTCTTGAGTCCGGGCTAGAGTAATTTCTGAGGCTGGATCATCTCAGTTAGCCACCTTGAAACTGTTCTGAGCAGTGTGTAGTCCAAAGCAGATCTGAAGTGGTGCTATAAGCTGAACAGCATCATATTAACATGGTAGAATTGTTATTCCGGGGCCCCATCCTCTTTCTGGAGACTTCAAAGATAACTATAGAAAAATTTATTGTTCACTGTGGAAAACTTAAACATATATATCAAAAGGGAAAGTTTGAATTTCAACAGATATATGTTCAAACAACGTTACGACAAAGATGAAAACAGGTATGGGGAGAAATAAAATTTTTGAAAACAGAGTTTTGATAACCTTAGTCCCTAGATTTTATCTCCCTTCTGTCCCACACCAGGTAGCTCCAGATACGAGACAGAAACTCTGAATTTTTCTTTTAACAACATGCTTAGATTTAGAGAAGAAAGCCAATTCCAAAGCCAGATTTGATTTTTAAATGAGTAGCAACTACCATTATACTGAGAAGTAGTGACATATGTTTGTTTAGGTAGTGGGATATTATCCTTCAGAGGATATTGGTATTCAGATTTCTCTTTGCTTGGTGATTCTTTCTGGATAGCTATCTTTTCTTCTTTAGGCTTCTAGATATCCAAGGTCTCTTGACTTTTTGAAGATGGGTATTTTCCTGCAAAGACACTCTTATGAGGTTTCCTTACAACCTGTATGATTGTCACCTCTGTGGATGAGTTGTCATTTCTCTGTATCGAGGTTCTCCTTTTCAAACTGAATCTTGATTAATTCTGGTGATATCCATAATTTTTCTTCTGTAGAAACAAGAGCAAAACCCTTTCCCCAACATTGGTCCCACATTGGGCGCCAAATTGAAACACAATTAATAAAAACTCATACAGATAATGGGGATCAACCTGAAGACCAAAAAAGCAAAGCTTTTATATCAACCTCAGTGAGGAAACAAGTGATCCTGCCTCCAGGAAACATCAGAATGAGACTGAGACTGAGAGATGTCTCCTTCCATTTTATGATCCTTTCTAGTTCTGGGATTAAGGTTGTGTACCATTACCACCTGGTTTCTATGGCAAGCTAGTATGATTACTGGGATTAAAGGTGTGTGCATTGCTTACTGGTCTATAAGGCTGGCCAGTGTGTTGCTGTTTCACTTTTCTGACCCTCAGGTAAGCTTTATTTATCAAAACACAAGTGAAATGCCACTGCAGCCTCTTGAAAAAGAATTACTATGATCAGAACTGGTTGTATCTGTTATCAATACCCGTCCTCAGGACACAAAGAGATAAGGCACAATCAAGAAGCATAATAACATTTTGAAGGTGCAGTTAGAAATAACTTGTCTAATACCAGACTGATTGAAAGGTCAAAAACTATTGACTAGGGCAGATACTCAGTAGCAGGAGCTGTCTATAAATCAGTTTGGCCCAAATAAACCACGGAAGAGAGAAAAGCTAGATGACTGAGTAGAGAACTGGCAAAGGAAAGGAGCTGAAAATGCCTCCTTACTGAACAGCAAATCAATCTGAGCCAAAAGGAATGAAAACCCCATCAGATCCTTTTGGACTATCAGGAAGATAAAGATTATTTACTGAAAAAGTAAATGAAACAATTTCTCAATGCCTGAACCTGATTAATAAAAGATGCCCAAAAGAAATTTTAGGCATAATGAATGACCTGATTCATAATATTCCAGATGCCAAAAAACTTGTTAAATATTGGATATGTACTGAACCTATCATAAATCCTATTGAAAATATTATCTCAATTTATGAGAAGGCCATTCTGGAAGGGGCTCAGCCTATTGACGAGATGTCATACACAATGAAAGATATTTTAACAATGAAGAGTCAAGAAAATATTAATTTGGGAGAAAGTACTGAGGAGGCTCATGCAATCAAGGGATATATCCAGGAAGTAAAAATTGAAGAAACAAGTATCGATTTAGAGCTAGAAAATCCAGGAGAGGAAAATGAATAGCAGAGGAATGTTAGTTTGTGGAAACAATCAAGACAAAGAAACAAAAAATCTATCCAACAATTTTATAACCCCTGATTTAAAAAACTGAAGCATGTTGTCTAATTAGGTATAATGTATCTTCTACACCATGTTTGCACCTGTCCCTGACCAAGAGAGACCAGCTGGCCTTCAGAAAACAAAAACTCAAGGAATATCTATTAATATGAAAAGCAATGTTTCCATACAAACAAGAAAATCATATATCCAGAGAACAGCAAGTGACGACAACTGAAGATCAGGTTCAAGAAGGTAAGAAAGTTCTGAAACCAAAACTGAAATGGCCAATAAAGAAAATACTGAAAACAATTGCATTCCATTAAAACATGATGAAGTAATCAGTTCAGAAATACACAACTTGAAGGATAATATTATCAACTAGAGATGCTTTCCAAGCTCAGACTATTACATCAGACCAGACATGTCACCTTAAAACAATAAAAAGATGCGAGTAACTGCAGAAAAGCCTGAACAGAATACTAACATGCCTAAAAAAATAAGTGTCTGGTTATTATGGTCAGGTTGTTCAGTGTAAGATTAATTCATTTAGAAAGCTTCCGAATGTCAAAGGTGAGAATCCTGAAACATCCAAGAAACTTCCCACTACTGTGTCTAAAGCTTAAAAGGCTCAGTCTGCGCCTGGACATGAAATCAGTATTAGAGCCTTTTCTGACTGAGGTAGAGGTATGAGCCAGTGCTGCTTTGGTTTTATGGTCTTCAGGCTGAACCACAATATGTCTCTGCTTTTTTTTTTTTTTTAAATAATTTTGCCAACACCTCACATTTACAGTTTGGAAACAAAACAAAACAAAATCTTCATATTGAAATGTGTGTTTTCTTGCCTGTCAATGCTGTATAAAGATCATATTTCAAAAGCTTTAAAATTCATTGAGAAAAGCAGCTTTCTAAAAATGGCTATATGATCTGAAGGAAACCTTTACAAATGACAACGGTTATCAGCATTGTTTGCTGTCCAGTAAATAAATACAAGTTAAAATTCACTGTGAACCAGGAATGATAAGATGCCTATAATCTCAGTAGTCAGAAACCTGAGGCAGGAGGATTAAGAGTTCAAGGATAGCTTAGGCTACATTGTGAGTTCACAACAGTCTCAGCTACAAAACAAAATCTCTTTTTCAGAAAGACCAAGAAAATAAATGAGTAAAAAACAAAAATAAAAATCAGTGTAATACATATATACTAAAAGGGTGTGAGAATGTAGATATAAAGCAAACATGTCATTGGCAGACAGCTAAAACAGGGTAAAGATTAAACATTCAGTTTCCATAGAAAACCATAAATACCACTTGTAGAGATATTTTTTCAGGCATAAAAAGTTTTTAATTCACATAAGAGCTCAGATTGAATGTTCACGCACCTTTACTAATAACAACCCTAAATCAGCAACAACCCAAATACCCATAAATAGATGACTAAAACAGTAGTAAATCAACTATCATCAACTACTTCACAATAAAAGCAAGTGAAGCAGTTAAACACACACAATTATCTTCAAAAACATGATACGAAGAAAAGGCAGACACAAAAGAAATAATTTCACTTATATGAAATTGCAGACTAAGAGAAACCAATGTTTTCAGAGAGATGAAAATACTATCCTGATTGTGTTATATTTTATTCTGTGGTAGTGGCCATTAAGAGTATACTTTTATGAAAACAAAATGAGTTGTACATTTTAAATAAGTACATTTCATTATGTCTAATTTAATGCCAATAAAGTTGACTCTGAAAAGATAACCTCTTTCAGGAAACTAGTATACAAGCTGCACTGGTAATATCCAAAGAGAACCACACATATAACTGAAAAGATGTCAAAAAATAAAGTTTTTTAAACATATCAACAAGAATGAAAATAATAGGTGTCAACAAGATGGCTCACTAGGGAAAGGTGCTTGCCACGAAGCCTGACAATACCCATCTAATACCCAGAACCCCATGAGAGAAGAATTATCTCCCACAAGTTGTTCTCTGACCTCTCCATGCATGCTGTAGCAATATACAATATACACGTGTACAAACACACACATGCGCACGCTCTGTTTTTAAAAATGAAAATAATATTATCTTGGAAAACTAAAAATAGAAGGCCATGTTTTAACTTAGTATTGGCTATTAGAAAGCGTTGTGAAATATTTTTAATGCTAGCATTCACCTTAAAATAAAAAATAACACCGTATTTTAACTATTAACTCTACTATTCAATAATATGTACTACCTACCCGGCAATTCAATGAACAAAATGTTACAAAAACTAGAAAGAAAACCACAAAACTGCCTATTTTCAGATAATTAAAAACTAAATAAAAACATAAGCTCCATGAAAAACGGAACAAAACAAGCTTTCGTATTTCCAGAGACAGGAAAAAGTTACCTTTCATCTACAAACAGCAACCAACCATAAAGAAGTGGAAATACTGGGAAGGAATGTCAGCTATATATGGGGGTTAACTAAAGCTTTACTATAAAGCAGGATGTGAAGAAAAACCTGAGGACAAACTTGAGAGGGGGTTTATGACTATAAAATAGTTCTAAGAATTCATACAGAACCTTATTCAAAATAGGGATTTTAAAATTTAAATTACAATTGGTCTGAAGATCACCTAGAAAAAATAGTCAAAATACCTTTGAAGAGAGTAATAACGAGGGTTAGATGTCTATCAAATTTAAATACTCAAGTCCTTTAGCTCTGCAAATCTATCATGGACCTGTGCTCCAGAAAAGTGTTTCAGGGATTAACAGTGGCTGGATCTTGGGATGGAGGAAATACAAGGGACACTGGTAGTATTTTTAGTCTTCCACACTGTGAACCCTTCTAAAATCAAAGACTTAAGTTTACAATTCAGCATCAACCAATCAGTGAGCTACCTTCAGTATAAAGCGTACCTTCCAACTGTAATCAATTTACACGGGTTTCAATAGGAAAGTTTAATTAAAGTCCATCTAATTAAAGAAATATGTTGGACTCTTAGAACATGAAACAAGGGACTGTGTCCAAGACATGTAATTAGGTGAAGAAAAGAGCCTTACACAAAATGTGCTCGGTATAGCCCTCACCCCCACCCCCACATAGGCCAACTCTGCATGTATGTGTCTAATTTAAAGGTGCATTTGGGGAAGCACTTTGAAGGACGCCCACCAAATCTCAATAGTGGTGCGGCACCGGAGGGGGACAATGTTCACATTTTACTTAGGACTCCTTCCTTTATACTGCTGAATTTCACACCAAGGCTGCATGTCTGTAATAAAAGATTAAAGTTACTGCATATAAAAACGACATGAAATCCAGAAGACAAGCACAAAAACGGTTACGTTTATTTCTGCAATTTTGATGTTTATTGACATACTCTTCAGACGACCTGGGAGTCTTCAGCCACGGTGACTGCCATCTTAAAAGAAATAGGAGCAAATATTTCGTGATGAAAATAGGAGAACTAAGGCCTCTTTAAAAAGAGAATCGTATACTTGGCAGAACGAGGAGACTCAAAGCAGTGACTATGTAGACAGGTTTGTTTTTTTTTTTTTTTAATGCCCGAAGAGAAAAACCTCCCCGATTCTTCCAGGAAAAAAAAAAAAAAAACTATTTACCTTCTCCCCTTTTCTCTAACTTGGTCTGGGCAGCTTTCAACTCACCATTTTGTAAGTGCGCAAAAATGATTAACCAGGAGGAATCTTGGGGTGGGGGTGGAGGCGGGGTGGGGGGGCGGCCCTGAAGGTGCCTCTCTGACAGGCGTGCTCGGGCCTAACGCTGCTGCCCGAGAAGGCGCTAGGCCACTGGCACCATCTGACAGGGTGTCTGGGGGCCTGGGCTTCGGTGACAACCGGGGAGGACGCAGAAACGGGGGACAGCGAGGGGCCGGGGAGGAAGGCGTGCCCCACGGACAGGGGCCCCGCAGGCCTGCGACGCCGTGGTCCACCGCGTCGGGCCCGAGGGGTGGGCGGCACGGGCGGGCTGCGAGAAGGGGGAGGGGGGCAGGCGCCAGGTCCTTGGCCCGGGCACCAAGGACGGCGGGGGAGCTGGCGAGAGCGGGCGGGCGGGCGCGACGGGCGGCTCGGGCTAGAGCGCGGCCCCGATCGGGCTGGATGAGGCCCGGGAGGCCAGCGGCCTCCCAGCCGCCAACCCCACCCACCATGGCCGGCCGCGGCCCGGCCCGCTCCGCAGGAGCCACCACCGAAGCCCAGGCGCCGAGGCAGCGGCTCCGTCACCCAGATCCCCTCGGACCAAACCAGCCAGATTGGGGAGAAAGAGAGAGAAAAAAAAAAAAATGTCCCCTCACCGGAATGTGCAGCGGCTCCAGAGCGAGGTCGGCGCTCGGTCCTCCACCCGCCACCACCGCCTTCTTCTCCGCCTCCGACTCCTCCCCCGCCGGAACGCGCAGCGGCTGCAGCGGCGGCGCGGCGGCGGTGGCGGCGGCGGCGGCGGCGGAAGCAGAGGCGGCGGCGGTGGCGGCGGCGGCAGCGCGTCCCGCCCCTTGCGCTGCGAAGGAGGCGGAGGAAGTCAGCGCTTTCGTCCCGCCCCCTGGAGGCTCGGCCAATAAGATCCGCGACCCTCGACAGGGAACCCGCACGCGTCCAATCGGAGACCGAGAAGTGGGCTTACGTCAGTGGCTGGACGTGGCAGAAAAAGGGAAAATATCTCTGGCTGTCTCTCCGCCCGGCTCCCCAGGCGCTCTCCGAGGGCCGTCGCTGATTGGACGCCGAGCGGGGGAGCCGCACTCGGCCCCGCCTCCTGTCTGGCCCTGCGCCTTCCCCTGCAGCACTGCGACGTTTGGGGGCCGGGGCGGGGCGCCGCGGCCCGCTGTGCCGGTTCAGCCTTTTGTGGTTTGGGCTGGGAGAGAAGGGCGGGGTCTCCTGGCAGGAAAGGGAGTGTGGAGAGCCGAGCGGGGGACTGGCGCAGTTACACTTCTCGGCATTCCCTCAGCCCCCAGCAAGATGGAGGTGCTGGATTCCGGGCCGACGCCACTAGAATTTGCAGCTCAAGTACAAGAAAATATGTGCAGTTTAAGTACAAGGAAAGGAAACGCCAAACGATGGCAGTTCCCATAGCAGCGGGAAGGTGGTCGTTTGCTCGCCCTGACGGCACTGCGCCACCGATCGGGGGCGGGGAGGGGGGCTCCTTCCCCCCCGCTCTGGTCTCCGATTTTGTTCCCATAGGGCAGGTAGAGTAGATCTGGCCTGACCAGAGTTAAGCAGCTGACATCTCTAAGCTAAATCGGCTGTCAGGCTGGGAGGTAACAGCTCTCGACACACATCACCAGAATAAATACAACAGCTGGAGTCCCTGGACACCTTGCTTAATTTAAACGCAGTCACAGTTGAAGTTCATTATGTCAGTGATACACATGTCCTCTTTTCTCATCCTGAAGCCGGTCCGCTTCTCTAGTTACAATCCAGCTTTCTTCTTTACCTCCCCGCCCCCATCTTCAGCTCCATCGCCTAGTGCCTAAAGCCCGGGATATATTTAACACGTCGCCTCCCCCACGAATTAAGACCCCACTTCTTGTGATGTCCTTTAACTGTAAAATCTGCCAGTGAACTGGAACTATTTTTTTTTTCGCCATTGATGTAAACAATTTGTGGGAAATTTCCCATGCAAACCTAGACCACGAGAATTGGCTAGACATTTTTGAAACCAAGTTTAATTCCCAGACTACTACAGTAGCATGTATTTTATTGGAAAATGATATTACTCTGTCTTTTACGCGTTTCCAAGTCCTTGCCTTTTTGAAAGAGAATTTATATTTTAATTACGTTCCTCTAATTTCCCCCTTTAAATTCTTGCAGATGGGTTTAGTTTAATACACTAACCGGCTGGCAAGCAGGGGGATTCTCAAATTTCAATAGTTTTCATACCATAACTGTGTATACTGCTTGCAGTTTTGTTTTGTTTTTTTTTTTACGTTAATATATTTTTCTTCAACTTCTAAAGAGAGAATTATGAGAGTACTATAAGTGGAAAAACAATATCACCTTCCAACTAAATTGAGAGTAACTAAGAAAAAAATGAACTAAGAAAAAAAATGAGCTTTCAAACCTGGTTGCCAGCTGTGATGGCTTTCCTTGGCTGTCAACTTGAATGGAACTGAAACCTGTAAGAGACAGTTTGCTTGGTTTGAAGTGGGTGAGTCCAATTCTAGTCTGGATCTTGGAGGTAGGAAGACACACCTCTGATCCTGGTCTTGAGGTGGAAAGACACACACCTTTAATCTGCCCGCCTCCTTCTGAAAGTCTATAAAAGGACATGGAAGAAGGAAGAAGGAAGCTTTGCTCTTTACTTGTTTGATCTGGCCTAGCTAGCACACCCCATTCCTTCAATAGCACTGGAGCCTACTTATTTGGGTTTCCAGTATATACTGAAGACCAGCTGAGACCCCAGCGTGATGGGGCTGAGCAACTACTGGATTGTTATAATTGGGGCGGCGGGGCTGCGTCCCCAGCACCCCGACCGCCTGCTAGCTTATGCCCCGAAATAATTACACGGACACTGTGTTCATTTAAATACTGCTTGGCCCTTCTAGCCTCTTCTCGGCTAACTCTCGCACCTGGACTAGCCCATTTCTAATAATGTGTGTAAGCACCCCAAGGTGCGCTTACTGGGAAGATTCTAGCCTATGTCCATCCTGGGTCAGAGCTTCATCGCGTGTCTCTCGCTCTGAGAGGAGCTGCGTGAAGTCTGAGCTCACTTCCTCTTCCTCCCAGCCTTCTGTTCTGTTTACTCCATCCACCTATGTTCTAAGCTATGAGGTCAAGCAGTTTCTTTATTACTTAACCAATCAACAGATTGATATATGACACTCCCACATCACTGGATTCTCGGACTTTCCATTCACAGGTAGACACTTGGATCAGTTGGACTGTAGTCTGTAAGTTATTCCACTAAATTACATATATATATATATTGAACTCTATATAATATGTACATACACACACACAGATAGTGTTCTGTGACTCTAGAGAACCCTGACTAATATACCAACTAAAGGCTTGTTCTTGAAAGGTTACATTATCAAACAGACATATGATAAAGACACAGCACTTGAATGACTTTTTTTTTCTTTTGGTTTTTCGAGATGGGTTTTCACTGTGTAACAGTTCTGGATGTCCTGGAACTAGCTCTTGTAGACCAGGTTGGCTTTGAACTCACAGAGATCCATCTGCCTCTGATTCCCGAGTGCTGAGATTAAAGGCATGCAACACCATCATCTGGCTTTCAATGACATTTTTATTGCAATGCCATTAAAGGATAGAAAAATAGATCCAAAATAGCAATCACTTACTCACTATGTAAGTCATTGTTTTTAATCTTGCAAACATATCCCAAGCACAGTCGTCCAAAACCTCACAAGTGATTTATGTTGCAGTCTGAGAAGTGCTGGGGTGGGGCTGAAAGCATGAACTCTAAGCCCAGACAGATAAATTCTCACACTAAATCCTGCATTTATAATTGTGTACTTCTTGTAATAGGAGGCCGCTCATTCATTTTTGGCTGCCCAGACTCAAAATAACCACACAGAAACTGTATTAATTAAGTCACTGCTTGGCCCATTAGCTCTAGCTTCTTATTGGCTAACTCTTACATTTCAATTTAACCCATTTCTATTCCTCTGTGTATCACCACGAGTCTGTGCTTACCAGGGAAAGTTCTGTCTAGCGTCTGTCTCTGGCAGGGCTACATGGCTTTTCTTGACTCTGCCTTCTTTCTCCCAGCATTCAGTTTAGTTTTTCCCTCCTAGCTCTATTCTGTTAAGCCACGGACTGAAACAGCTTCTTTATTAACTAATGGTATTCACAGTATACAGAGGAGAATCCCACATCACCTTCCCTTTTCTGTCTAAATAAAAAGGAAGGTTTTAACTTTAACATAGTAATGACATATATCAAAACAGGTATCAAAATAATTACAATTACAATATTTATGCTTTATCTTTTATCATAACTAAGGAAAACTATAACTATAGTTATCTATTCTACAACTCCATCACAGACTCCAGAAGGATATACTATTTCCTAAGTAAACAGGAAGTGCATTGTAAACAACTTCCAAAACTCTAGAAATGACAAAGACATTTTGCTGCCTGGACAGTCATCCAAAGTTCTTCTGTATCATTGGAGCATCCATCTTTAGTCTATTTATATTTATAAATATAAATATACTTATAACCTATATTATAAATATAGCCTATAAGCCTATTTATAATCTATATTAAGAAATATAGGTTAATAGATAATCATCTATAATAGTCAAGCTTGTAGTCATGTTAGGATTCCTAGATATATAGAGATATATTTCAGTTAAATAGGTATTCTTCAAATCTTTCAGAGACCTTCAGAATATGGCATTTAAAATGTTTTAATAACTTAGGACTTTTCATGACAATGAGACACATCTGCTCTTGGCTATACCAAGCTACTTCAAGAGGAAGATGGGCATTAAAGAGGCTCCTTATGGAGCTTGTTAGCCATTTGGGCAAAAAACTGCTCTTGTCTGGACTGCTTAGTGGTATGCTGTATGAAATGGACATACAGGACCCACAGGAAAATGACTGCTGAACTTGACTAAAGGTGAGACAATCCTTCAGGGTTCCTGCTTCATAAAAGAGTCTGCCAGACATTCTGCAGGACACAGAAGAAAGTGACTGACAAACTGCCAATATAGGTGGAACTGTCTTTGAAATTTCCTGCTTCATGGAAAAGTCTGCCAGAGACTATGGGGCCTGTAGTCTGATAATAAGTTCCCGTAGCATTACCAAAGAACTTTGGGTGGCTGTCCAGGCAGCGAGATGTTTCTGTGATTTGTAGAATTTTGGAAATTGTTTACAATGCACTTCCTGTTTACGTAGGTAATATATCCTTTTGGAGTCTTTGATGGAGTTGAAGAATAGATAGTTATAGTTATAGTTTTCCTTAATTTTGATAAAAAATAAAGTAGATATAAATACTATAACTGAAATTCTTTTTTGATACCTGTTTTGATATATGTAATTACTATGTTAAAGTTAAAACCTTCCTTTTTTAACAGAAAAGGGGAGATGATATGGGAAGTCCTTCTGTGTATGTGTTACTTTAATTGGTTAATGAATAAAGAAGCTGTTTTGGGCCTGTGATAGAGTAGAACAGAGCTAGGTGGGGAAAACTAAACTGAATACTGGAAGAAAAAAGGCAGAGTCAGGGAGAAGCCATATAGCGCCACCTGAGACAGATGCCAGAACATTACCCATGAGCCACAACCTCATGGCAATACACAGATTAATGGAGATGGGTTAAGTTAAGATGTGAGTTATCCAGAAATATGCTTAAGTTATTTACCAAACAATATTGCAAATAATATGTTTTCTGTGTGGTTATTTTGGGAGTCTGGGCAGCCGGGAAACGAACAAGCAGCTTCCTACTATAGCTTCTGAGTAATCTACTTATCTCTCTGACCTGGATTTACTATTTTAACATGTGAAAATAATAATACACATCTATAACAGATTAAACAACCCATTAAATGAAAAAATCATACCTAGAAGGAAGTACTAAATCCATATGAGTTTATGAGCTGTATTATTGTGTGCACATGAGATAATAGTATGTACTAGTGTAAATGTATTATGTGTTGCATAGTTGGCAAGGACTCCCTGAAGCAGCAACCACACAGTATGGTGTAGTCTTGAAAAATGTTCACACAGAACAACAGCATCTGTTTCATCTAAGAAGTTTTTGAAAATGTAAGTTTCCAGGTGTAGTCTCGGGCCTGAATCAGAAACTCCCATGGAGACCCAGCTATAGATAACAAACCTTCCAGGTAATCCTGATATACATATACATCAATAGCCGTGGGCATAATCCAAAGAATCGACCAGCAAAGAGAGGAACTGTGTTCTAGTCACAGTCTTAGAGTAAAGTCAACAAACATGGAAGTATAAAGACCTCTGATAATAGTTTTACATGTAAGCCAGTGGTTCTCAAGCTGTGGGCCGCCACCCCTATGGGAGTCAAACAGCCCTTTCACAGGGGTGGTGTATCAGATACCCTGCAAATACGATATTTGTATTACAATTCCTAACAGTAGCAAAATGACAGCTATGAAGTAGCAACAAAGGTAATAACTACGTTTGGGGGTCACCACCACATGAGGAACCATATTCAAGGGTCACAGGGTGAGACCCACTGTTATAAGCTTGGAGAATCCTAGCAAAACTGTCAGAAGTGACTTCCCCAGAACTCTAGAAATTAACCAACAGCCTACAACATTCAAAAAGGTTGTTTATCAAGACAGTCTGCAGCACAGCAAGCTCTGTGACAGGTGGACTTGCCGCATTCCACCTGTTGTTGTGTTCCAGTTGCTCTTTGCAAGTGACTTAAGTGACTCAGTGATTTGAGGGGATTTCTACAGAGGTTCTTCTTTGTAGCGTTCCCAATGAGGGTTTTTTTTTAGGTGTCTCTTTTTTTTAATTTTTATTTATTTATTAAAGATTTCCGATTCTTCCCCGCCACTGCCTCCCATTTCCCTCCCCCTCCCCCAATCAAGTTCCCCTCCCTCATTAGCCCAAAGAGCAATCAAGTTTCCCTGCCCTGTGGGAAGTCCAAGGACCACTCACCTCCATCCAGGCCTAGTAAGGTGAGCAACCATACTGCCTAGGCTCCCACAAAGCCAGTACGTGCAGTAGGATCAAAAACCCATTGCCATTGTTCTTGAGTTCTCAGTAGTCCTCATTGTCCACTACATTTCCTTGGACAATTTCGAACCCAAATCTTTGTCTCCTGGGTAATAAGGACATTGTGTGTCACCTTCTGCCTGGATTTCTATTTGGCACCATGTTTTGGCCAATGTTGGGATGAGTGGGAAGCGTAGGCCATGTGTTTTCATTTATTGCCTAAGCATTGTTAATTCCTTGCTGCGCTCAGACCTTCATTATATGGATTTCCCTGCTCACGTCTTTTCTTCCAGAAGGAAGGTTCATCTGAGCAAAGTTATCAGTAGCAGTTGCAACCAGGAACCCACAGATAGGAGTTTTGAATTTTTAGCAGGGAAACATATTTTTGGCTCAGATACATATTTCTTCAACAATAGAATACTTTCCAAATCTTGGTAAACTTCTGATTCATTCCCTTCCAGGTAGTGATGTGGGATGTCCCTCTGTATGCTGTGAATATGTTTTATTACCATTGGTTAATAAAGAAGCTGCTTTGGCCTATGACAGGGTAGAATATAGGTAGGCAGGAAATTCAAAGATAAAGGAAAAAAGAAGGTGGAGTCAGAGAGATGCCGGCAGCCACCCAAGAAGCAAGGTGTGAGGTAACAAGTAATGAGCCTCGCAGTAAAATATAGAATGATATAAATGGATTAATTTAAGCTGTAAGAAGTAGTTAATAATAATACTGAGCTAAGAGGCCAAATAGTTTGTGATTAATATTAAACCTTAGAGTGGTAATTCAGGAACTGGCGGGCAAGAGGGAAACCTTCAGTTACAAGGTAGTTTTGTGAGTCATTATCCACTTTCAGTTTTCTTTACCCCGAATTTAATTCTCATCTGGCTTAATTCTTTGCTTCCTGGCCTGTCTTAGGTGGAAATGCAGGCCTGAGTCTTAGTTAGACCTTGTTGATCAAAACCTCCCCTCATCTGTTTACCTTACAGTTTCGAGGCACGTGTTTCTATTCATTTCTCATTCAGATTTTCTGGAATTTGTTTAATTACCATTTTTTAAAGTAGCCTCTTCTTGCCTGGGCTCATCTGATTCATCTTGCCCTTTGCTAGACAGCCTCAGTAATACCAGTTTCTAGGCCTCTGCTCCTGAAGTTACAGATGCCACAGGAGCTGCCTCTACCTCCACATCTCACCACGGTGTTAGCCAGGGTTGTTTTTGTTTTGCTTTAATTTTGTTTATTTATTTCAGGCGTATGTGTGTTTACCTACATATATGTGTATGTACCACACATATACCTGGTATGTATGGAATGTGGGTGATACTTTGTTTGTACTATAGCAAATAAAGTTTGCCTGAAGATCACAGTGTGGAGCTAAGCCATACTAGTTAGCCGTAGAGGCCAGGCAGTGGTGGCACACAGCTTTAATCACCTTTAATCCCAGCACTTGGAGACAGAGGCAGACGGAAGTCTGAGTTCAAGCCCACCCTGGGCTACACAAGACTGATTCAGTCCATGTTAGCTACTTTAACCTAATTCTTTGAGACTCTAGCTTGTAAATCCATCATTTCATCATCAGATGCCAAAGTCCTCTGAACACGTTTCTTCTAAGAAACCATGGCGTAATTAAGCACTCTAGCTAATATCTTTTCAAGGCTGAAGTGATATTGCTTAACCCCGTAGAACTCATGAGTTGACCTACTGGTAGGAGAGTGTGGAAGATGGGAGAAGCTCTTCTTTGTGCTGTAATTTAAATGCCTCATGTGACCGGCTGAGTGGTGGTTGAGGGCCCATGCAATAGGTTTTAAAAATAAACCAGAAACACTGTGTCAATTGCATCTTCTGACATCATTTGTCCTGTAGATTATTATATCTGTACTTCTGAAACTGCTGTCACTGGCCAAGCAATATCGGCATCGCCCAGAAATTGTTAGAAGACTCAAATTTGGAGGCTGCCTCTCACATCAACAGACAAGTTAAATCAGGCACATGGGAAGGGGGCTTGGTAATCCATACTTAGTGAGCGCCATGGGTAACTCTAATTCGGGGTAGATTTTGAGAAACACTGAGTTATAATGAACATCAGCATTAGGTTGAAATTAACAAAAATAAGATTTTGACCCTCGGCTTTTGTAGAGTTTAAGTACAGTTACATGGCAACTGTTGTGTACAAGTTTAAAACATGGAAAGAAGGTTCGCGCACACCTGTTTGTGTGTGTATGTGTGGAATAGATTTAAAAAAATTGCTTCTTCAGTCTTCAGCGCAGCCTCCTAACATACTTTCCTATTCTGGAGTCACTGGAAAGCCGAGAATTTCGCTTAGATCCTTTCCTTCCAGACTTCCACATATAATGCAGGTTCTGCCAATTAGAAGCACTCATGTAAGATTTGGAAGGCGAATGTGAACATCATAAGTCCATGTAGGGAGCCAATGAAGTCCTGAGTGAAGATGTGTGTTGTGAACAGGAGCACAGTCATGGCAAGGAGCAACGCTTCAGTCCTATGGAAGTGGCATAGCCTTCCCTGAAAGGATGCAGAGGGATGGCGTGGCCTTCCTTGGCTCCAAGGGCAAATGCTGGAAACATCCAGGTACTATCCCCACCCCCCACCCCCCACACGCATGGGCTATGTTTATGACCTGAAGACTGCTCCCCTACAGAGACTGCTCCTAGGAGACTAGCTAACCCGGCCTCCTTGTTTATCTATATGTAATAACCCTGTCTACCTGTTCAGGTGTATATAACAAACACACTGAATTTCTGGGGTGCTGCAGCTTCTACAGCAGATAGCTGGTTCCCAGCTTTTCTGTGTCCATGTGTCTGTGCTTTCTTCAGTCCCTCAAAGCCCCAGCTAGGACCGTACCCAGGCTGTGCAAGGGTGTGGCAAGTCAAAGCTAGCAAAAACCTCCAGGGCCTGTGAGGAGAGCCAGCCTGCTGTCTGGTACAGAGCTCTGTGAAAGTGCAGAATTAGGGGTAGAGACGCCCACTCTGCTGCTGTGGCTTCTGCTGGGAATGGTTGGCACAAGGTGGGCATTGCAGTGCTGAGTCTCCCTGGACTAACACCAGTTCTTGGGACTTTGGGCTTTTTGTTTTCTTTTCTTTTATTCTTGTGGGAAGGATAGATGTTCTCTTGGTAGCCTAGTGTAACTCTGATGTAATTTTATATTTACTTATATATGAATGTATCTTTTATATAAATGAATTTTATTTATATGTAATTTAACAGATGCTTGCATTTGAGTCTGTTCTGCCAGTCTTCTCTAAAGTAGTGTGAACCTTGCCTAAACTTGCTAGAATGATTCTAAGCAGTATTGTGGGTTACCCAGTTTTCCTTTTGAAATGCTGAGGTATAGTGCTATTATGTATATGAACTAAAATTTTATGATTTATTCTGAATGTGGGTCGCTTTTGATTTTCTTGCTGGGCACTGGGTAAATCATTCTGTGTAAAGACTTACATCTAAAGGGAAACTTTCTTAGAGTTGCCCCTGTCTCTCTGTACTTCCATACTCTTCTGTAACATCACCCTTTCATCTTTTTGTCTGACTTTCTGAGAGTGTTCAAAACTCTATATTTAATTGCTTCTTTTGACTTGTTATTTCACTCACTCTATCTTTCATTTCTATGATTACTTTTCATAAAACTTTGCTCTTTATGAACATGATATTATTTTTTATTTCTCCGAAGATTCAGCTAAGGGTTTCCTTTTCATTTTGAAGGTTTCCTCCTTTCTCTAGAATGAATTCCTTTATTTCAGCGCCATTGTTAGCGTCTTTCCGCTTTAGCATTCCTCTTTCTTCATGTGCATGTTAAAATTGGTTTGGGTTTGGATCTGCAAATAATACATGTATTGGAAATTCCGTGACTTTGGATCTGCCCTTACTTTAAGAGTAGCTAGCGTTTTTTACCCCTTCCAAGCTGTTTTGAGTCTGTAGCTTTCATGTCTGAACCCATCAGTAATACTCAAAACTATTTTCTAAAAATGTGTTGCTATCTCTGTATTGATGTCTCCCAGATATTATAGTGCCAAAAATATGAATTAGGATATTAAACTTATTTAAAGTGGATTTTTTTTTTAGCCTTTGTCTGTCTGAAAAGAGATTTGTTTTTTAAATGTTTTTGCACTCAGCATCACGCAGTGCTCCGTGGTCCAGTATGCCAGCTCTCATAGCTGTGGAGCACTTCAGACATCACACATCCTTCTGAGACACATGGGAATAAAAACAATAAAAAAAACTACAAAACTTTTTTTTATTTTTTTATTTTTTTTATTTTTTTATTTTTTAAATATAATTTTTTTATTGAAAAAAAAAAGATTTCCGCCTCCTCCCCGCCTCCCATTTCCCTCCCCGTCTCCCTTTTCAATACTTTCAAATATATAATGTTATTAACAGCTTCCACATTAAGTATTAATACTTTATGTTAGGTTTTAAATTTAATTGTATCTTACTTTTTGCTTTTGAACTTGAGCTACTGGAAAACTACAAATGATGTGTGTGATCCGACCCATTCTGATGGACCTGTTTCCGGTCCAGGTCTTTCTTCCTGCTGACTGATGAAGTAACAAAACCTAGCATTCTAATCCTCAACAGCTCGGGAGCAGCTTAACTCTCCTTGTTCTCTACTTCCACTAAGACCCCTTTCCAAGTTGTTTTGAGTTTGTAGCTGTCACGTCTGAATCCATCAATAATACTCAAAACTATTTTCTAAAAATGTGTTGCTCTCTCTGTATTGATGTCTCCTTTCCCATTATCTCCGTGACTCTGATGTTTGGTTAGAAAGTTCTCTACTACTATTCTAATGTATTCAGGAGGAATAAGAGAGAGCATGCTATTTTGAACACACACATTGGCAAATAGATTACTCAAGCCCAGCGGGCATACTCTGGGTTGTATGCCCATGTGAGTCTTGAGCACTGGCAAGAATAGGGAACTGTAGACAGTAGAGATTCTTTCAACTCACAACAAATCCTATACTTTTAAGGGGAAGATGTCAGACTGAAAGTGACTACTCATATTTGCTCATGTTGAGAACATTAACGGGGTTGTAATAGAAACTGGCTGGTTAAAGAACAAAAGACAGAATTGAAAGGCTTATTTCCTAAAAGACAGTTCCCAGAAGACTGGAGAGTCTGACTTGGGAAACTGGCAGGAGCAAAAGGAGGTTGGATATATAGCTCTATAGCTTGAGGCTTGCAGCATAGCCAAACGGGCAAGCACATTGCAGCCACTCCAGTGCATGGGATGGGCTGACCTGGCTTGCTCCAGTACATGGGATGGGATGAGCTGGCTTGCTCCAGTGTATGGGATGGGCTGACCTGGCTTGCTCTGTTACAGGCTCGCAATTACTTGGCTGCTCAAAAACTGGCTGCTGTTCTGCCAAAACAAATCCTTCTCTGACCATGCTTCTTTATCTCACCTGCTCCCTAGCCAAAGTCCCTGGAAAGGGTATCTGGTTACCAGAGCCTAAATCATGTGCCAGCAAAAAGAGGGACAGTGGTAGTTGATACTTTCTGATACTATAATTAGAACATCTGCCTCTGCATAAAATTTATACGGTAGGGAATTCTTCAAATAGGAAGGAATTCAAATTCCAAAAGAAATGACCAACATCCATTGTAGGACATCTAGCCAGTATTAGAACAGCATTTAGCATTAACTTTTTAATGTGTGGATGTTCAAGACACTTACCATATACATTTTAATTAAAGTAATTGCAAAACACAGAGACAAATAAGCTATGGGATCCATAATACTTTATGATCTGAGTAATGGAAAAATTAAAATCTAAAAAAATAAGAAGAGTTGACTGTCTTAGTTATGGTTTCTACTGCCGCAATTAAACACTAGGACCAAAAGCAAGTTGGGGAGGAAAGGACTTACACTTCCACATCACTGTTCATCATCGAGGGAAGTCAGGACAGAAACTCAAGCAAGGCAGGAATCTAGAGGCTCGAGCTGGCACAGAGGCCATGGAGGAGTGTTTCCAAATGGCTGGATCCTCATGACTGGCTCAGCCAGCTTACAGAACCCAGGACCAGCAGCACAGGGATGGTAGCACCCACCATGAGCTGGGCCCTCCCCATCAATCACTAATTGAGAAAATGCCCTACAGCTGGATACTATGGGGACATTTTCTCAATTAAGGTTTATTCCTTTCAGATGACTAGCTTGTGTCAAATTGACATACAACTAGCCAGGACGTTGGTATTGATTTTTTTTTTATTCAGCAGGAAGTCCTTCTCCAAGATTGTTTAACATTTAACAATATTTGTGGAGCTCACTGAAATAAAGTTTCATTTCAATTGTAAATTGTTAAAAGTGAAATGTTTGAAACTTTCTCTTTAGATAAGATTCCTTCTCACAACAAATCTCCATGAGCTGTAGATCTGAGAGCTCAAAGTTTCAAGATCTATACACACCCATGTCATCTGTTTTTTCATACTGAATATTGTGGTTCCCTTGGCTCTTCTTTATATAAACGACAAAGGGAACGGAATGAAAAACACATTTTTCTTCTGTTATACTTAACCTTTTTGACACTTTTGTTACCAAATGTGTGAGTTTGTTTCTTTTTCCTTACACTGGTTGATTCTCCAATACCAGCTAAGTATTTTACAACTCAACCAGGGCATTATCTACCTTGCATAACCTAAGGGTTGCCGGTCCCAAAGACAGCCTCCAGCTTGAGATGCCAACCACACCTGGTGAGTTGCCAAGTCACTCCTCTTCTTGCTTACTTGATTACAACTGACATGGGTGAGAGAACTCAGGGACACATGCTCACTCGTGTCTTCTAAGGAGTATGGTGAGGAATGCAGATAAACGCTACCTGGTCAAGTAGCCTGAACACAGAGTTACCTGTGAAGACGCTGCGTGCCCCCCTCTCAGTGTCTGCCTACATCCACTCAGTGAAAACTTTTGAACTTCGACTCTGAGATTCCATGCTGGCTTCATGAGGTATCAACATGATCCCCCTTAATAGTCAGACACTCTCCTCTTCCTGGAGAAGGGGCTCCGTGGGGGTAGGGTGGGAGGGGACTGAAAATTCCAAACTGCCAATCATGATTGCTCTTTCTAGGCCAGCCCCTACCCGAAACTGTCCAGGACTCACAGACAGCGACTCATCAGAACAAGAGAAATCCCTGTCATTGAGGAAATGAAGTTTGAGTCAGGAACCATGGCTAAAGACCAAATAGCAAAATAAAAAATCTGCTCACCACTGAAGATTAGAGAATAACGAGGATTTTAGGACCTGGGTGATTAAAAACTGGGGGAAAATTAAATTATATCTTATATTATATTGCAATATTGTACTGTTTGATTCTAAAACCCGTAGATTTTGTCTATCTTCCTCAGAAGTGCTTGTCAATGCAACAATTAGGATATAGAACTTAGGCTAGTATTAGTAAACTTACTTCTTCTAGGAACTGAAAGTCTTACTCATATTTGAAAAAAATTAAAGATAAAGTTATATGTAAATCTATAATATAACACACAAACCATATAATCTTCATCAATTATTTATGAAGAATAATGCTAATCTTAGACAGCAAGAGTTGATTATCTGCTATGACATTTTGAGTAAAGGTCTCATATTCCTTCAGGAAAGGAAATATACTTTTTACCTTATTCATCTGCATATTTCAAAAGCATAAGAGATATGTCTATTCTCTTGACTTGGCACTTGTCAGCATTTACACATACATACATGCACTTACACAAACACACACAATGTGAAATTTTGCAGACTTTGAACAGCACTGATTATACCTACAAACAAATACCGGCTTTATCTTTTTCAGCTCTTGACTTTGGTTTGAGAGATTGGTGCTGTTGAGGATTCTGAATGACTCTTAAAAAACAAAACATGGCACTACATATTTTTTTGCTAAATTATTTTAGTCCAACTTTCCCAGATTGTTAAGAACCCAGTGTTGCCTCTAGTCTACGTTGCCAAAAGTTTGGAAATGTCAGCCTAGACACAGGAGTAAGTAGCCACGAATTGCTTTTGTAGAATACCCTTTAATTTTGATATGGAGAGATATGAGTGTAGATAAGGACACCCGAAGAAGAGATATTTTGGACTGTGGGGCCATCATTATGCAGATAATAATCTGCTTCATTCAGGCATACATCTCTCTTTCTCTCTCCTTTAGCCCAGATGGTAAAATGACTCATCTCTTCCACTGGCCAGCAAGACAAGTGAGAGAGAGAGAAGAGGGGCTGTTCCAAAGCAGATAAGAAGGACGATGTCTCAGAAGCGAGGGGAAAATATTTCTAGGCAGTGATGACGGTACATTGCTGGGACTTGTTAATACTCTGCATTCCTTTTCCCAGTCACAGCTTGGGTTTCACATTGCCTCCAGGATTCCTGAGGCGTAGATTTGACCAGGAACCCTTTTTATCTTCGTGGTGTGTATTTAGGTTGTAAATATTTTTAACCTTCAAATGACTTGCTTTAGTAATGCCTCCGAGAGAAGCCTAAAGATCACCCTTTGAGTGCATTGCTTTTTTTTTTTTTTTTGGTACTTTCCTGAACAATCACCTTAGCGATTTTATGTGGAGTGCATTTTAGTTAAGGACTCTGCGTGGTTGAATACATAATTCCTTCATGGAAGAACAGGGGAAAAGCGTCTCCTGGGTAGGGAGAACAAAGAGAGAAAATTATTTCGATCTGGCAGTTGCACAGGAAAGGAGTGGGGTAAGGAGCCTTTTGTGTGTGCCTGTTTTGCAGTTGTCATTATGCAAGGTTATACAGCAACTGTGTGCAGGGGCTCATAGAGGTGAAGGCACAGAAAGTCCCTCTCTTCCCCCAGCACTGGGGACTGAACCCAGGCCCTTGTGCACGCTAGACAAAACCTATCACTGAACCATAGGTACATTCCAGCCCCTGTCACAGACAACCTTAAATCTTTACATTGTCCCCCAAAGATCTGAAGAAGCCACTGGTTTCTAGTAAACCAGACTAGTCTGCTACTAACCAGAAGTTGAATTTCTAATACAAGAAAGAGAGTAGAAATAAATAGGTAAGATTTGTGGCATAAATATACCTCTAAAATTAACTTCTGGTTCCATTTGCTAATGAAGTCATTACTCGAGGCTTCCAAAATAATTCTAGCTCTGGTATTCCTTATCCTGAACCATTTGCTAGCTGGCCATTCCTCTGACACTGACTCAGACTCTTTCTCCTGGCTATTTGGACAATTCTCTACCATGGAATCTGCTCTCCTTTCTTGTTGCTGTCCTATAAAGGCTATTTACAGGTTCCACACTTGTTGAAATAGGAGCGGCCGGGGCTGCGTCCCCAGTACCCCAGGCGCCTGGCTAGCTTATGCCCGAAATAACAACACACAAACTATATTCATTTAAACACTGCTTGGCCCATTTCTATCTAGCCTCTTCTAGGCTAATTCTAACATATTCATTTAGCCCATTTCTTATCATCTATGTAGCACCGCTAGGTGCACTTACCGGGAAGATTCTAGCCTACGTCCATCCTGGGTTGGAGCTTCATCACGTATGCCCAGGAGAGCGAAGCAGGGCCTCTGCTCCGGAGAGCAGAGCTGTCTGAGCTCACTTCCTCTTCCTCCCCGCATCCTGTTCTGTTTACTCCTCCCACCTATGTTTTAACCTATCAGGGCCAAGGAGTTTCTTTATTGCTTAACCAATGAAAGCAACAGGTTGATATATGACACTTCCACATCACACACTAGCAAAACTAAATTTGTTTCTAAAGTATACGCTTCATTAGGATTCTATTACAAGTTAGTTGATATTGCTTCCGTTACCCAACATATCTTTATCTGGCCCAGTGGGGAATCCCATTGCTTTATGTTTATGATACATTTCCCCTTTTCACAATAAGACTTCGGTTTTCCATTGATGAAGAACCTCTTGCTATGGCCAACTGTCTTGTGTGGATTCTTCAGTTAACTTGCTTATCGTATCGCTGGCTGAGAAACGCACACACCACTCAGTGTGAATTAGTGTGCTTCTCTTTTTCTCCCTGGAGTTTCAATATTGAACAGCATAAGAACCAAGCACTTTTGGAACCGATTCATCAAGACAGTGGGGCTTGTTAAAAGAGATTGACAATTATCTCTTGCTTTCTAGGTAATTATAAGACAATCATAATCTATTTGCTTCTTAGAAATAGAGTCACCTTTATAGTTCCCAGGAAGAGTGTAACCCCACTGACACTTTGATATTCCACAGCATCAGCATCTTAAGGTATTCTATCCTGTGAAAAGACACTATCACCATGACAACTCTTAAAGGAAAACATTGAGCTGAGGGGGCTTGCTTGCAGTTTCAAAGGTTCAGTCCATTATCATCATGGTGGGTAGCATGGTGGCACACAGGTACACGTGGTGCTGGAGGAATAACTGAGATTCCTGCATCTTCTTACATCAACAGGAAGTCAACTGACAGTCACACTGAGGGAAGCTTGAGCAAAAGAAACCTCGAAGCCCGGAGCCCCAGTGACACACGTCCTCCAACAAAGCCATCCCTACTCCATCGAAACCACAGTTCCTAACAGTGCCACTCCCTATGAGATTTGGGGGACCAATTACATTCAAACTACCATGAAGATGGACACTAAAAGAAAAAAATCACACACTAGCTCAGAATTTAGTATAATACAGGGTTATTTGTTTAGGGGTAGACTCACAGATTACAGTCCTCTGCACAAACAGGGAACAGGAACCTAATCGCGCAGACAGAAGGGGGGGTTGCACGCTTTACATTGGCATTTATAGTATAAGAGGCCACTCCCAAGTGGGCTGTAACTTAAAGGCTACTAGCTGTAGGATTTCTACAGCACCACCACAGGCATCTAGTTTAGATTTCTGACCTGCAAAACTTTGAGCCAGAGCTAGGAATGTAGCCTAGTGGAAGAGTGTGTGCCTAGCGTGCATGAGTCTCTGGATTCAATTCTCCAAATCACAAATAAGCTTTGGAAAATAATCAAGGAATATCGTTCCAAGCCACTAAGTTTGTGACAATTTATTAAGGCCTCAACAAATAAATAATACAGTTTCATAAAATATGATTGTATAAATCCTATGCATCCTTCAAAGCAAGTGCCACCTCTTCACAAAGGCTTTCATCTTTAATTATTATTATTTATTTTTAAGATCTTTTCCTTTATTTTTATTTATGTACCCCCCCCATCGTGTGTGTGCATGTGTGAATATATGTTGTGTGTGTGGTTAAGGAGGCCAAAAGAGGAAACTGGATGTCCTTGGATCTAGCGTTGCAGGTATCAATGGTCCATCCAATATGGACACTCAGACTTGAACTTTAGTCCCCTGGAAGAGCAACATCTTAGTGCCCCCATCTTTATTTTCAAATCATAAATGTTGGAAATGTTTATGAGCATTAAGAAAAATTTACTGTGACTTTGTTTCCTCCTAGTTTTGTTAACTTTGTGATATTTTTAAGAATAAAAACTTTTTAAATCACTTTTGTTAAATTTGTGATATTTTTCAGTATTTTAAACTAATTAAACTAACTGATATTAACTTAAATACAATTTTCTTGATGTTGATGTCTTTCCAAATCACCATAGATATGTCTCTTAACCTGAATTATTACAATTCAATTATTTATATTAAATAAAATATAATTTTCTTTTCTTTCTTTTTTTTTTTTTTTGAGCAAGGTTTATCTGTAGCTTTGGAGCCTGTCCTGGAACTAACTCTTGTAGACCAGGCTGGCCTCAAATTCACAAGATCCACCTGCCTTTGCTTCCTGCTGGGATTAAAGGTGTGCGCCACTACTGTCTGGCTAAAGTATAATTTTCATTCCCACATTTCAGACATATAAATATATTTAATTCACACACACACATATAAATATATATACATTTATAGTTTTATATAAATCATCCAACTTAATTTAATTCACTGTAAGTTGTTTTTTTAAATTTTATCTGTATGAAATATGTAAATCTAATGTAGTCTAATTTTAAGATATAGAAGTGGATAAGCTAAAAAGCTTCAAAACAGAGTAATTTTAAACTGATTAAAAGTGTCCTC
>NW_026067962.1:8616570-8621696 GCF_014885135.2 Alexandromys fortis
AGAGACAGGAATCTTTAATAAATAAATAAATAAATAATAAAAAAATTTCTTGTTAAGCATGCACAAAAAACACTATGAGGAATGCTTCTACATTGTAAACTAAGTAAAAAATCAATCAAAAAAAAGAATTACAAAACAGATAAACTGAAAGCATAAAATAAATAAAATCCATTTTTAAAGAGGTGTTTAATGAGAGAGACGAATTTCAGCCAAGAACACTGTGCAAAGGAGACTGTAATTCCAGTATCAGGAGGCCAAGAGAGAACACCGTAGCTTCTTCACAACTTAGAAAGATAATTAAGAACCTAGTAAAAATTCCATATTCACAAAGTAAACAATTTATGTAAAAAGTAAAGATGTCTGAAAACCCCAGGATGAGGTGTAAATACAATGACATTTTGGTCACGTATGGACCACATGGTCCCATGAAATTGCAATGAAACTGAAGACTAGCCTAGGAATACGGATGCTGTAGTAAAGTCATAGCACAAGCATTGGCCAAGGCAAGCACCAATGGTTATGTTGGTGTCAACAAGCCAACCATTCTGCCCATTGCATGAAGGAGTTAGCATCCATAATCATTCACAGTCCATGATAGGTACATATAGTTACAATACTTCCAATCTCTGTTTGAGAGGCTGAGCCTTCTACTTATAAACTATCTGCTGTAAAACAGGACACTATGTAACACTGACAGCAGTCCCAAAGAGTTTATACTTACCATGTTTCTCTTTTTTAACCGATCAGAAATGGCTAATTCTGCATTGGGGAGGGAATGTACAAGATGTCTTCCGACCACTGGCAATGCTAAAACTACGGAAGTGCTAGCGTACATACTCAGAACCTTTGATGAGGGCGTGTCAGTGAATACAGGAGCCGGCTCAAGGGAGCTCCTAATGCCTGACGCTGCAAGAACTTGAGCAAGAACTAAGCATTGTTGGTCTATTGCCAGAGGTATAAGATAAATATTCATGAGTCTATAGTGATATAAATAACTGAATATGACAACTGGGGGAGAAGAGAAACATCTTTGTAGAAGAATTTCAAGTAGTTTATGTAACCACTCCTTCTCCAAGGATCCAGAGCCTACTTCCCACCTCATAAATGTGGATTAACACAGGTATGTCCTTTCAAACAGAAAGGTATAGCAAGTGGTAAGAACATAATGATTTTGTAGTCAAGACATGTGACAAACACTACTTAGCCATGTGTTCAAGGACGACATTGATACTCCTGAGTCATTTGTTGGTAGGATGTTCACTTGATGTGATGTAATGAAAATGGCATTCTATCTATGAAACTTTCCTCGCCCAAACCCATCAGTTCACTCTTATAATGTGAAAAACACCAGGTAAATGTCAAGAGCCCAGCTTTTGAGAACCGTCAAGGGCCTCAAGAGCAGGTAGTCTGAGAAACTGCAGTCAAGGGGAGCTACCGAGACACAGCGGGAATGGTTTGTTGTTAAACCAGCTAAAAGCTAAGGAAATCTGGATGGACTACCAACTTCATTCAAAGTATCACATGGACTTCCACTGATAACAAATAGACCATCATAATAATGTAAAATTTCAGTAGGCACTCTGGGCTATTAAAACTTTTCTAGTAAGTCTAAAATTTTTGTAAAATGTAATTTTTAAAATTTAAATGAAATAAGAAATAGAGGATTAAGAAGTAATTAGAAAAAATGAGGAAAACCAAAAACATGAAACACAAACTAGGCATTGAAATTGATTTTTAAATTTATGGAAAAGTATTTAACTTCACTTTTAGAGAAACACAAGGACTAGATTCTATGTTTGTCTTCCCAAAACATCTTTCTCGTTTTGAAGACAGGAGCTCCTTCTGTTGAAAATCTGCTTTTCCATTGTATTTTGGTAGAAAACTTGATCACAAACCATGAACATATATTGAGTGCTTGGTTATTATTAGCTAGAAGTTTGTTATTGGTCTGTGGCAAAACCTGCATTTGAGGGAATTTCAATTCATGGATGACCTGAAGTTGAAAGTTGGCCTCCTTGTTTGACTGGGAAATTGGAAAGAAGGCAACAGTCCCGAAGAGTAGCAGAGAAAGCTATGCTAGCGGGAGAGTATGGTAAATATACACAAAGGTGAATTATGGTGCCTTATTGGGTAAGGACCACGCTATAGGTTACGGAACTAGAGAGAGGCATCCCTGCCTCTGCTTTACATTTTCTTTATCAGTGTCAATACATTTAATTTCCAAGTAAACAACTAAAAACCTTTCTCCCATAAAATTTGAACAAAAAGGGAATAATATATCCCATGAAAAGCCATTGGAGTCATATGCACCCTCTAGATTTCCTTGGTGTTCTCGCATGGTTGTGCAAGCCGCCCCTTTACATCATGATTCCGAAGGCTTGGGCAATTGTTTCTTATGCAGGAGAATCTGCCCATCTCATGTCTGGTAACTGTGTTCCTTTTACAGTTGGAATCTAGTAAAGTAATTTGTGTCTTTTGTTTTTAGCTTCTTGAGGCCCACCTGCATATGTGGTTCTCAAAATACACTCTGTCTAGCTTCTGGCAACATGGCATTTTCAATTTGTTGCCATGTGGAAAAACACTTGTAAGGAGCTGACAGATGATAGCCGTAGAAGTTTCTCTTTATTATGAAAGGCAATAGACAGGTGCAAACATGTTGTGTTGCCAAGTTAACTGAACTAGAGGAGCTACACCCACTCAAGTAACCAAAGCAGAGGCCTATTCTTGGCCTTCATGTACGCAGTGCTTTGGAACAATTCATCATCTTTTCAGTGATTTGGTTGATTTTTAAAATTTGATGCAGTTTTCCATAGCCGTGCGGTGATGATCTGCATTGGATGAGAATAGACTTATTTGAGAATAAATAGCTCCTAGTCTAATCCCGTTTGTGACCCACCACAGTCTTATCTGAGAGCAAACCCCAAATATCAGCTGTACCAGAAGAGCAATGTTATTACCGGTTTAGACTCGTCCAGAGACTAGTGTCTGGGCACATCGTTTTTCTTCCTCTCTTGAACTTTTCCTCTAAGAAATGTTGATAGGTCTCAATTATGTTTCAAGTAGGCAAAGTTTAAAATTATAAAACATCATCAATGCGTTGCAAAGTTACATTTGGACCATTTGCCACACCAAGTCCATTCTCACATGGCCCTTATTTTAGCTTAGTTTTTTCCAGCTCAGTGTTGTGTGCTAGCTATAGGAAACAGCTTGTCTGCCACAGGTCTCTGCAAAGAACAACGTCCTTTGTTTTCTTCTTCCTCTGGAGAAGAACCTGGGCTAGAGTAAAAACCAGGCTCTGGGTGTGGTGATAGTGACTGGCTGCATGTTTGTGCCCAGTAATCCTGGAGAGCCCTGAGTGAAGGAGTCACTTCCGTGTTGATGTCACAAAAGAGCTGAAAATTTGTATGCCGTTCATCCAAGACCCACTGTCTCCATTCAGAGGAAAGAAAGTCTGAGCCCTCCCACCTAAGAACTCACAACTCACACATTTTTTTTATCATTTTTCTTCTGCCAGGTTTACCTCTCAATGCTTTTCTTAAAGCATCATTAAAAACAAAAACAAAAACAACACAGAAAATATAAGAAGTGAGCAAAAATTTTACCCAAACCAGAAATTCTTACTCTATACCTCTCAATTTAATACAAAGGCAATGGGCAAAAATAGAGCAAGAATGTTGTAGGTTAATGGGATGGCTCGGTGGATAGAGGTGCTTGACACTGGACTTGATGGCCTGAGTTCAAGTCCTGGGTCTCACATGGCAGAGGGAGAGAAGTGACTCACCCAAGATTTCCTCTGACCTCTGCATGCTCACTGTGAAGCTTGCTCTCCTTCCAGCTAAATATAGTAAAATAAAAAGTTTTAAGAGAATATTTAAGGCAACGGATTGCAACCAATAAGGCATGCCGTATAAAGATATTAAATGGTATGGTAGGGAATATATCTTATAAGATGTATATCCTGTATCAGATGTGCAGAACACATTCATGAAAACTGACTATACATACTTCAATCATCCAGAGAACAGAAATAACACAAGCAACACTTTCTAAACACAAAGCAATAGAGTTAGAAATTAATAATGGTCTTTTAAAGGCCCACCCCTTACGTACCTTTTCCCCCCTCTAGTCCTGAGGATCAAACCAGGGGTCATGCACATGTAAACACCTTACCAATGAACTACAGCCTTTACGTTTTTAACAATTAGACTTCATTAAATAAGTCTTAGATCAAAGGAATAATTAAAACCATAGATTTCTTTGAAAGGAAAAATAAACTAAAATAGTGCAACAATAACACCTGTACGCACATTCTTGGATTTAGCAAGATTAAACCTGATAACACCTACTTCCCAGTTTAACTCTCCAGGTACTCTAGGGAAGGCCAAATGCTTTCATATGGCAGTGACGGTGAGTCTGTTCTCTTTCTCATATTTATATCTGGCTTGGTCAATGTGTTATTTGAAAGTGTTTACAAAAACATGGCTTTAAAACAGCCCCCCACACACATATTAAACATGCCTCCTAGATAGGGCTCTAAGTTTAGCTATCAAAACTGCACCCTTTGGCTTCCATCTGCTTTTGTTTCTTTGATTAAGCATGTTAATCTGTGAGTAAATCTAGAACAGGCCAAGTAAACCTTTGTTCTTTTTCTTGTCTCCACTTTCCTTAAGTGCTTAGAATGACTGCTTCAAAGGAATTCTCTTCTCTGTCTTACCTTAATGTCTTTTGTTTTCCAAAGTAACAAAGCGAACTCACGCTTTTCTTGGCTTCATGAAGTCTTAGGGTGGACTTGAGTGCTACTGCAAACCGTGGCTTGCAATTCAGTGAGTATCAGCGAAGGTGGGCTGGTATTGAAGGCCGTAGGAGGCCAGGTTAGGGCTCTTTGTGGACCCTGGGTGATTTTGCTTCATTCTTTCTTTGTTAAGAGTTCACATGGTGGTGGCTGCACACCTTTAATCCCAGCACTTGGGATGCAGAGGCAGGTGGATCTCTGTGAGTTCAAGACCAACCTGGTCTACAGAGTGAGTTCCAGGAGAGGAGAGCTAGGGCTGTAGAGAGAAACCCTGTCTTAGAAAACCAGAGAGAGAGAGAGAGAGAGAGAGAGAGAGAGAGAGAGAGAGAGAGAG
>NW_026067962.1:8622212-8655654 GCF_014885135.2 Alexandromys fortis
GAGGGAGGGAGGGAGGGAGAGAGGGAGAGGGAGAGGGAGAATTCTGAAGCTTCTGAGAATTTCTTCCTCACGTGGTCTGACTCACCAAGGTGAGCAGTGATTATTCACAATCCCAACTAGAAAGAAAACCAGATGATGTCACCAATAGCTCAGCCCTCTGCACCTCTGGGAAATCAACAACCTGGCCACACGCTCAGTGAGGACAGTGACGGAAACCTTTCACTTTCGGTAGTGGCGGTGTTTTGTGGGGTTAAGTTCTGGATGGTGGACTGGCCTTGCAGCCTGCAGCCGGCTGCATTCCTGCTGACTGCAGCAGCACACGGCTTTCACTGTTGGTGGTAACATTGTTCATCATTTCTGCAGAAAGCTCCTGTCAGGCGCTTGGCTGCAGGCAAGCTTCTCCAGCCTGCATCACAGTACAGGAACCTACAAAGTCGTCTTTTGTAACCCTTTTAAAAATAATTCTCAGTTAATGGATGTAGTCACGAGTAAGAACTCTGAGCTCAGTGTTACAAAAGTGATAGATCTGAAATCTCAGAGGAAATGACTTGAAAATACTTTATTTTTCTTTCCAAAACGAGAGCTAGAGGCTGGCAGCTGTGAACCAATATGAGTAGTCAGTGGCTGTCCGCCATTATTTTGCACTGTGATACCTGTCATTGCAATGGGAGGTGCTTTATTAATAAGCTCTCTGTATAATATAAATATGTGTGCTGATATATATATTCTATTGTTACAATCTCCTTGCACATTGTATTCCTGTCATTACCATGGCCATAAGCAGACAGGGACTGGCCAGTAATTCTCCTTTGCTAGCTCTGCAGCAGAGGACAGAAAAGTATACAATTACTTGCAAATTCAAGTATACTTGTCCATTATTTTTTTCATTCTGATTTAAAAATGAAATATAAGAGGTGATTTTGAAGTGACATGAATTGCCACTGAAATAATTGGGACTCAATGGTACCATGTGCTTTTTATAATCATATAGAATAGTACTTCTCAGTAGACATTGCAAACAGTTCAATATGAACTATTCTCCTTGAATGGATTCATATATTTTGATCCAGCATGTCCACATTCAAACAATTTTAAGGAAACAGAGTTACTTGCAGAGGTTTAATTACATACGAATGTTTATCATACATAGGTAGAAATTTCCAAAAAATAGTGAAATACCACTTACTAATCGTGGTAGATCGTGGTTATAGAGAACTTTCGAGTTGACTGGGATGAGATTTTTACACATACTAATATTAAAAATCTTAAATTGGTGGTATTTTTTCTCATCTCATCCTTAAGAAAATTAAGCCAGCGAGAACTAAGTATCAACCTTGCCAAGGTCCCCCGCTTCAGTTCCAAACACTGTGTAGGCCAAGCCTTCTAAGTCATGCCAACTTAATGCAATCTCAGCCTCTTCATTAGCAGTGAATCAGCAAAGCTGGCCAGCGCTCCAGGGGAAGGAATTAGACACTCCTGATGGGAAGCGAGGCAAGGAATCCGTGGGTGTATTTTAAAACCACCGCAGTCACACAGCCACAGAGCTGAGATTTCAACCCAGGAAGCCTGTCTTGCTAGACCAAAGGAAATTATTATTCAGGATATACACACGTGCTTCAGTGTTACAGTTGTTATACACATCATGACTGTCTTTCTTTATATTTGGCAGCAGTTTTAACTATGCATAAGGTATATATAAAATTTACTTTTAAAGGTTCTATCAGGGAGAGTTTGGCGTGGAGGTAGGTTAGACCTCTGTCCACTTAGCTGCGTTCCAAACCCTAGTGCCCCTTAAACATCTCAGGGAAAGTCCTAGGTCTATTAAGAGTTAGATTGGAATGGACTTCTCAGACATGGAAAGCCATGAATGTTACATGTGCTAATGTTCAGTACACAGTTTTGTGAGAAAACATGCAAAACAAAGTGTGTGTGCTGTGCTCCCGTTATTATAAAGAGAGTCTCCTCACATATGTGGATAAAAACATGTAAAGAGACGTGAAATATGCATGGCTTGCTGAGAGGCACGATGGTGGTAAGGAAGATATGCATTTTAATTTTATTATGTTAATTTTAATGTTCACTTTTTAATTTTATTAATAGACATGTACTCAGACTTCTCAATCCTAAGTTGAACTCACAGTTCTTGGCTCTTGGTTTTTTTTTTTTTCCATCTATCAACTATAAACCTCCAAACCACACCATTTTAAAATAATTTTTAAAAATTCTCTAAAAAGCACAGCATTTGAACAGACATCGTACTATGGACGGAAACCAGACCTTTTGCTCTGGAGACCACAGTTTCTCCCATTTTGACCCTCTTTATGCCTCTTACACGGAGATGGACCCTAAGGCAGAGTTCATTGCATTGGTTCCAGTTCAGAATGGACAGAATTAGCCCATATGCAGACAGCATCCTTCTACCATTGTGACCATTGTGAGGACAGGACTTTGCAAACTCCATGTTAAAGAAGGGGCTTCATCTTGAGCCATATAATGAGCTGGGGGTGGGTGATCTCAGCTCCAGAAACGTGCTGCCATAGCACACATTGGAACAGATACCCTAAAAATGGTCAAGTAAGAAGATAGGGAGGAGGGCCATAAAATTTAATGAGGTCCAGATGTTCGTGGGAGGCATCCTGTCCTTGATACCTTGTCAGTTATTAATGACAATTTGTTAGGTTTCCATGCCCAAAAATTGACTAATGGTTTCAGAAAATACCTTACCCTATACCCTCCTTACCCAATCCCAAGACAACAGGACATGAACTCCCCTGATTACGGCATTTCCCCTTTAAAAATCCTACCCTCCCAGGGCTCCCTGCCACACTTTCTGCACCCACCATGCTGGAGTGCTGGAAAGGTGTTGGTCCAAACTTAAGTTTGAATATTATTAAAAACAGACATGTAATTTGCATGGGAAATCAAGCTCTGTGAATTCATTTGGGGACCAGAAACTTGGGCATAACACCATGTGGGGGAAAGGGAGAGTTACTGATGGACTTTCACCAGCACCAGTGGGGATTTCCTCTCTCATCAGTTTAAGTTTTTCTTTTAAAAAATACCAAAATGAACCAGGTGGTGGTGGTGCACGCCTTTAATCCCAGCACTAGGGAGGCAGAGGCAGGCGGATCTTTATGAGTTCAAGGCCAGCCTGGTCTACAGAGTGAGCTCCAGGACAGCCAGGGTTATGTAGAGAAACCCTGTCTTGAAAAGTCAAAAGAAGTCTCAAATCACATCTCCCATTCTAATAAGCCAGGTGGGATTCACACACTTATAGAAAGCCAGAATGAGGAAAACCAATGTTGCAGACTTAAAAGGGGCTTTGGAGACTGCATATGTGACCTGTGGGACAGGGGAGGGGACAGATACAGGCAGGACTGGAACTCTAGTCACACTGTGAACCCCAAGATTGCACTGTTTCCTGGAGAAACTTGTTTCTAGCCATGGTATGGCTCAGGCCTAGGCACACACCTTTAATCCAGGAGCTTTCTGCTGGAATATTGTGAACAAGATTAAATAAAATCAACCATAGGTTGAGAGGCAGAGTAAGCAACCCCTTGATGGCAAGAGCCATAGAGAGTGGAGGAAGTCAGGAGGAAAGACAGTGTGTGTGTGTGTGTGTGTGTGTGTGTGTGTGTGTGTGTGTGAGAGAGAGAGAGAGAGAGAGAGAGAGAGAGAGAGAGAGAGAGAGAGAGAGGAGGTGGAGGGAAAGGAAGAGAGAGACAGAGAGAGAGGCAGAGAAAATAGAAGAGAGGGACATTCGGTTGGAGATTTTTATTATTATTATTCGTTTGTTTTGTTAGAGATGGTAGGAGAAAGCTCTCTTTCTGGGACATTGGTGGAAGAGAAAAGTCAGCTGACTGCTGTCTCTGCCTCTCTGAGTCAGCAGGTTTTCACCCCAGCATCTGGCTCCCGAGTCTTTATTGATAAAATCAAATGATAGAGATTTCGATAAACACCACACTAGTCTGTATTTTCTTTGAGAAGGCCATCCTGAAAACTCCCAGCAGGCTAGAGGCCCGTGGCATTTCCAGGTAATGATTTTTCTCCTCGTGTGAACATGGCTCTGTTAGGTCAGGCCTGTCGTTCTTCAGTAAAGCATGCCGGGGTCACTGCACCTTTTCTGCAAGAGCTGCATGCTCCTAGTGAGGGTATGCAATATCTATAAATCTCCCACAAGGAAGCTGTAATTGTATTTCTTATTGAGGTCGCAGTTTTGCCTTAGGGCAAGAAGAAAAGGGTTGAGATGTACCTTACTTATAGAGGGGCTTCCCACAGAGGCTTGGATTTAAAACTATGGGGAGAATGCCTACTGTCTACTCTCCGCTTGCCAACTCAGAGACCTCAGCCCAGCAGCTTGGGACGGATAGACAACCACTGTCCCCTTCAGGCAGAGACCTAGAGACCTTCATTATTTGCTTATCACCGAACCACACAGGAGATAAAGGAAATGCGAAATGTTTTGTCGGTGACCAGGTCTCCCTTTCATGGAGGTAAAAAGGGCTGTTTAAGTATCTATGACTCCCAACAAGAGCACAGTCCGAGTTTAGCAAATGTCTAATAGGAAAATATTCGGCTCTATGCGAGCAGTTTTATCTCATATACTTCTCTTACAAGCTGTGTGGTCAGCAAGAAAGAGGACAGTGTTGACCAGAGAGATGAGCGATGGAGCAAAGGCAATGGGTATGGGTCTGGGTGAGGAACCAGCAACCACGCTTCTTAGTCCCTTGTAGAGATAACTGCAGGAGTCTTGCAGATAGTAGAAGGACCCATTTAGAAGAATGCAAACTTTGACAAAACTGGTCTGTTAAGGGGGAAAACAGTGGGACCCGATCAGCACACTAAACCCAGGAGCTAGTATGTTCCTTAGTTAACATATGCTGAGTGGCTTCTTTTAATTTTGGTTTTTGGATGCGACTCTGTAATCCTCAGCGAGGAGGGGAATTAGCATTATAGCAAATTAAACGTTTTCCTTAAGCTTGTTTCTGCAAAGGAAGCTAATGGCTCCCATACAGTTTAACGCGTGGTTAGAGTTCCTCAGAGCGGTTCCCATTGAATGTGTCTTTATTGTGGTCAATGGGTTTAAAATGCAATCAAAACAAAAAAAATGAAGGTCTTCCAACTGTGGAGCAAATGGGCGTCTAGCTCTGCTGCAGAGATTTACCTGGACTGAGAGAGAGCTCAAAGATCGTGCTGGTCTTCAGTGCTGTGGGGGTCAACCTTCCCAATCCCAGAGGTCACCTAAGCAGACTTAGGCAACTGGCAGCAGATCAGGGAGCTGATTCAGCAAGCACGTGCCAGTTCCTGCTCTTATTCTTGTTTTATATTGCCGATTTGCCGACAGTCTCAGTCCTGAGAGTCTCAGTCCTTCCAGGAGGCAGGCATTTCCTTCAGTATCTGCAACCTGTCAGACTGGTTTGAGCAGAACAATCCCTATGGCCAGGCACATCTTCCTCCACTGTTCCTTCGGAGTTTGCCATTGACAGTGTTTCTTAATACAGTGTGCCAGAAACTCGGTTTACAATCTTTTGCTCCTTTTTCATCTTTTTGTCCCTTTGTCCTTTTGTCTGTGCTGTCATCTTCATGTAGAAACCCCCTCCCTCCTCCCTGTACCCCCTTTTAATTTCTTTTTGTCCTGCAAACTTCTCTTTTCTGAAAAGGCTTGGCCCACAGATTACGTTAATGGCAACACCTGTCTGTCTTTATAACTGAGATGAGATCCCTTGGGAAGACCATAAGGTGAAAAAACCCAAAGAATTGGATTTTAGGGACTATATTAGTCAGGGTTCTCTAGAGGGTCAGCTGACAGAACAAATAGGCTTTTCTACAAGGAGATTTAGTAGTCTGGCTTAAAGACAGCCAGGAGTAGTCCAACAGTGGCTGTTTGTCTGTCTGTCTGTCTGTACAAGGCTGGGAACCTGGCAGCTGGAAGCCTCAGTCCTCCCAGGAGAGCCACTGGTCTTCAGTCCACATGGGAAGGCTGAAGAAGCTGGGTCATTGTTGTAGCAGGGAACAGGAGGGTCTGCGTCCCGCCACCCGGCTAGCTTATCCCCCGAAATAACCACGCGGAAATCTGTATTAATTAAATCACTACCTGGCCCATTAGCTCTAGCCTCTTCTTGGCTAACTCTCACATCTTGATTCAACCCATTTCTAATAATCTGTATGTCACCATGAGGCCATGGCTTACAGGAAAAGATTCAGCATGTCTGACCTGGCAACTTCGTGGCAGGTGGCTCTCTGCCTGCCTTCTTCCTCCCAGAATTCTGTTCTGTCTACTCCACCCACCTAAGAGCTGCCCTATCAAAAGGCCAAGGCAGCTTCTTTATTCAACCAATGAAATCAACACAACAACACAAATGCTGAAGGACCTCCTACACCGGGTCCTAGCATCAGCCAAGGGCAGCACAGCAGCAATTGTGGTAGCAAAAGGGAGCTGTGTTCACTAGCAAGGAACAAAGTCAGGCAGGGAAAACCAACAACTTTCCTGGGACATGGCCTCCTGCAGTGGGGCAAAGAGTGGAGTGAAAACTCTCAGCTGTTTGTGCTGGCATACATGGAGGGACACTGAATGATTCGTAAGAACCCAAGAACAGTGGTCACTCAAGTACGCCCTGGGCACTGAGGAACGTGTGCCAGAGGTGGGCAGTACATTTTGCATGTGTTCTAAAGTCTCTGAGTTATCTGTGTGAAACTAACACACATATTCAGGAATGTCCAGGAAATTGGTTGAGCTAGTGACTCTTAAAATGTCAATATCTTGATATTGATAGTTACAGTCTTCCCATATCTTTCTGCGAAATTTAAATTGACTTTAAGAAGCCAAGTGATCAAAATCAACATTTGAATGAAATGTATCCATTAAGTCTTTGGTGAAAATCATTAATGCATTTATTAGTGATATTCAACAAGATCTCTTTTTCAATCTATTAGGACTGGGAAACATTTTATTTTCATAGTTAGCTATATCTAGCTCTTAGTTACGAAATCAAGATATCCTGAAATTCTGAGAAAACTTTATTGATTTTTTTTGCAAAGCTTCTGGGATACTTTTCTTTTTTTTTGTTTGTTTGATTTTTTTTTTGAGACAGGTTTCTCTATAGCTTTGGAGCCTGTCCTAGAACTAGCTCTTCTAGACCATGCTGGGATGAACTCAGAGATCTGCCTGCCTCTGCCTCCTGAGTGCTGGGATTAAAGGCAAGTACCACCACTGACTGGCTTGGTAAAAAGTATCAAAAAATTTGTATGGATGTAAAGAGGAACCAAAATAAATAGAATTTATTTAAGAATAAGAAAGCTGGGCGGTGGTGGTATACACCTTGAATCCCAGCACTCGGGGAAGGCAGAGGTAGGTGGATCTCTGTGAGTTCAAGGCCAGCCTGGTCTACAGAGCAAGTTCTAGAACAGCCAGGGCTACACAGAGAAACCCTGCCTCGAAAAAAATCCAAACCCAAAACCAAAAATGTTGAAGACAGTATAGAATTATTTGGGGTTATAAAGAGTATTAGTTAAAATGTTACTTTCTTAAGAGTGCTGTTAAATTTCTCTTATAAACCAATTACTCTTTCTTACTTCAAATGTGGTATATTCTATCAATATGAATACTTACTTAGTAGTGTCTATGGACACTGCTTTAAAATGTACCAGGCATATTTGATAACTTTTGTGATTTAAAACTACTTTGTGTTCTTGAGATGGGGGCGGTGGTGCTCACTGTATAGCCCAGGCTAGCCTCATATTCATGACAATCCTCCTGCTTTAGCCACTCAAGTGCTGTCTCTAAATCTTTTGAGCTGTTTCTTTCCTTTTATCTCTTTATGTATTAAAGTACTTCAGTGGAAAAATTCAGTCCCTAGCAGCATTGGGGTGGAAGCTAACCCGGCAGAGCCTACCTTTCCGTGTTGGGGTGAAAACCAATCTGGCAGAGCCTACCTTTCAGGCCTGTTTGCAGCTTCAGGAGACTTAGGGTTTTTTTTATTGCTTTTATATGCATAAATAAATTCAGTTTAAAAGAAAAATATGGACACAGAATTTTAAAAATGGCCTCCCTAAGTCTGGTTAGAGTAACAACCTCTATTCTTTCTGAAGTATAAAATGTATGATATAGTCTTATAGTTAAGCTTTCTAAAATGATTTGTAAGAACATGAACTGTTTTAGCCTCTTTGAGATGTCCTCGGCATAGACAATAGTTGAGTTTTATAAAAGGAATCCGAAGAGGACAAGTATTATGTTTCAATTTAATGAATGCAGAGATCAAAGAAAAGAGGTACTGCATCTCTAGAAGAGCCTGGTGGAGCCCATCAGGCTGGGAGGCCCTTCAAGAAGAAAACAAATCCCAAACCCCTCACTTGATTCGGTCTCCATTATGAGCACACAGACAATTGTAAGAACATCATAACATTTATTTATTTATTTTAAAAGGAGAAACATTTCCATGTTTCTTTTTAAGCCCCCCCAAACCAGTTCAAATAAGTGTCTCCATTATTTTATATTACAAGTTTGCTTCTGTGTTGCACTTGGTCAGGATAAAAGCTATTCTGCAGTAATAAAGTAATACAGAAACACCCATGACGCTACAAAACAAAGTTCACAAAAATTCTGATACAAGGAGAATTCTGTGATTTGGTGGCTCAGGGATCAAGACAATCCTGTGTTAAGGTTTTGCTGTGTTATGTTGTGGCATAGGCCCCTTTAGCTCAGCTGAGTAACCACTGGCTGGGATCAGTTTCCCACTCCTAAACGGTTTGCGTGGTGAGTTGTGAAGAGCTGATTTCTTTGTGTCTAGGAAAACGACCAGAAACTGTGTATAAAAGCACGGCTTGTGATCACTCTCCGGTGAGATCCTCGGCAGCTATTTTCTCTAGTCCCAACTAGACTTGGAAAAGCACAGCCTTTGCGATTGAAACCGAGTTTGAGCTGTGGTCATTCATCCCAGGGTCCTTCTGTCCCAGGATTCACTTACACATCACTGGACCCCTCCTTGCAGAGTTTATGAATATCCTGGCCGCATATTTTGCCTTCAAGACTTAATGCTATGGTTTGTTTTACTTTGACTGGATATTGCAAATGAGAAAGGCCTAGAGGTATGAGCTATCAAAGCTATCAGTTCGTAGCCCATCATGATTTCAGTGATTTAGTATCATACCATCAAACATGGTTTGCACATAAAGATGGTCTTACAGCGATCACTGTGTTAGCATTTGATGGATCTGAGAACTTACATCAACAAAAAATTAAATTGTATCTAATAGAATCCTCTGTAAAAGTCACAAAGACAAATGAGTTATTTTCATAATCTAAAAATATGTCTCTTCTGGAAGCATTTTTTTAATTTAAATAAGGACCAATTCCCAACTCCCATTCTACAGCGTTAGTCTGGTTTGGACTCCACTGGAGAGAGTTTCTTCCTGAGCTTTAAGGTCCAGTCAGAGAAGACTGAAATACTTGTTGTTGCTCTGCTTTATGGATGTGAAAGCGACTGATTCCATGCCTGAACACAGAGTTTCCCTCTGCATAAAGAGCGTTTGCGCGGAGGAGCCTTAGAGCTGTCATTTGGGGTCCGTCGGTGACCTCCCGGGGCCAGCGTGAGGGCTACATAGGGCAGCTGCCTCCATACTGGCACCAGTACAGTATTTACGGATTCCAGTTTTGCTCCCAGACTCTACAGTCTCAGGAAGAAACTGAAGGGATGCAGAGTGTTGCTTCAGTTAAAATAATAAATAGACAAACAGATGGGAGTCGACACACGATTCGCCTCACGTTGCTTTTACAGCATCGATGATAGAAGAATGGATAGCAAAAATGTAGGAAAAGCACATTTTTTATAAAACTGAAAATATTTTTTTCATATAATATATCCTGGTCATGGTTTCACCTCCCCCAACTCCTCCCAAATCTTCCTCATCTCCCTGTCTACCCAACTCCATGCCTTCTTTCTTTCTCTCTCTCTTTAGAAAACTAATAGCTAAGTAAAAGAAACAAACCAGATTTTTTAAAAGAAAAAACATTAAAAGCCCATATATACACATGTAAAACCTACATATATACAAACACAAATACACCAAAATCATAAAAATGCAAATTTGGAAAACATAATATACAAGCAAAAGAACTAGTAGGGTACAAAATTCCCAAACAGAGCAACATGAAACACAAGATATCTCCAAAAATACCTCTGAGCTCATGTGCTGGCCTCCTCTTGCTTGGCCTGGGGCCTGTCCTTTAGTGTTGTTTACACACCCAGTGCGACTTTACTGGAGAAAACTACGTTTTCTTTTGTGCATGGTTGTCAACCAGAGACAGAGCCTTGGTTAGGGATGGGAGCCTACGTTCACTTGCTCTCTCCATGCTGAGACCCAGTCTCACTGGGACCTGTACGGGTCCTACGTATGCCGGCACAGTCTCTTTGAGTGCATAGGAACACCATCCTGCTGTGCCTGAAGACACTGTCTCCTTGGTATCATCCATGCCCTCTAGCTCTTCCAGGCTTTCCTCTTCCACATAGTTCCCTGAGCTCTGACAGGAGGCATTCAATAAAGACCTGCCATGTGGGTCTCAGTGTTCCCAACACTCTCTGCACACTGCCCAGCTGTGGCTCTCCGGGTTAGCGCCCGTCCAATGCAGGAGGAAGAAGAAAAAGCACATCTGTGCACTCTAGTTCCTAGGAAACAGTGAGCTGAGAACGAAGGTTTTTTAAAAAAATGATAGTAGAATACTATCCTCACTTCTCTCAAAGCAGCTCTAAGCTCTTCTCCACCGACAGCAGCAGCTCTCATCCTAACACTGTGACCCTTGAGAGCAGTTCCTCATGCTGGGGACCCACAGGTTGAGCACCACCACGTGGAGCAGTAGGCCCAGGTCTCTGCAGTGTCCTGAAATGGAAGCCAAACCTTGACAAAGCTAATAACTAGAAGAACAAAAAGAACCAGTTCAGTAACAGAATATTTGTCCTCAATGTCAGAGAAGGAGCCATCTTAGAACAGGACTCCTAGGGGTCACTAAACCCAGAAGACTCAGGATGGACAATGTGAAAAAGAGGGAGCTGGGAGAAGCTTAGAAGTGCCATGGAATTTCAAGCTGGTGGTCAGAGTCTATGGTCCCTTTGGAGATTAAAAACCTGTAAAAATATATTATTTACTTGTTAAAATTGGGTATGTGTGTTATGTGCAGTATGTGTTTCTCCTGGGAATGGTAACCTTGAATACATATATGAAAAATGAAAGACCTAATAAAAGTGAAAACAGTTTTACCCTCATTATGAAATATTTCTTTTTGACTGACAATTTTTTTCCAAAGTTCCGAGACAGGTAGAAGTCCAGAAGAACCGAAGACACCAGCGGACTCTAGATGCGGCAGGGACAAACAACAGTCCACTTCCCCGTGTTTGCAAATCCTACACCTAAATAACCAGATACCAAGCAGATTTAGAGACTCAAGAGCATCAGTACAACTTGTATGGGCACATGGAATTTAAGAAAGGGGCAAGGTGACTAAAAGCGAAAAAAATACAACAAAGTCCGATTGCTGTCTTAAACCTGCTGACTCAAGGCTGAAGAGCTGGAACTCCCAGGGCAATTGGGATTAACAGTGGATAAGACTGCAGCTGGAGTAGATCCAGATATCGTTTGCATAACCAAACCCGGGACAAACAGAAACAACTCGCATACTTCGTGAGCAGAGATCTAGGGAAGCAAAGGCACTGTATACCATCAGATAGGAAGCCACCATCGGGAAGACTTCCACCCCCCCATGCAAATCCTAAAGTATATAAAGAAAAAAGAAGAAATGCAAGCACAGCGATGCTGGCCTTTTGAAAATAAGGGGGGAGGAACCTGTGTGGGTAGTTATTTACATAAGCATAAGATTACTCTTGGGGGGGAAATACACAAGAGTAGTAACGGATTTCCCTGTGATGTAAGCGCTTACGACGCAGGAATTAGGAGAGGTTCCGCTGTGCACCCTTCTAAAATGGCCTTTAAAATACATATAGCAAAGGCATGACTGTGATTCTCAGCAGAGAGGGACCCTTGCCGATCAGCTGCAGAGGCTGTTAGGCATGGTCACCCACAGTGACATCTGCTGGTGATCCCCGGCACTGTCATCAAAAAGTGGCCAATGAAAACAATGTAAAGCAGTCTATGCAGCACTCCCGAGAAACAGATGCAGAACACAAAATGCTGGCTTATATAACAAGCAACGAAAATAAATAAGGGACAGAGCCAGTGTATAAACCTCTTATTATCCTAATCACATAAGTGTTTTGGTCTAACAGGGTCCTTTTAACTATGCTTAAAGATATTAGAGGACCTAAGATTGTTCCTCCATAAAGCGCTTGCCAAACAAGTGAGAGGCCATGAGTCTGGATCCCCAGCATCCGTCTAAAAAGCCAGGTGAGACTGTGTGTGATTTCAGCTTCAGTGCTGTGGGGAGAAGAGGTGTATTGGCTCAGTGATTTTCTCTAAGCTCCAGTTCAACTGAGAGACCCTGTCCCCCAAAATAAGGTGGAGAACAATTGAGGGAGACACCTAACACTGACCTCTGGTGGTGTGCACACATATGGAGAGAGAGAGAGAGGAGAGAGAGAGAGAGAGAGAGAGAGAGAGAGAGAGAGGGAGAGAGAGAGAGAGAGAGAGAGAGAGAGAGAGAGAGAAAGCTTAAATGCTCAGTGGTGGGTGGGACTGTCATCTTCAAAGGCTGGCTCCTCTACTTCTGTTTCCACTACCACCATACAGTCTATGTCATTCAGGCTCCAGGCTGTGTGTCAGAACATATGAAACCTCCCTAGTATTACTGACTACCCCCATCAGATGCAACACTGTGAAGTAAACAGAGCCGACAGGAGTCCACATGCCGTAATAACTGAGAAAACAGACCAGCCTGGAGTCCTTCATGTAGCCTGGTCTTTAGAGACGCCATGGCTACTCCTGCTTTCCCTGAACCAATGCCTTGGGTTATAAGGCCTCGTGCTCAGCCTCCTTCTGTCTATATCTCTTTGTGCTCCAGTTTGGCATCTTTCAAGATCCTGCCCGGGGCTGCATCTCCCATGGAACTTCTGCAATGTTCTCAACAGAAAGTGATTTCTCATGAAATGATCGTGCCTCCTGGATTGTAACAGAATGAAACTCAAGTGATGCTGGACTTGAATCAAGAGAGGGACCGAGCTTAACTAATTTGGAAACTTAGTAATTAGTCCCACCGTTGTAAGTTATCAGAATCCTCTCTCCTTTTTCTCCCCCTCTTCCTATCCTCCTCCGTGCTGGCTCATTCTTCATTGTATCCGTTCTTTATGGAGACCAAAAGCATCAACCAGGAGTTCAATGATTATATATCCTGAAAGTCTAAGATCGAGTGAGGTCTAAGAGTGTATTCAACTGGCTTTACATGGGTGGTGTGCTCAACCCTCACTCAGCCCAGTCATTGTAACCATGAGTTTAGAATCCCTCCCGGAAACGGATCTAGTCACCAACAGCTATATGGTATACAAGGGAGATGGTATGTGCTTTGTATATGTGTACATACGGTGACCAGAAACCGCCGGATGGAGAGGACTGCACACTGAGTTAAAACCAGCAAATATGAAACGGCAACTTCCTGATTGTGTTTCCTTGGGCTAATTCCCACGTGAGAATGAATGACTTGAGATTAATGTGTCAGATACACCAATGGCATAGTCATTCTTAAGTCATTTATCCAGCCATTTCCAGGCTTTGTCCTGACGTGTCTCCCCTCAGTAGTTTATTTAGATCTCCCACTAATCAGTTCTATGGAGGACAGAGTTTATACAAGTCACAATAATTATAAAACATTGAATTCATTGTTTGTGCTCCATCGACTTTTGCAAGTATTTAAATCACAATAGGGAGTTAAAATTTAGTAAAAAACAAAACTGAGCTCCAAAGCATGCTCTGGGGAGTGCCTCTCTGACCCCTGGCTTGTCTGCGTTATTCCTTAGGAAGCAGCATGTGTTTGCAGAGAAACACCCTGGCACATCTGGCGTGATTTCCTAGTTTCTCAGTTTAAGCCAAAAGAGAGGGGGAAAGAAAAGTGGTGTCATCTGTTTTCCTTCTCTACATCTTAAAACACGAGTCTCAGAAAACTATTTCCTAACAGATGTCAATTTAACATCTTCTGGCTCCCCCAAGGCGGCAGAACTGTGTTCCCTTTGTGGTTGTCAGTAGTATTTTTCCTCTAGGGACCCTAGTTCACTAACATGAAGGAGACACTTGAGTGGAAGGACAGAGCGGGGAGAATAAACAGGAGAACGTTGTTTGCAACCGGTTATATGAGAGTAAAGTAAAGGTTTCAGAAGGAAAAGTTAAATCGGAACGTCAACGGCAGAGGTCTCGACTCACCTGCTGCCCCCGGCAAAGCGTGCGCCCGCCTATCATCCTAGCTCCTCTTTGTTCCTCAACAACCGAGAACATTTGGAAGTGGAATTAAGATGCTTTCACCGCACGTAAGAATACCCAAGCATGTTCAAAGTGACTCCAACCTTCCTCCTCCATTCTAGCCCTTTGCTGGAATTTAAAGTGCATGGGTTTCTGTTTGGGGACTTCTAACAGAATTGACATTTGTTTTTGAAAGAGGGAGCCTGTTTGTCTTCGGATAGATCAGAATTTCTGTCTGCTTTAAGGTGACCCGATATTCACTAGATATTTGCCAGTTTAACAATCTTGAGCCCAGCAATTTGGAACCTCCAAGGGATTGGCGGCGTTCACTTCCTTGCTCACCCCAGCCACATGGCAGTTCACGGTACTATGCCACAATAGGTTCAGGGAAACGGTACCTTCTATGCAAAGGTACGTTTGGGGCAACGTTACATTTTGGGCAACGTTATGCTCCAGGCAACAGTACTGTTCTGGGTGACTGTACATTCAAGGCAACGGAACGTTCGGGACAACGTTGAGGTATCACTCTGGGCTTGTGAGGATCTGGAGACTGCATGTCAGGATTGGCAAAACCTTAACATCAAACCCGAGGCTTGATACTTAGTGTGTAGAGTGTGTGGAATTAATCTCTCCCCACGGTTTTGAGACTCACTATTTACTCTTGTGTATCTTAAGTGGCTTCACATAACGTCTAAGATTCACCGTACTGACTTGATAAAGAAAGACCACATGAATTTCAGGTCTTGCACATCTACAAAAAGTTGTTCTACATGTACGGAATATACATTCAGCCTATTCACCGCATCACCCTCTCTCGTTCCCCTCCCCTTCCTCCTGATCTCCAGCCTCTCCCCACACAGTTCCTCTGCAGGAGAATTGTGAAGGTCGGCTTATCTAAAGAAACACGGCAACTTCCGCTCTGTCCACTAACTAGGCCATTAGTTCGTCACAAAGCTACGTTTTCAGCAAGGCAACTAGTTGTGCATGTAAGTGAACATTGCGGAAAGATTGTGTAGAGTTGAAACCCTGAATTGACTTCTTGCAGAATTACGTAACCTCTGCTTCCTTATTTGGAAAACAGCTGTATTTCTACCATTCATGCCTGGTGTAATTCACCCAGTACAATAAGGAAGGGTGCAGAAAGCGCAGCGAGTACCTGGAACTTGTGATCACTAACGTGGGCACCCTGATCTTCATCACAGCCTCTCCCGAGACCCCCTGTGAGGTGTTGGGCCGCACAATGAGCGGGACTCGGGGACAAAGAAATTAAACTATTTGAATTTTTGCGGATTCAAGCTAAATTCTACTGAGTGTTGTTAATTCCATAGCGGGATGGGAAAAGGCATTCAAACGGTTGTCATACTTTTAGCAACAGGCCCTAGGAACGTCTAGATTTTTAGCCTGTTAGGGGTGGCCCCGATGAAAGCGATATCATGAAGTCCTCCAGCGACAGCATTCGGGCGTTGAGAGGAGAGGCCGGCTTCATATTTCAAATCACGTTTCCCTGTACAAATTTCATTTTCCCAATTTGTGAAATAAAACCCCTAGAGGCACACACACATATTTGTGTGGCATTTTGTACAGAAGCTGTAAGTCACAGAGACTGAGCCCAAGTGTCAGTTTAATTCTCAGGGTGAATCAAGAGTAGATTTCTGAAAAAGCTTCTCCGCTTCCTCTCCTTTCCCCGCCTCCCCTCCCGTCATTTCTGCTCCTTTTTTCAGACGTGACAGACACTGAACATACAAAGAACATTTTCAGTTAATGGGATAGCAGATGAAAGGGATTCAAATACGTTTTCTGTTTTGACCTATTGTGAGAAAGGTGAAAGCCATTCCAGGAAAAGTTAAGTGCTGTAAAAATATGTTGACTTTTGCCTCACCAGAGAGCGGCTAGGGGTTATGTCCTTAAAACTTTTGACACACTAAAAGAAGTTGAATAATTCCAGTTTCAACGTCCAGAGTCTATTTACTGAAGCTTTTATTAAAAGCAGTCGTCATGTTTCTCCTTAGCAGAGCAGAGGGCGGGCAAAACGCAAACCTCCCTATCAACCGGTTGGCAGGAGGCATTTACTGAGAACGATTTGGCAGTAGGAGCATCGGTAAAGGCAAGGGTTTATACTTTGTAAACATTTAGGGTGTTTATAAGTAAACAGAGGAACATTCTCACGTTCCAGGCCTACTTTTCTTTAAGATAATTGGTGAAAGTGACAAACCACTTCGGAGTTCTGCTTGTTTGGGGAGAAAAAAAAAAAAAAGAGGCCAAGGAGGTCTGCCATGTGGCTACCTTGCATGACACGACGGACATTTAAATTAAATCTACATGTGCGCAAATCTCAGTGGACACTTTTGATAGATATATCACTATTACACAAACACACACGTGTTTACTCCTATGAATTTAATTGTAATTATCCTCACTTAAACTTTACTTATTCGGGATGATATCTTTTATAATTTTAGTTATTTGAAAATTTCACAATGCATATAATATGTTTTGATCAAATCTACCCACCATACCCTCTTCTCCAATTCCTTCTTAAATCCCCTTTCTACTTTTTGCACCCAACTTCGTGTACACTTTTTCAAAAACCCGCTGAGTCCAACGAAGGCTGCCTGTACGTGATGGAGCATGCATGGCCTCTCTGGGGGCTGTATCTCTGAAGAAGACTCGCCCCCTTGAGCATCCATCAATTGCCAATTGCTCCTTAGCAAGTGGGTGGGGCTCTATGAGCTCTTCCCCCTCCACCTGGGCTGTAATTCTGGCTGGTGTGATCCTGTACAAGTCTTGTGCCTGCAATCGCAGCTACTATGTTCTCATGCATGTGATAGCCCTGTTGTTTCTGGCAAATATTGTTTTTGCTGCAAATGTGCATTACCTCGGCCTCCTTCAGTCTTTCTGTTCCCTCTTCCTAGATGGAATCATACCTGTTTATAACTGTGACCTCTACTGGAACTTTCTGAATAAAATCTGAACCTGTATGAAACTCAGAAATAAGGAGAAAATCAAGGTAGTTTTGATAAGGTCATTTACTTCCTGGAGAAGATAAGATAAAGAGACCAATGGTGACCTTCAAAATTTGGGGCACAACTCATGCTTTTATGGTTACTTAACTAGCCTGTCAGTTGGGGGCCTCAGTTATTTCCACATAGATCTTTTCCATGTGCTTTCCTGGGCCCCTCAAAGCACAGGAGCTGAGTGTCACAGAGGAGTGTTCCGAGAGGCTCAGAAGGAAGCGGCAAGAGACAATCTCATTTTAAGTGTCATTGATAAGTTTGTTACCAAAGCAACTGAGATTCAAGACAAGAGGTAGAAACCTCTCAGGGAATGGGGAACAAAAATACTTGAAAGAAACTTCAACCCATTGTATTAGTTCTCCCTATTACTCAAACAAAGCAGCTAAAATAAGCTCATTTAACAAAGGAAATATTTAGTTCACAGGTTTAGCACCTGAATGTCTAATGGTAATACCCAGGCTGTGGCTAGAGACCCCTTGGTTATGTCGTCTTATCGAGGGTGCTAATGTCACGAGTGCCTGTGGAAAGAGGAGATCACATATTGACACAGTGAACCAGGAGACAAGGGCTCTACAGTCTCTTCCAAGTGTGTGCCCTCATTGACCTAAGGACCTTCTCCTAGGCCCCACCTTGCAGATGTCCATCACCTTCACCTTACATGGCAATCCTGAATGCCCAGATCGCTGGAGAGGCAAATAATCATTATCTGCCATGCTCTGTATATCCAAATCTTGCCAGGTCAATCATAACATCTCTAAAATATTCTTCTTATGTATTTATCCACCCAAGCCTCTTGTGAGGTACAGAAGTGGAACACCAACAGCACCAGTGTGTCAGAAGGAGAGGGCCTTGGTAAGGCTCCAGGGGACCACAAAGGCAACTTTGAGCCATATGAGGAACTGAGGGAGGTTTTAAGGACAAGATGCTTCCTGAAAGGACCCTACCAACCCCATCATCCTTTCCCTAGTTCCCCTGGAAACACTTCGTACACACACCCCTTTACCTTTTAGAGTGACTCTGAATGACTGTACATTGGGATATAAAGAAGAAAACTAGACAGAACTAGAGAGTCACTGGGTTTGTTTTTAAAAAAGATCTGGAGCAACAAAACCCAATTACCCTCTATTTGAAATTCTAAAAGAAATAGAAGATTCTGAGTTTATTTATTGGCCTTTGGTACATGTTTTAAATTGATTTTATTCATTTTAAGTACATTTGCTCATTTCATAACCAATATTATTGAAAGCCTCATACCCATTTTATAAAGTAGGGAGCATAGTTTTTACTGACTAAAATTATTATGGGAAGATATCACTGTTGAACCTTCATTTTTATGGCAATTTAAGTGGAAATAGTCCAAATTTATTCACTTTAATATACTTAGACTGTGACCTTCAGCTATGATCATCCTCTTTGGGGTGAGGAGGAAGTGGTCTATGTCACCACAAATCCCGTTATGGTATGCTATACAGGAATGTACTGTGGATACAAATAGCCCTGCCTGTATAGAGGATATATAGCCACTGCCAGGAAGTGGAAATGTCACAGACCAGCATTTGACTGAACATTGAAATGTACCCTTAACCCAACCAACCAATAGATCTTGTGACAAGATGAATGACATTTCTAATGCAATTAGTAGAGAGAATACTAAATGGTATTTAGACTGCTGTTCCTGATCTATGTCTGCTCGAGACTCTATAGGTAATTAACTGTTTTCCTAAGTCATGTGACAGAAAAAAAATGAGAGAAGACAAGAAGAGTCAGGACAATTTTGTTTGAAATGAATTCTCAATAAGAGACATATATTAAAACCAATTAAATACTTTTAAATACCATAAGTAGAGGATTATTTAAATGAGTGATTTTTTTGAGATATACTTTTGGCATGAGCTGAGCACATAATTCCTTTTTTTTTTTTTGGCTGATGCTGATGATCATATACTCCAGTAAATTATTCCAGTAAACCATGGCTAGAACATGCTTATTGATATTATAAAAAAGGTTTCATGTTCATTTTGGTCAACTTTAAGGTCTGTAAACTTTGAAGCACTTACTTATGTTTTATGTTTACAATGTAATGCTAAGTAAAAAAAACTATATTTTTTAGATTTTCTGTACCAGTAAGGAAAAGATTACCTATAAATAAGTTCACAGGCAATCCTTTGAGTATGTCCAGGTGACAAACTTGGTTAGTCAGTTACTCACAATGTAGTGTTCCATATAGACTAGAAGGTAAGAAAGACTCCATCTTGGGTCCTCCTAGCCCCCATCTACTTGAACATCTCCAGACAGTAAATAATCCACAAAGCAAACCTCAAAGGAACAGGTAATGTCTGCTTTACACAGCATCTTTATCCTTAGCAATTTTCATCCTTGCTGTATTTGCTTGCAAATTTCTAAGATAAGGAAGAAGCTTGATATTAGTGACTTTGAATTTCTTCCCTGATCACATCAAAAGGTATGTGATTCCACAGTTTTCAGAAACAGTTATACACCAGATAGCTTGATGCTGGGTAAGGATAATATATCTAAAGAGACAAAAATGCCAATCTTGCATTTTATAAAATGAGAATGAGTTGCCAAAGCTTTCTTCCCATTATGGCAGGTAGCTGGAACATATGGACACGATTTATAACAAGTTGAAAGCAGAGCAAAAACCAAATCAAACAAAACACCACCACCACCAAAAAAAAAAAAAAAAAAAAAAAAAACAAAAAAAAAAAAAAAACAAACAAAAAAAAAAAAAAACAAGCAAGCAAACTATGGTGGTTTAAACAAGAATGGCCCCCATGCCCCTGCCTCCTCTTCTTGCTGGCCAGGCTTATATATTTGAATGCTTCTCACAAGGGAGTGACACTATTTGAAAGATTAAAAGGATTAGGAGGTGTGGCCTTGTTGGAGGAAATATGTCACCGGGTGTGGGGCTTGATATTTCAAAAGCCTATGCCAGGCCCAGTCTCTTTCTCTCTGCATGTGAACCAGAGATGTAACTCTCAACTACTGCTCCAGTACCTGCCTGCATGCCACCATACTTCTGTCCATGATAATAAGGGACTAAACCCCCCCAAACTTTGAGTAAGCCCCCAGTTAAATGCTGCCTCTTGTAACAGCTGACTTAGTCATGGTGTCTCTTCATAGCAATAGGACGCTAACTAAGAAGTTGGTAGGAGTGAATGAGGTATTTATGTCACAGGCCTGACCATATTTCCTGGGGGGAGGATATGGAGAATTTGGGGACTTTGGACTAGAAAAGCCAGCATATGCTTTAAGTGATGCTTAAAGCCAACCTCGTAGAAGCATGGAAGACAGTCCTGGGGGTGATTTGGACTCTGCGTGTCTGAGCCAAGAGGTTTGAGAGGAGAAAAATATTAATAAATGGCCTAGAGACCATTCTTGTGATGTTTTGGTGAAGTATATGACTATTTTCTGCTCTTCTCCAAAAAATTATGCCTGAGCCTAACTTGAAGAGTTTTGTATTAATTGGCATTAGCAGAAGAAATTTCAAGATAACCTAGTACTGACTGTGCCATGTGGTTATTAGTGGTCACACTTATGCAGAGCTGTATAGTAAGGGGGCAAACTATGCAAGGAGAAATACAAAATGTACAGTTTGAGGAGAAAAGGAAAGCAGGAAGTGCAATGGATCTATGTCCTGTGTTCACGGAGACAAAATGTTTAAACAAAATGCTGTTGCTAAGTGGAATAAAGGGAGGGATGACCTCAGGGCCGGACTTCCCCCAGCTAAACTTCTGACTCGTGAAAAGGGATTAAAGGAAAGCATCAGCAAGAGAAAGCTGGTTCAAATGTGACTGAATGAGGGGGCCATGTTCCAGCCCCAGCAAGGTAAGCCAACCTAAGCGAATATTGGAAACCAAACTCAGGTTCTCTGCAAGAGCAATATGTATTCATAACCTCTGCGACAGATCTCCACCCACCACCTACGACCCCAGGAGGAAGAAAATGAAAAGCTAGTTTGGCTTGGTGAAGACTGATAACCTCCTGAGAAAAGTAACTAACAATTTGACTCAAGTTTCTCTAGTGTTGTGGTTACGATTTTTTTTTTTTGCCTTCTCTGCTTAGTACACAATTTACTATGATTATTTACATACCAGAGGCTGAAATGTTTTTATAAAAATGCAGACAGTGTTGGGAACGAGGAAGTAAGACACGGAGCACGTGGTTGGCAGAGATGAGGATTTCTGGTTTTACCTTGGGTAGGATTGATGAGCGGGATCTGATAACCAGACAGATGATAGGAAATGTGTATTTATAAAATTTCTACCAATTCTATAGGACTTTGGAAACATGGTTTCCATAGTCTACGTGTGTCTGGAGGAATCATTGTTTCTGGACCAGTATGATAATTCTAGTTCCTGTAAGAAAGTTATAGAAGTGAAAAAACAAAACAGAATCTCCAAACCCAAAGCAAAATAAAATCTGCCCTAGATCCAGTTTGCTGTTTTCTAGACCTGTTTCTAAGTTTGTATCTAGGGTAGCATTGCAAAAATGATGATTAAAATGACCCAAACTCTGTGATTATTAGGGATTGCAGAGCTTCTGTGGTGGGATATGCTTGTTTCTTTACAAATAAAACCTGAATAAAAATCCTTTCCTTTAAGAGACGACATTTTAAACATGTAGCGAATACATACACTCACTATTCAGCTTTTCAAATCTTAGTATAATGCAGTTTCTGATTATCCATTTTATATATTTTGTGAAAAAAAGAAACACTCGTTTTCTTCTTGCTTTTCTTAGAAATTACTCTCTTCCATGAATTTGGTATTACAGTTTCTAATAATTTCCTCACAGTTCAAACTTTCATTTTTCTTTATTTGTAGTATTTTTTGGATACACAGAGTTTTAAATTTTAACATGGTAAAGTTATAATTTTTATTCATGTTTCATAGTTTCTAGAACATTTCTTTTTTATCCAGGAATGAAAAACAAAAACAAAAACCTCCTGTTTTCTTCCCTTAGCTTTGAATGGTTTCAAATATCAAAGTTTTTAGTTGTCTTAGAATGTGTTTCTGATTCAAGTAATATAAAAATTTAATTTGAATTAGATTTTCTTTGTCCACACAAATAACCAATTGTCATTTTTGCTATTCTACTGTTTCTTTTGAATTTCTACAACATTCGATTTAACTTGTATAAAGTAATTGAAGACTTATAAATCTTGAACTATTATGTATTGACTTTTGTATCATTGCATTTATTTATACAAAAATTGTACTGGCAGCATTTTAGCTGGAATTGGTCTCATTACTAGAAACTGATATACTATTTAGTTTTTTTTATTTATGAACATTGTATACCTCTTCATCTTTTAGGACTCTTAAATTACTTAATAATACTTAACAATTCTCCATATAAGTCATGCACATCTTGTGTTAGAATTATTCCTGGATAGTTTGCAAATCTTATAATGGCACTATATCATAAATTATGTTTTCCGGTTGGATATTATTAATATATAGAGAGAAATGTTATTGATTTTGCATATTATTGATTTTGTTTGCTTACTACTACCATTTTGCAATATTTAATAGTCCATATTTTAATTAAAAAATAGACATGCCACTGACTCAAATTCAGATAATGCTATGTCATGGTTATCTAGATAAAACACACATTATTAATTTCCTAAATAGCAATGCTAACTAGTAAGCTCTTCTTTAACTTTAAGGTCATAACATATTGGACCTAGTTTGGCAGAGACTTACTGACTTCATCTAGTGCAGTTTAAAGTGAATTAAATAATGGAGTTCTACATTCTATCATAGAGTTATTTACTTAAAAATCATGATAACAATTGTTGTTGTTGTAAATGCCAAGAAAGATCAAGGATTAATTTGAGACTTCAAAATTAATTACCTCTTTAGCTTTTATACTTTTAGTTTCAGAATTCAAATGAGGTTATTCCTATGGGACCAAATATGCACAACTTCCCATGTTGGAACCAAATTGTTTATGTGGAAATTTAATTTTAATTTGTTATCCAGGGAGTTATAATAGACCAAGGTGGCACCATGTTTCAAAGAACCAAGGTTATCAGCTGCTGGCTTGAGCCAATCAACATGACCTCTACCATAATGTGGTCCCAAGTCCACATCAGGAGAATCATTGTATATGTAAGGAACCTTGGACTCAGACTCTTTTATACCTTACTAGAGCTTTTTCTTTGTGCAGGACATGACATCTTGTGTGTAGTTCAACTCAAACTACATTCAAAAGAATCCAAGTTGTAACATCTTTTTAATCATTTGAAAGAAATACTATGTCCAAACTGTACTCATGGTGGAGTATAACTATAAACTCAAAAATAGTTTTATGTTTATGTGCATGAGTGTTTTGCTTGCATGAATGTATGTGCACTGTGCATGCCTGGTGCCTGCAGAGGTCAGGAGAGGATGCTGGATCCCCTGGAGCTGGAGTTCCAGGAGGTTGTGAACCACTGTGTGTGCCTTGTGAACAGAACCTGGGTCCTCTGCAGGAACAGCAAATGCTCATTTAGCCACCTCTTCCGCTTCCCCATGCAACCTTTAAAATAGAACACATGCGGGGAGCTTTCTCAACTTTAGGGTGGGGAAAATCTTTCAAATGAGCAACAGAAACTCTGAGCTTAAAGGTTGAATAAACATTTCTATAGAACTTTAAAAAAGCATACTGAAGTGATAGTGTCGTATTTTGGCAAACATTTTTAAAGGATAATGCTTTCCATTAGTATAATCATGAATAAGATGCAGAGATGTCAATAGAAGGTGTTCTATATTGCTGCTTGGAAATATATTCAGAATAAACTCTCTCCAGGGAAATTTGGTAATATATATATACATCCCCAGAAATTCTACTACATAAGGAACTACAGGAGTATATCAGAATGTTCTTCACAACAGTATTTAACATATTTAAAAATTAGCAAAAATGTAACTATCTCTCCATTGACAGACAAATTGCGAAACTAATCGAGCATACATTTATAGTATTTACACAAAAACTCATGCAAAGCTCCATGTCTTCCGAATGCCTGTCCTAACTGAACAGCAGTTCACTAAGATGTATAGACTCTGGGCCTAGTTAGATTTTTGATTAATTTAAAAATACTTTTAATACATTCAGTTATATAATATAATAACTAAGTAAAAGGTCTCAGAATAATATTAAATAAACAGCAGAAAATGAATTGTAAATTGTTATGTTATGGACACATTTGTCTGGGACTGTTCTGATCATCATGATTTGGGCTGAATACTGAGTCCCACATCCATAGGTTGAAGTTTTCACTTCCAGTATCATGGTATCCAGAGATGGGGTTTAGGCAGGAGGCTAGGGTTCATAGATGAAGTCAAAAAGTGGGCTTCTTCACAGAGGATTTAAAATTTATAAGAAGGGTACTAGAGAAGGCTCTTTCTATGTGTCTCTCTGCCTGTGTCTGTCTGTCTGTCTGTCTGTCTCTTTCTCTCTGTCTCTGTCTCTGTCTCTCTCTCTCATACACACACACACTCAGGCTTGCCCTTGCTGATGGCAACTCCCCCTACCACATACACTCAGGGTTGCTCTGACTGGCTGGCATCCCCCATCCCCCATCTCTCTCTGTTTCTCTCTCTTTCTCCCCCCTCCCCCACACTCAGGGTTGCCCTGACTTGCTTCTCCTGCCTCACATCTCTGTCTGTCTGTCTGTCTGTCTGTCTCTCTCTCTCCCTCTCTCTCTCTCTCTCTCTCTCTCTCTCTCTCTCTCTCTCTCCCACACACACACACACACACACACCCAGGGTTCAGCTGACTGGCTGGCACCCACACCCACACCCTCAAGGTTGCCCTCGCTGATTTGCTCCCCCCCTTACACACACACACACACACACACACACACACGCTCTCACCCTCAGGGCTGCTGTGGCTGGCTGGCACCTTGATGAGGGATTCCTATTTCTACAACTGTGAAAGAACAGACATCGCTGTTAAGTCGCTCAGTCTGTGGTGTTATGTTACAGTTCCCCAAACAAGTGAATACAAATGAGGCAATATTTATTCTTTTGTTGTCTAGCGTGGTCTCTACATTTTCTGATAGACATATTGCATTTAGAATAACTGAAGATCTACTATTATATCAGGAAATTCTGCTCAACGGCATATGGATGGTTCTGTGAGAAGCTCACCATTAAATAAAGCAGTCATATAAATCCTGCCTAGAGTTACCTCGACATATCTTATTAATTTTCTCCATACGCTAGTTATTTGACCAATGGTTGAAATTAACAAAATAGATCTGAGAGTTCTTAACGTGGAAAGTCTAAGATTGATAAGGGCTCTGAAGATAACACTGGCAAGAAAGTTTGCTTCCCCTACCTGACTGCAATTACTATTTGGAAACATTGACTATCTTATTGTATGTCCAATTATAGTGGATAATTAGCATTCTGCATTGGAACTGTGTGAATAGTGGTGAAATTGTATATTATTTTCTTGTCCAAGACATTTTCTAATCATTTATGTGTTTAAATTCCTTCTTAAGCGTTCAGATTTCTAAGAAACAACTTAAAGCCCACATAAGCAATTCCTACTGTCACAATTATGTCTAACTATATCACAGGGGAGGCTCTCCATCACGGCAGTGTGTGATGATTAACATGTGCACGTGCTGTGCACACACACACACACACACACAGACACACACACACGTTTTGTCGCTTTTAGTTTCATCGTCTCATCATCCCCACAGGTGTGCTGTTGAGGTAAGGAACGGAGAAAGTAGGGCTATGTGTTTCACTGTGGGACCTGGGAAATGTGGGGCTGTCACCAGCAGGCGGAGGACCATGTGAGGCACAACACCTCTCTCTTCAGGTACAGAAATCCATAGGGTCTACAGAACATTCAAATGTCTGACCCTATAATGTCTTCTCATCACCCAAACTACCCGATGCCCTCAGACACGCTCCTGACATTGTGGTCATTATATACTTATAATTATATGACTTCACTTCCTCTGACCACACTCTCCTTGGGAGATATACTTAGGGGGGCCACATCAGGAAACAACACACCTAAAAATGTCAGTCTTCTGATGAGCCATGTATACAAAGATTCATTTCCTAGGGGCTGAAGTGATGATGTTTCTGCCTCCAGTCTCAAGCACTTTCATACCACAGACTAACATCTACAGGGTTTCTGCGAGAGAAGTGGCTGGGTAATTCTCAGTGATGTCTACCCTGGCCCTACCAGATACTCTGTAAAATAGTTAATAGTCTTCATCAGTTCTATTCCCCTTCCGATTTGCAAAAAGTATTCTGTAGTTACAATTAAGAAGACTTACCAGTACCGTAAGAGTTCTTCCTCTTTAGAACAAAAGAGAATCTAACCCTAGTGAAACTTCAGTATTTACTGGTGGAGTAGGCAATGATCCTGTTTACAGACACGGAAGGAAAAACACCGTGGAATCAGTGTTGTGTGTTCATTTTCGGAGCTATGGTATCAGAAAGAAGAGAACTTTCCAGCCAAAGAATTCCTTCCCTCTCAAGTTATCAGCAAAATTCATTCTTCCTGTTTCCTTGATTTCACAACTAATCAGAGGATTCAGACAGGACCTGGGAAGCTGGCGGCATTCCTTATTAACACATGTTTGGTCTTTGCAAAGCCTGATACCATTTACTGGGTCCTTAACCTCTTACTTCCCCTGACATGTGAATAACCCGAATGCCTGCACCATGCTGCATGCAGCAGGGTTACTATCACAAAAACTCAGGAATCGGCCAGAGGTTATCCTCAACATCACCAGCAGCAAGGGAGTATTTTCATTAGCTCTCTTGACAAGTGCCTGTTCAGGCGAAGGAAGGAAGAAGGAGACACATTTCTACTCTCAGGGACAATAGAGAACCATCAGGCTCGAATGGCTGAAATAGGAATTTAAAGAGATTTTGATTACAATAACAAGCACTACATCATACATCAGACTGGCTAAGTCCCCAAAATAACTGTTTTTTTCACCTGATAGAATGCTCTGTCATCATAAACATTTATATTTTAAGAAGGTTATTTATTTTAGCTAAAATTTACTGGACAGTTAGTGTATGCCAGCATTAAGACTTTGCGGCCTGTACCCATTGATTACACTTGACAGCATGGAACAGATACTGTCCACTGTATTTAAAGATGAAGTGATTCACAGGGAGGTTAATTCGTTGTCCAAGGAAACACAGCTCCTGAATCACAGAGGTGAGACCTGATCCCAGGAGAAACATGAATTACGAAGGCCACAGGCCATCTCTCTAGCAGTTTTATGTGAAGAGTCAGGAATAAACCATGATACATATACAATGAGGCAGCTAAAGCTTCCTGTGTGTACAGACAAAAGCTTGGGAGGCAGTTGCCACATGTGTCTTGCTTTCGTGTCGAATAAGTGACATCAACAAGGTGACTGGGAGAAAGCATGTAAGAGAGAGGAGATGGTGGGTTGGGTATGTGTGCTCATGTACATGCAATCATTTTAATGAGACAAGCAAAACAAGTTAAGAAACTTGAATGTATTCACTAAACACAGACTAGTCAGTGCCAGAGCATCATCAGGCAGTGGGAATCCCCCTAGCAAGTTATTCTCTAAAAAGAATCTCTTGGCCTTTTGGAATTAAAAAAAAAAGAGATGGGTAACACATAGATTGAATAGGATAGTCAGGATTTCTGCCCCTTGGGAGTGTAGATCAAGCAGAGGCCAAGAAAATGGAGTCAGTACTTCCTCTATCATCTCTAGGGCAAGTGCTAGGGCCTCATGTCTTCAGAGCAAAAGTCCTAGGTCCTCCACCACCTCCAGGGCAAGTCCTAGGTCCTCCACCACCTCCAGGGCAAGTCCTAGGTCCTCCACCACCTCCAGGGCAAGTCCTAGGTCCTCCACCTAAACCTAGGGCAAGAGCAAGGCCCTCACACTGTCACGCCTCTAGGGGCAGGATTGGGTTGAGTCCTGACCCGCACTGTACAAAGGGCTCTAGGAGGTCATGATCTGATGCTGCTGGTCTGCAGGAAAGGCAATCAGTTCCTCATTCCAGAAAGGAAGCACATTATCTGGGAATCCTACAGACAGAATTGTAAAACTAGCAGGTTCATCTGAAAACAAGTGCTTTGAGAATCTCCACTTGTGAGAAAATCCCAGCCATCAGTCAATCATAGGTGCAGTGACTGGGGCTTTCTTATTTTATAGTATAAAAGACCACACCCAAGTGGGCAGGTAACTTAAAGGCTATTGGCTGAAGGAGTTCCTACAGCACCTCCTTCTTTAGTTTAAATAAGAGAATTCTAAGCCTATTATAAAATTATATACAATAAGAACAAATATCAAGTATAAAATTAGAATTACAACCCCTGATTGATGTTCCTAAACCTGAGGACAAACTTTGTTAGGAGAGGGGATATCATTTTCTAGAATTACTTTTATCTGTCATGGGGGTGATGTTCTTTCTATGGGATCATGTGAAAGTAAAATGATGGTTAAGTTTCAAGATTACTCTCTGGTATAATTGCAAATAGTCTCTGAGTATTCAGTATGTTTTTTCTGAGGATCCTATTTCAAGTTCTGGCTAGAACATTGTAAAAAGGTGCACCATTCACCTTCCTAGACCTGGATAGAGGGGGAAGGACCTTGGACTTCCCACAGGGCAGAAAACCCTGGCTGCTCTTAGGACTGGAGAGGGAGGGGGAGAGAGAGTGCGATGAGTGGGAGGGAAATGTGAGGAGGGGAGGAGGTGGAAATTTTTAATAAATAAATAAATAAATAGCGGTGCACCATTTCCGTTAAACAAGTTGGAGCCATCTTGAGCAGCTGGTACCCAGAACAGGTCTTATAGTAGTGCTATCAGCATCATGATATCAAATCAACCAGGTGGAATTGTTGTAAGGCCCCATCTACTTCTTGGAATCTTCAAAGATTACTGCAGGAAAAATTCATTGTTCATTGGAAAAACTTAAACATTATTCATGCAGACATATATTCAATGAAATGTATGATAGAGACATAAATAGGTATGAAGTAAAATTTTTCCTAAAGTCTTTCTTCTTTCTATCCCATACCAAATGGCTCCTGACATGAGACAGAAACTCTGAATTTTTCTTTTAATAACATGCTTGGATTTAAAGAAGGACAGAGCCATTTTCAAACTCCAAAGCCAGCTTTTATTTTTAAGTGAGTCATGACTATTATTACAGTGATTCTTACCCTCAGATGACCTGTCTTCATAAATAATAATTCTCTTTTATATTATTATTATATGACATAATAAGTCATATCCTATCTGGATAATTATCTCTTCCTCTTTAGGCATCTAGATATCTAGGGTCTCTTGACTTTTTGAAGATGAGTATTTTCCTGCAAAGACAAGAACAGAACCCTGCCCCAACCCTTATAAGGTTTCCTTATCACCTGTATGGTGGACGAGCTGTCATTTCTCTTTCTCAAGAGGTTTCTCTTTTTCAAACCGAATCTTTATTAATTTTGATGTATCCATAACTTTTCTCCTCCCATGGAAACAAGAGCGAACCCCCTTCCCCAAATGTAGCACATCTCCTGGTTTCCATTGTGAGGTCAACACATCCTTGAAATACACCAGCTGATTTAATTCAAAAGTTTTTTTCTATTATCCAATGTCTTTCTGCTGCTGTTGTTCCTTTCTCATTAGTATTAAGAAAATTCAAGGTTAAAAAAAAACATTATGCAATCTATTTCTAGGGGTATTTTTCATTCCTTTCTGTTTATTTAACATATCCTTTATAGTTTGATTTGATCTTTCTATAATTGCCTGACCTGAAGGATTGTTCGGTATACCTGTAGTATGCCTTATATTACAATACACAAAAAACTGTCTCATTTTCTTAGATACATATGCTGGACCATTGTCTGTCTTTATTTGTGCATGTATACCCATAATGGCCATAACTTCTAATAAATGCATGATTACTGAATCAGCCTTTACTGAGCTCAAAGCAGTTGCCCATTGAAAACCTGAATAAGTGTCAATGGTGTGGTATACATATTTTAATTTTCCAAAATCTGCAAAATGGAACACATTATCTTCCAGATTTCATTCCTTTGAGTACCCTTTAGGTTACTCCCTGAATTTAGTGGTGTTTGGTTATAGAAAGAGCAAGTAGGACATTTCTTTATAATCTCCTTAACTTGTTGCCATGTAGTAGAAAACACTTTCTTTAAACATTTGCTATTGATATGATGTTTCTTATGAAATTCTGAGGCCTTCAGCATGCTTCCAATCAATAATTGTTATTTTCTGCATTACCTTTTGCTATAGGACCTGGTAGGCCTATATGGGATCAGTTGTGTGTTATGTATATGCAACAAAATTTATTCCTGATTACATCTTGAACCTGTATGAATAATGAAGTCAGTTTTGTATCATCTGGTATAAATTCAGGGGTTTTAATATATAAGACAACTATTTCTGCATATTGTGAATCATTAACTTATTAAGAGGTTCTTTAAAATCCCTTAGTACCATGAGAATAGAATTCTGACATTTGGACAGAATTATAAGGGCTTTATTCCACCTTAATTAAATCTTCTCATTTTTAACCTGCCTTTTCTGATTTATTTTCATGAGTATGGAATGTACACGCTCCACTTATTAGTGTATTACATACAATGGGGGAAGGATCCATGTAATTCTCTATAAGGCTTAATTCTATCACTATTGGAATAATTGCTATTAATCGCTCCTAAAAAAATAGCACAAACTCTTTGCCAAGTTTAATTGTCTTCCCATAATTTTTTAATTTTATCAGTAGTAAAAGACACTATAATCTCTGCTGGGTCTATTCCTGCTAGTTGATGAAGTCCCAATTTTCCTTTTATAATTAACTCAGAGATTTTTTCCACATAAGTTTTTAATTTTTTACTTGATTTATGTGATAAAAAGATTCATTCTAAGAGAATATCTTCCCTTTGCATTAAAATTCCTGTAGGGGAAATTATGGAAAGCAATATGACTAGAATGCAATTAAGATTTGGATTCACCCTATCCACATGTGCCTCCAGTAATTTTTCTTCAAAGACAATTAATTCTTTTTCAGCTTCAGCTGTTAATTTCCTAGGACTATTTAAGCCTTTGTTACCATCTAAGGTTTTATTTAAATGAACTATTAGATCAGATTAGATCAGGTGTTATCCCAACAGTTGGTCATAGACTGGAAATGTCTCCTAACAATCTTTGAAAGTCATTAAGAGTCTGCAATTGGTCTCTCCTAATTTGTGCCTTTTTGTTCTAGTTTTCTGTAAATCTATTCTTATAACCTAGGTAACTGACAGAATCTCCTCTCTGTATTTTTTTCAGGAGCAATTTGTAATCCCCATTTTGGCAAAACTTTCTTTACTTTTTCAAACATTCTTTCTAAAGTATCTACCTTTGAATCAGATAGCAAAATGTCATCCATATAATGCTAAATTATATATTTAGGAAATTGTTTATGTATTATTTCCCATGGCTGACTTACAAAGTATTGGCACAGGGAAGAGCTATTGAGCATTTCCTGTGGGAGGACGGTCCACTGGTATCTCCTCGTAGGCTGAGCATTATTATAAGTAGACACCATGTAGGCAAGTTTTTCTCTGTCCTTTTCTTGTAAAGGTATAGTGAAGAACAATTTTTAAATCAATAACTATAAGAGGCCATCCTTTTGGTAATAGAGAAGGCAGAGGAATTCCAGATTGTAGGGGCCCCATAGGTTGAATTTTCTTGTTGACAGCTCTTGGATCTGTCACCATTCTCCATTTACCAGATTTCTTTTTAACAACAAATACAGGAGAATTCTAAGAGCTGGTTTATTCTTTAATATGGTGAATGTCTAGTTGCTTCTGAACCAGCTGTTCTAAAGCTTACAGTTTGTCTTCTGTTAAAGGCCAGTGTTTAACCCATATTGGTTTCTCAGTTAACCATTTTAAAGGTAAGGCCATTGGTACCTCTAAATGTTTGCTAGTTTCTTTATATTCTTGTACAGCCTGACCTTTGTATATAGTACCTTATAATATTTTTTTCCAGAAATATAAGTTTCTGGAACTGCAGAAATGTTAATCTGTGTATTCCATTGCTGCAGCAGGTCACAACCCCATAAATTCACTGTGATATTAGTCACATATGGCCTCAGCCTTCCTCTGTGTCCTTCTGGCCCTATGCATTCAACCCATCTTATGCTTTATTTCACTTGATGTTCCTAAGAATTGAACATCTGCCTCTTGAAGATGCCAATTTGGATGCCAAGATTCTGGAGTAATAATATCCATGTCTGCACCCATGTCTATCAAATTCACAATTACAATGCCATTTATACATACTCTTAGCTTTGGTCTTTGATCGTTTATAGAAGTCTGTCAGAATATGTTTCCTATTTACTATTGGAATTTTTGATTCATCTTCCATGTTTATTTCATCACCCAGAACAGTATGTTTTTTTACAGCAGGCACTGGATTTTTTAATTTTCCTTGTGAGATATGTCCTCCAGAGTGACTAGGAATAACTGGACCACTTTTGACTTGGGGGCTTGCAAGAGGCCCCCCAAGAAGTTTCCTGATAGTATTGGGTTGCCTTGTCTGTCTTTTGTTGCTATGCATTCGTTGGTTCAATGTTGGCCTTTGCCACACCTCCTACATAATCCAGAAGGTTGATACCTTTTATTTTTGTCATTACCAGAGGAAACATTATTTCTGGGAATTTCTTGTGTAAAATCCCTTCTCAGATGTCCTATTCTACCACAATTAAAACATTTGGCATTTTGATGTCCCCTCATACTTTTGAAAATTGCTTCTCCTACTCAAGAATCAGGGTTACAGTCAAATATCTCAATGTTCATTGTATGTAGGATCCATTCATCCATTGGTGATCTAATCTTTAAAGGCCCAAGTATCTTTTTGCATTTTAAACTGGCATTTTGAAAAGTCAGAGATATAATAAGTACTCATCTAGCTTCTGGGTCTGTTACTCCTATTTGTACAGCCTTAGTTAATCTTTGTAAAAAGTCACTAAAGTGTTCTCTCTGGCCCTGTTTAATT
>NW_026067962.1:8657859-8660312 GCF_014885135.2 Alexandromys fortis
CAAGTTTAATTGTCTTCCCATAATTTTTTTAATTTTATCAGTAGTAAAAGACACTATAATCTCTGCTGGGTCTATTCCTGCTAGTTGATGAAGTCCCAATTTTCCTTTTATAATTAACTCAGAGATTTTTTCCACATAAGTTTTTAATTTTTTACTTGATTTATGTGATAAAAAGATTCATTCTAAGAGAATATCTTCCCTTTGCATTAAAATTCCTGTAGGGGAAATTATGGAAAGCAATATGACTAGAATGCAATTAAGATTTGGATTCACCCTATCCACATGTGCCTCCAGTAATTTTTCTTCAAAGACAATTAATTCTTTTTCAGCTTCAGCTGTTAATTTCCTAGGACTATTTAAGCCTTTGTTACCATCTAAGGTTTTATTTAAATGAACTATTAGATCAGATTAGATCAGGTGTTATCCCAACAGTTGGTCATAGACTGGAAATGTCTCCTAACAATCTTTGAAAGTCATTAAGAGTCTGCAATTGGTCTCTCCTAATTTGTGCCTTTTTGTTCTAGTTTTCTGTAAACCTATTCTTATAACCTAGGTAACTGACAGAATCTCCTCTCTGTATTTTTTCAGGAGCAATTTGTAATCCCCATTTTGGCAAAACTTTCTTTACTTTTTCAAACATTCTTTCTAAAGTATCTACCTTTGAATCAGATAGCAAAATGTCATCCATATAATGCTAAATTATATATTTAGGAAATTGTTTATGTATTATTTCCCATGGCTGACTTACAAAGTATTGGCACAGGGAAGAGCTATTGAGCATTTCCTGTGGGAGGACGGTCCACTGGTATCTCCTCATAGGCTGAGCATTATTATAAGTAGACACCATGTAGGCAAGTTTTTCTCTGTCCTTTTCTTGTAAAGGTATAGTGAAGAACAATTTTTAAATCAATAACTATAAGAGGCCATCCTTTTGGTAATAGAGAAGGCAGAGGAATTCCAGATTGTAGGGGCCCCATAGGTTGAATTTTCTTGTTGACAGCTCTTGGATCTGTCACCATTCTCCATTTACCAGATTTCTTTTTAACAACAAATACAGGAGAATTCTAAGAGCTGGTTTATTCTTTAATATGGTGAATGTCTAGTTGCTTCTGAACCAGCTGTTCTAAAGCTTACAGTTTGTCTTCTGTTAAAGGCCAGTGTTTAACCCATATTGGTTTCTCAGTTAACCATTTTAAAGGTAAGGCCATTGGTACCTCTAAATGTTTGCTAGTTTCTTTATATTCTTGTACAGCCTGACCTTTGTATATAGTACCTTATAATATTTTTTTCCAGAAATATAAGTTTCTGGAACTGCAGAAATGTTAATCTGTGTATTCCATTGCTGCAGCAGGTCACAACCCCATAAATTCACTGTGATATTAGTCACATATGGCCTCAGCCTTCCTCTGTGTCCTTCTGGCCCTATGCATTCAACCCATCTTATGCTTTATTTCACTTGATGTTCCTAAGAATTGAACATCTGCCTCTTGAAGATGCCAATTTGGATGCCAAGATTCTGGAGTAATAATATCCATGTCTGCACCCATGTCTATCAAATTCACAATTACAATGCCATTTATACATACTCTTAGCTTTGGTCTTTGATCGTTTATAGAAGTCTGTCAGAATATGTTTCCTATTTACTATTGGAATTTTTGATTCATCTTCCATGTTTATTTCATCACCCAGAACAGTATGTTTTTTTTACAGCAGGCACTGGATTTTTTAATTTTCCTTGTGAGATATGTCCTCCAGAGTGACTAGGAATAACTGGACCACTTTTGACTTGGGGGCTTGCAAGAGGCCCCCCAAGAAGTTTCCTGATAGTATTGGGTTGCCTTGTCTGTCTTTTGTTGCTATGCATTCGTTGGTTCAATGTTGGCCTTTGCCACACCTCCTACATAATCCAGAAGGTTGATACCTTTTATTTTTGTCATTACCAGAGGAAACATTATTTCTGGGAATTTCTTGTGTAAAATCCCTTCTCAGATGTCCTATTCTACCACAATTAAAACATTTGGCATTTTGATGTCCCCTCATACTTTTGAAAATTGCTTCTCCTACTCAAGAATCAGGGTTACAGTCAAATATCTCAATGTTCATTGTATGTAGGATCCATTCATCCATTGGTGATCTAATCTTTAAAGGCCCAAGTATCTTTTTGCATTTTAAACTGGCATTTTGAAAAGTCAGAGATATAATAAGTACTCATCTAGCTTCTGGGTCTGTTACTCCTATTTGTACAGCCTTAGTTAATCTTTGTAAAAAGTCACTAAAGTGTTCTCTCTGGCCCTGTTTAATTCTGGTATATGATTCAATTCATTTTCTTGGTTCTTGAGTCCTGTCCAAAGCATTTAAGGCTGCTTTGTGGCATGAGGACAAGATTTGTTCTTTGTAAAGAGCTTGAGCCTGTGGGTCAGTATAAGTGCCCTCACCAAGAATTTGATCTTGTG
>NW_026067962.1:8660602-8767449 GCF_014885135.2 Alexandromys fortis
TATATATATGAATGCATCTACCTTCCTTGGTTTCTTCTGGGTATTTAGAGCTTGATGCTTTTTCAGAGATGATTACAGGATAGGAAGCTAAAACTCTGGGTAAGTCATCTTAAGAGAAATCTTGAGAGAGAACCACAAGCTAGTCCTCTACCCCTGGATTGTTGGCCCTCAGAAATGGTGTAACATTGAGCATCTTCTATCTGAATTGGGGGCTAATTTGTACCCAGAAATCTATAACCAATCTTGGAGAAGCGATGGACACTAGAGATTCCATAGAGGGAGCATCCACAGAAGTCATCCGGGACAGAAAGTAACAATAAAGAAACATAGCAAAGCCACAATGTAGAGAGTCAGAGCTCATATCATATGCCTTAACTGTCCTTCTGAAATCTCAACAAAAAGTCCACTTTGGAGTCTATGAAAATTTAAGGAGCATCCACTTACCGTAGATTCATATTTCTGATTACAAATGGAAAGTCATGCCACAGTATACCAGAATCATACTACTGAAGGCCTACATCCTCTGTAATGCACAGGGTAGAAGGTGTGTGAATGGCTCTATGCTGTGGGCAACGTGAATTCTGATGAGCTTATATGAACACTATGGGGTTTTGACAGACTTAAATAAAGGTGGTTCTGGACTTCTCCTAGGGATGTGGAACTTACCTTCACCTCGAGTATATAGAACAGATAAAATTTTCTTTTTTTATTAAATAAAAATTTTCATACAATATATTTGACCATGTTTTACCCCTCCTCCAATTCCTCCCAGTTCCTCCCCACCTCCATACCCACCCAACTTCATTCATTTTCTCTTTCTTTCAAAACAATCCTTCAAACAAGAAAGAAAAAACCCCAAGAAACATAAAAACCCACAAAACACAAATCAATGCAAATAAGCAAATGATTATTACTAATAAGAGAAAAAAATGCCAAAACAAAGCAAATGAAATGTAAGGTCCATAAAAAATACCATTGAATCCATTTTGTATTGGCCAGATACTCCTGGGCACGGGACTACCCTGGAGTGTTGTTAATATACTCAGAGAAATGACAATGGACAAAATGATAGCTTTTTGGTTAGAGTTGGGACTCTGTCCACTTCCCCAGCTAGTGCAGCTAAACTTTTCAGTGGCTGTAAAATGACTTTATAGTAATTGTTTTCTATGAATTCTTGTTTAGTTTGTATAACCTACTTGATTGGCATTATTATCATTTTCATGCTAGAGATGAGGACACAGGGGCATGACATGCTTACATCTTGAGCCATATATGTCTTAGCTGACAGAGCCAAGGCATGAGCTGGCCAGGCTGATGGTAATGCCTGTTCTCTGAACTATGGTGAACATGGTAAGAAGAGATTATTGCTCCCTGGTAGCTTGTCACTTTTAGCTGTCAGTACATTTGGAGGTAGAGGTGTGTCCTTACTTACACAGAACTCACAATTGTCTGAGGGTGATTCCAGGATTCAAGATAAAGGATCCAAAAAGTCAGCTTTACTGAATATGCCACCCAAATAATCTACTAAAAGAAAAGAGTAATTATTTCTTTTTTAAAACAAAACAAAACATGGATATACATGGTTTTCTTGACAATGTCCAAGTTTGTAGTACCTCATCGAAGATTGTCCATGTGATCCTTGCATGTCCTCCCCCAATGCTCTTGGCTTTTTGATGGAATGCTTTAATTTGCTCCTCAAGGAGCCCAGTTGCGCCACCGTTTTCTGTTATTTATGCCACATGCTGTCCACTTCCTTGCACTATTTTATTTCATAAAGCATTTTGGATACCAGTTTATATGAAAGATGTTATTTGAAATCAAGTTATATTGCAAGCTACATTATCATAATTTCCGTCTTGCTTCAGTCTTGCATCTTATACAGTTGCTTGATGTTTGATGCAGTGTTGAAATTTAAATGGAAAGAGTATCCAGAATTGATGCTCATGTATTACTTATTTAATCTGCTGTTGGAGCAATCCACCGTTGAGCTCGGTTTGCAGTATATTCCACGGCCTGCACTGACATCCATCTTACTTGTTTCATGGGGGGGGGGGGAGCCTGCACTGTGTGTGTAGTTACAAGTTCAGCACAAGCAGGAAGCGGTTTGGCTTCTAGGACGGCATCACAGGGTCTAGCGCTGCAGTTATGAATTGTTGATATTAGCCGGTTCAGCCATTCATAGACTCATTGTTTTGGTAGGGTTCTGCTGTCTGTCCATTCATTTGCCATTTACTTATGCTGGATCACTTTAATACTTTTGGATACAAAGAGAAAGGAAAAGATTATTTGAGTGATCTTGTTGGAGATGTAACAGGACAGAAGGAAACATTACTTTGAAGACAAAGCTGACAGTGGTAGCTGAATTTGGGGCATGGTATGGGTTTGTGTACTTACATTTATTGACTTTCAAGTATTTTCCTAGGAGAGCTGCATTGACCATAATACAACAGATGATCTCAGTGCCATTATCATCCAGCAAAATCTCACTCTCATATGGGTTTAGCATGAAAGAGACATGTTAATAACAGGTGACCTAGGAAACCTTGCTTCTCTGTTACAATCTCTGAGTCTCTGAACACATCATGCAGTTTAAGGCTTAAAGTTACCTCCTGTCTCAGCTTCCAGAGCATTCTGTGTCTGGTTGTGCTTTGGCAGTGGGTGTGGTACAATATGCCCCAAACAAGACCATATACTTGTTGAGAAGAGACAGTTCCTGCTTCATGATATTGGTCTTCCTACTATATTTGGTACAGCTTCCTGTGGAAATTATGTATTGTAAAGTGGTTTAATAACTATTTAGTAAAGGACTATATTTTCCCTAAACATTATTAGAAAATTATATAACTGTCATTATATTATCAAGCCACTATAATATTATCGATAAATAAGCAACAATTAATTCTTCTAGTCATACTTGACATTAAGGCGGATAGAACTATAAAAGATTTAGAACACTTCTAATCCAACCTAGATTTCAAAGGAAGGCTATGGGTTAGAGACATTAAGGGGGAGTCTGGATTTCACAATTATTATTAATAGGTGAAGAAGAAACAGTTTTCCATTTTTGAGTTAAGATATTTTGATAGTTTCTCTGAATATCAAATGAGATGATGAATTAAAAAATATTCCATACAATTTTAACTACTCCTTTTGTGTTAATTCAGGAAACTCTCTGTGTCTCTGTCTGTCTTTGTGTGTGTCTCTTTCCTTCTCTGTGTCTCTCTGTTCTTTCTCTGTCTCTGTTTGTCTCTCTCTCTCTTTGTCTCTCACACATTACACATACATACACACAAAGTGCCAACTCCAAGTTCTATTATTTATTTATTTTATTTTATTATTTTTTCCTTTTATTGAAAATAGGTTCTTTATCTCATACCATACACCCTGATTATGGTTTTCTCTCCTTTTACTCCTCCTAGTTCCTTTCAACCCACCTCCCATCCAGATCTACTCCCGTTCTGTCTGTTATTAGAAAACAAACAGGCTTCTGATAGTAAAATATAACAAAATAAAATGTAATAATATAAAATCAAAAAACGATCACATCCAAGTTGGACAAGACAAATCAACAAGAAAAAAAGAACCCAAGAGAAGGCACAAGAATCAGAGACCCGCTCACTTGCACACTCACGAATCCATGAAAACACAAAACTGGAAGTCACAACATATGCAGAGGACCCAGTGCAGAACCGAATAGGCCATCTGTGCACCGCTTTAGTCTCTGGGATCTCATGAGTTTTGTTCATGTTGGTTTAGAGAAACTTGTTTCCATGGTGTCCTCCATCCCCTCTGACTCTTACGCTCTTTCTACCTCTTCTTCTGCAGGCTCCCTGAGTTCTGCGGGGAGGGATTTGGTGGAGACATCCCATTTAGGGCTGAGTGTTCCAAGGTCTCTCATTATCTGCATCGTGTCTGTGTTTGCTCCCATCTGCAGACAAAGGGAATATTTGTGATTATGGCTGAACAAGGCACTGATCTCTGGGTAGCAGAAAGTCATCAGGAGTCATTTTATTGCTGTTTCTAAAATTATTAGTATTAATAACAGTAGTATGTGCTTTTATTTTAGGTCCCCGGACTAAATAGTCTCAGGTTTCTGGTCATCTAAACCATATTGGGTATGGGTTCCATCTTGTGGAGTGGACATTAAGTTAAATCAGATATTGGTTGGTGACTCCCAAAAGCTTTGTACCCCATTTGCACTAGCATATCTTGCGGGCAGGACAGATTGTAGTTCAGAGGGTCTGTGGCTGGCTTGGTGTTTGCATTTCTCTTTTGATAGTGCAGAGCATCTTCCTGTACCAAGAACACAGGGGCGACGGCTCTCTGTTTGCCCCAACTCAACTTCCCTATGTTCAATGTGCTGTGTGTTATCTTCAGCAATGGGACCTTGCTGTCAGTTTGTGGAGATTAGGGGTTCTGTTTTCCAGTTGATATCAGAATGAGGTTTCCACAGGCAGTTCCATCGTCGTTGGCTGTCAGGAGCTACCTGCCAGGTAGATCGCAGCTTTTCTTGCAGCACAGGCAGCATATCCCTTCCCACTTTGGTTGGTGCTAATTTGAGGTACAGGAATTAGAGCTGAAATTTTGAAAAGGAGAACTGACTTCAAGGCTCTGCCACCCAGTAGCTGGCCCTGTTGCCGAGACGTAGAACAGGCCAGAGCCGCTTAACTTTGTGTCGATCAAACAGGACAAGGCACGTGGGAACATTTTTGTCAGGGAGCTATGTATATTTCATGATTGGCGTCACGTGCCTCTTCTGGGTAAGCTTATGTTGAACCTCTCACATCAGGAAGAAAGGCATTTCTCATGCAAATGCTGTGTTAAATCACAGGAGTAGCTAGCCGAGTGTAAGACTTTAAGAAAATAGCATCCACTTTAAGTATTTCTTTTATTTTAAATGGTGTGTAAATGTGTGTGGGTTTGTGTGTGTGAAGGCAGGTGCCCACAGAGGCCAGGGCTTTTAGACTCCCTGGAACCGGAGCTGCAGGTGGTTGTGAGGTGCTGAGTACCAAACTCAGGTCCTCTGGAAGAGCAGACCTTGAGCCTAACCTCTGAGCCATCTCTCCAGCCCCAACATTAATTATTATTTTTACAAGTATGATGGTCGTTTCATAACACCAATCCACCCCCCAAGTTCTATATTTACTCCCCCATTTTTCTCCCAAAGGCCATGCATGTGTATGGGTCATCAATGCCGTTTATTTCCTGTCTCTGGGCCCTCCCTTCCTACCTTTCTCCTTTCCTTCCACATGCACCACCCGTATGAAATCTCAGAAATAAATTCTGAATTAAGAGAAACTTCGTCAGGGGGTCTTCAGTTGCCCCCCAGGGAAAGGTCGACCCTTCACTGCCTGGGCTTCCCTTTAAGGACATTTCTATAAAAGAAAAATGGTCCTGAATCATAACTCTCACTCTGTCACAGTTTACTCGGCTCCTTCTGCCGAAAAACCTATTCAGAAAGAATGGCAAATAGGCCCCTAATAAGAGAAATTCAGCGCGCATTAAAACACTAGACTACCAGATGGTGGAGTTTAAGCGTTACTCAACTACTGTTTATCCTACCCAGTGCTCATTTTAAATTCAGCATTTTTGAGAATTATTCATGGAGCCACTGTTGTATTTCATGCAGATAACAAGCGAGGTTTGGAGTGAATTACCAGAATGCACCCACAATTTCTAGACTCCCCTGGTTATTATTGTTAATGTGGATCACAACTACTAGTTAAAGTTGAGGGGTTTGCGAAACAAATCCACATCAAGCAATCACGGACAACAACCGGCTCAGCAAATCACTCACATTGATAGGGTAGAAGAACCCATCAATGGGTACAAGGCCCCAGCTGCCAAGCACACAACTGTTTGCTGAATGTGACACTTCCTCTGTGGCCGTCTGCCTCCCATCCCCGAGTAGGAAATCTTCCTTGCTTTTCTCCAGTGTCTGTGGTGTAACTTCTAAGTGAATGAGAAAACCAATTTCGTCTTCCACACCTTCCCATATGACTCATTGGGAAATCAACAAAGCCATCTGTAAGCACAGCACAACCCTTGTGCAAAGTCATGAAGCTCAAAGTCATGATCACTGTATCGTGGCACATGGAGATGGCTGAGCTCCACCAGACCAGGGTCTCTAACACACATCTGTATTTCAGTCACATTTATAGAGAAATCGAGGCTCTCCTGCTTCTAGTCATTAAGAGGAATATTAGGAGACCTTTTAAAAGCGCAACATCCATTCTGTTGCTAACAGTGAATGTTTTGACAGCTTGAAACGCTTTCACTCCACGTTGAAAGTGAATCGGAATGAAAAGGGTTGAATTCAATGTGTCACATCCTCGGTGCCTGAAAAGGCTTTTATGCGGAGGAAAAGGGGGGCTTACAAATCTCCTGCTCATTTTGTTCTTGAACTTTCCCAATTGTGACAGCAATAGAAGTCAGAGACTTGGCAATCACCCTCCAACTTAGTACTGCTTCCTACCATGGACCACTTGCTGTGTGCAAGGGTACTGACCTGGGAGCTTGCCTTCATTTCCCCTGAGGTCCTGCAATGACCCTACAGGGAACCCCTCGTCCACACCCGAGGAAACACTTCCAAAAAGTTAGCAGCACAGACCAGAATCACAACTTGACACTACCTGGTAATGGAGGCTTACTATGCTTTCCCGAGTGCAGCAAGCCGTCCCCTTGGGTGTGGAAGATGTGAAACCCTATGAGGAAGTTGATAGTCACACTTTAAATTGATATCCCAGAGATGAAACCGCAGAGCATTTTTTTCAAGCTGCCCAATACAAAGTGCATCTTGGCATACATCTTTCTGCCCACACCTCTTACAGTTTGTGAACTCCTCCACAACACCTTACAGCAATGGTTCCCAACTTTCCTAATGCCGTGCTTCTTTTCACAGGTCCTCATGTGATAGTGAACCTCAGCCGTAAAATTACTCCACTGCTATCTCATAACTGTAGTTTTGCCACTGTTATGAATTATAATGTAAATATGTTATACAGGTTATCTGACACGGGACCCCAGTGGGGACCATGACCCACAGGCTGCGAATCTATGCCTTGCAGGGATCATGCTTCATGTAATAAATGAAATGAACTAATAAATGATCCAAGATCTTCCTCTGTATGCTGTGAATATGTTTTATTACCATTGGTTAACAAAGAAGCTACTTTGGCCTATGGCAGGGAAGAATATAGCTAGGTGAGAAGTCCAAACAAAGATACAGAGAGAAAGAAGGCGGGGTCAGAGAGATGCCATGTAGCTGCAAAGGGAGACAGATGCCAGAATCTTATGGGTAAGCCACAACTTCATGTTGATACATAGATTAATATAAATGTGTTAATTTAAGATGTAAGAGCTATCTAGGCATATGCCTAAGCTATTGGCCAAACAGTGTTATAATTAATACAGTTTTGTGTGATTATTTGGGTATGAACATCTGGAAACAAATGAGCAGTCTCTGTTTACAGATGAATACTAAAACATTTCTGGGGGAAAGACAGCAAATGCCTATGGCCTCTCACTGAAAGTCTTCTTAAGTTAAAGAAATTGTCTCCAAGCCTAAAGTTATTCATTTGTGAAGGAAACCGTTACAAAGCCTCATCATGTCACGTGGCGATTCTTCATGGATGTGTCTCATCTTCCTGTGTGTGAGGAGAGCAGAGACCTGATTGCCTCTGTCCTTTGTGGGAAAGAGCCTTGTAGTTTGGTGACAATATCTCCCTCTGGAAGAAGTGGTAGGGTGTTTACTATCCATTTTACAAGATTCAGCTCTCCTGAATTTGAATGAGTCTCCTGTAATGTAACCCACTCTTTGTATGCACATTACATCTCTCCTTGGATTCGCTGTGGTAACTAAAGCTTGGAGAAGTGGTTTAAGAAACTGCTTGTGCTCCGGTTCCTCCTATTTCAGTGAGTAATAATGTCCCTTGTCTTGGGCCCAAGAGTCTTTTGTCTTCTTCTAGCATCCATAAAAAGAATAAATTGCAAGTAGGGCAAAATATTAAATCTGCCACAATCTCTGATTTTTCATATGGCTACAGCAATTAAATGTCAAAACACAACTTAGTGACTAGCCCATTGAAAACATTGAATATCTGTGAGCTTTTAATACTATTAGTGTCCAAAATTGGTTTTCATTATTAATATGGTATTTTGGTATTAGGCATGCATTAACTTTAGATGTGTAGATTGGCTTTTTTTACCAAGTGATAATTTAACAGAGGTATTCTTTTGAGTATATCTCCTTGTCAGTTCAGGTGGCATTTTTGGAGAGTCTAATAAAGTCTCTAAAGGTTGGGGTCATGAAATATACATGATAGCCCCTGCTTGCAATAGCAGCACTCAGAAGGCAGAGGCAAAAGGACCTCTGCACACTCCAGACAGGTAGGTTTTTCTAGCAAGTGGTTATTGAGGAATACACAGTGAGTTCTTGTCCCCACAAACAAAAAGTAAGCCTCAAATCATCAAAGATTGGTATTTCTGAATATCTTGGTTGTGGCTACGGCAAATGATAAGTAAACACTCCCAAATGTCTTATGGTGTAACTTGAACGCAGATTCTATCTTACAATTCAGTGTTGAGGGAAAAAAAAAATTAAACCAATCAAATAATTGGCATTCAGCTCTCTGCCAAAACTTAATGACTCAAAAACCCCAAAGCCTATAGTTCTTTATGTACTTGATCTGAGGAACACTGCAGAGAGGATTTTGAGCCATCTGTGAGCCATATAACTTACTGATACAGAAATACAAATGATAATGTGGCTCTGATAAGTGTGGGATCCGTCTGGAACCCCGTCTGCTTCTCTTTGCGTCTCACCCATTTATTTCAGCTCTGCTCTCAAGTTGCTGAAAATGAGAGGCTTTCTTGCTATGAATGTCAAACTGTGCCCTTTTGAGGGTGTTTTGGCTTCTACATACCCTGCCTTTAGCAATTCTAAAATTCTCCACTCTGGGCTTATTTTAACAATAAGCTTTTACTTATTTACTCCTGGCTTTTGGTGTTACTGGTAGATTTTTCTTATCAATGGATTGGATTTCTTCTATTGAGAAATGCATGTTGAGGAGCAGGGAACAATAGCTTAGTTTAGTAGAGTGCTTGGCCAGCATATCTGAAACCCCGGTTCAAACCCCAGAATCATGTAAAGCCAGGTATAGTGACACCTGCTTGCAATCATGATCCTGAGGAGGTAGAGGCAGAAAGATCAGAAGATCAAGGTTGTATTGGGCTTCATGACAAGTTAAAGGTTAGCCTGGGCTATATGACTCCCAATCTCAAAAGACAAAAGAAAAAAAAAAAAACCCACCTCCCTTGAAAAAAAAAAAGCAGAAATTGAGCTGAGTGGACTGATTTCAGGCGAAATAGGACATTTATATAATATCAAAGAATGCTTATTAATTACAAGGATAAAAAAGTAAGTTTGCAGAGGAGAGAATTGATAACGATACTTTTACAAACATTAGCAACACTAAGAACAAGATACACCTATATCATGCTCCCTGATCTGATACAGGCCTAGGGGACAGATCACTTCCGGGTATTTTTCTTCATAACGCATAATCCCAGTCCAAGCACGAGACCATGCTAAGCAAACCAAAACAGAGGTGTAGTCCACAAAATGACTGACTGGTGCCTTTCAGAAGCCTCGGAATATGAAAATAACAAAAGAAAGAAAGTACTAGAGATACCAAGGTAGATCACAATCTACCAGTGCAATATGAAACCTTCATTAGATACTGGTGTGGTGTTTTTTAAAAAAAATCTATTAATAGATGAAGACTGGTGTACTCTAACGGGAGCCTGTAGCTTTATAAAGATGGCAGTTTCTTAGGCTAGAGATAATTGCTCTGGTTACGTAAGATGCCGACACTGGGAGAAGCCGAGTGAAGACTGTCTGGAATTCTTCGTACTATTTTAAAAGCTCTTTTATAAGCTTCACGTTACCTTAAAATAGACTTATCCTTGAAAAGGAAAAGGAAGTGTGTTGTTTAGTAATCACTGTGATAAAAACCCAGCGTTCTTTTCTGTGTTAGAAAATAAAGAGGAGAAGGGAAAGACGATGACAGATGACGGAAGCAAGGATAAACACTCCACATCACGGAGTCACAGAATAGCAGTCACCTGTGGCCGTCACGTGACATGATCCTTTGTGTTCTTCTAGTGTGTCAGATGCAGTTAGGAACACGTTGTTTCTTTATGAAGGTTTTCTCCTAGGAAATTAACACAGGTTCTGAGAGACTTCTGGGTTTTGTTTTGAATCATCATCACTTTTTTTTTTTTTCCCCCACGTGTACTGCTGTCCGGCTAGCAGAAATGGATAGTCAGGTGACTTCTTATCTCAGAATTTCTAAAACTGAGCTGTCATTAAGTGTCACCTTAGAAAACACTGCCCCCTTTGCTGAGATAATACTTTTGAAATAGCTCGTATTGAGGTGATGCCTAGAACTTCGTCACTAGGGGCTGGAGACAGAGCTCAGCGGGTATGGTGCTTGCTGTCCAGTCATGACAATTGTAGTTTTCACCCCCAGTGCACACATAACAAGCTGGGTACAGTAGAGCATACCTGCAAGTCCAGTGCTTGGGATTTGGGGTAAAGAAAGGAGCTTCAGGTTCAGTGAGAGACAGAAACCAAGATGGAGCAGGATAGAGAGGAACCTGACTTCAACCTGCATTCACAAACACACACACACACACACACACACACACACACCTACGCAACATACACAAAATAACATCCTACCATTAGAATTTAATCCCACAGTTGTTTCAAATGCAGCCAAAAATTTTTAAGAAGGTAATAATATTGAATTATATTATTAAATTCCTCTTAATGTAGTAGCTGGCTGGAACTCAGATTTCAATTAGAAAATCTCAGAAAAGGGATGGGTCCTCTTTAGCTGTGAGTATCAGTTGACACAGCCAAAAGTTACTTGAGAAGGGGATGTCAACTGAAGGATTACCTGGATCAGACTGGCTTGTGGGCATGTCTGTGGGGACTGCCTTGATTGATAATGAATTAGGAGGGCCCAGCCCATCATGGGTGACATCATTCCCTGCACGTGAGGTTTTAGGCTGTCTGTATGAGCAAACTAGCTGAGCACAGGCTGGTGAGACAGCCTGGAATCATCAGTTCTATTGTCTCTGCTTCAGATGTGAGTTCTTGCTCTGATTTTCCCTGTAAAGTGTAAGCTGAAATTAATCCTTTCTTCCCGAAAATTGATTTTCACCAGAGTGGGTTTTGTTGTTGTGTTTTTTTTTTTCCCCAGAAATAGGATGAAGCTAGGACAGGTAATAATTGGCAAATAGAAGACGAGGAAAGTATATTAGGAGAGATTTTATAATTAATAATTGGAGGTTAGATTTTTGGCTTTGTCCATGTTCTATCTATCTTTTAGCTGTTTCTTCCATTCATTCACGTCCTGCTGTGCTATCAGGTGTAAGGGAACTGAGAAATGTGCAGGCACTAGGATGGCTTCTGAACTGGACTCTGTGCTGAAGGATTTCTAGGTGTGGGATTCCCCTCTGTATGCTGTGAACATGTTATATTACCATTGGTTAATAAAGAAGCTGCTTTGACCTATGGCAGAGCAGAATATAGCAAAGCAGGAAATCCAAGCAGAGACAGAGGAGGAAAGAAGGTGGAGTCAGGAGATGCCATGTTTGTTAGCTGCTAAAGGAGAAGGATGCTGTAACCTTAATGGCAGGCCACAGCCTCGTGGAGATACACAGGTTAATAGAAAAGGGTTAATTTAAGATGTAAGAACTAGCTAGGAATATGCCTGAGCTAGTGGTCCATGAGTGTGGTGTTTAGTATAGTTTCTGTGTGATTATTCGGGCTTGGACGGCTGGGAAATGAACGAGCAGTCTCTGCTCACAATTCCTATTGTTCTTCCATTTGTTTAACAAATGTTAAACAAACTTTGTCCCTCCCACAATATTAACTATAAAACTAAATTTTATTAACCCAGAAACTGCAACAGTACCCACTGATGGCTATGTACCATACTAGAGACATCATTGAAGCCCATCTAGTCCAGTGTGCGTTTCAGACAGAGCTCTGATGCACACCTGCTATATGACTCCATGCAGAAGGCTAGAGAAAGACACTGTCTCCATTTTAATCAAGGCATGGACTTTATTTCTTCCAATAGAAATAAATGTGTCTGAGTGAAGCAGATCTTCTCGCTCAGCTGGATCTTTTCTGACCTGGGAAAGTGAAGCTTAGGTGTCTGTTTATCCGGCCATGCTGCAGACACTATGAATAGCCATCTCGGCTGGGATGCTCCAAATAGCATTCCTAGACTGCAGCTGGAGCTTTCCTTCAGGGACATTGAGAAAACACTAATGCTCCTCCCTTTCTTCTCTCTTCTTTTCTTCTCCCCCTTCCCCCCAGCTTTCTCCCACTCAGACCATTACAAGATGCCTATCCCCACCCCATGCTTTCCACGGAGGTCTACTTCCCTCTCGTGTGAATATGAACCTACTGCACTTCAGTTTTGTCCTGTCGTGCAAAACAAAATCAGAACGTCTTTCTATCAATCTCTGCAGGGTCGATACCTTTGAGATTTCTCTGAGTGAGCAATAACCTAAATAGTCTGAATACATAACCACCAACTTGAGAATATTACCAAAGGAATAGGTAGATCCTAGGCACCCTCCACTCATCATCTTGGATCATATCCTCATTATGGCTGTAACGATGCCCAAGTCTCTTGTTTACTGTTTATCCTTATGGCCTCTACCTAGATGAACTGATGACCTTATTGAACACATTCCAGTGTATGCATTTGGGTGAACTGTAAAAAAAAAAATTGTAAATTTATTCTCTGGCAATGCTGAAGCATGCATGGGTAACCCTTATATGGCAGTTCTGTTGAACTTGTCCACATTCTGTTTCATGGTCTAAGTTGATGAGGACAACTGACCAGGTCTCTTCCTCAAGAGGGCACCAGAACTTATTACAGATGGTTGTAAGCCCCCATGTGGTTGCTGAGAATTGGACTCAGGACCTTTGGAAGAGCAGGCAGTTCTCTTAACTGCTGAGCCATGTCTCCAGTTCCGTTTGGGTGAATAGGAAAAATAAATTTTAATAAAGTAGTCTCTGGACTTCAGGAGCTTTATACTCTATAGGATAAGGTAAGGTCTCAATTAAGGACTTGAATTGCTTCTAAACTTTATCAGCATTTGTCAATATCAAAGCTACTTAAAAGTATAAGTTTGACTATTTTCAAATCCTATAATCATAGTTAACGATATTGTATTTCAAAATAACTATGTAGATTTTGAGCATTCTTACCACAGAGAGAGGTGAATATATGCTGATCAGCCTGATTTAATTATTTCACAATATATACATGTATAATTAACCCTAGTTAATAGTCTATGCACTTGGCACGCATGACAGAGCATCCCATTGAATACCACAAATGTGTACAATTGTTATTTGCTCATTCAGAAGAGCATGAGAGGCTGGCTCTGGGTGAATATGTCAACTGGAGAGATATTTTGGTGGCTAAGTGTCAAGAGTTTTTAAAAATATACGTCCTCTTCCAGAAATTCTATTTCTAGGAATTACATCCACCTAAATAAATGGATGTGTACAAGGTTACTCATCATGGTGCCATTTATAGAAGCACAGCATGGGAAATATTAGCTATACCCGGCAATAAATTATCAGACATTGGTTGACTACCATAAAGTTAATAAAATGGTAGTGAGAATAAATATTTAATAAAAGAGAAATGTTCATAACATGACAATCGAAAAATTAGGTAATAAAACATGTGCAGCATATTTCCAAATTTATTTAAAAGTATATATGTGTGTAAGCAGATTTTAAAATGAGAATATATGCCCACATTTTTATTAGTTCTGCTTGCTGAGATGAACATTTATTCTCTATGCAAGTCTGTATTTCCAAAGTTTTTAATAATAAATGTGTATAATTTGTAATTTAAGAATTAGTCACAAATTTCTAGTATTCACACTTTAAATTTTTTTGAGAATTTCACCTATATAAAGTATACATGGCTCATATTCTCACCTACTGCTCCTCTACTCTTCCTAGCCCCTCTCCCAACATGTGCCCTTCTACTTTCTTAAATATTTTCTTAAATCTAATTACTTTAAAAAATTTTTAATTTATTTATTCTGACTGCTGTCTTCTTTAACACTTGGTGTTTTAAGCCCTTCTGGATCCCCCCATATCCCTTTCCAATTTCATTCTCTATATTTATAGCTATTCTTCTTCTTCTTCTTCTTCTTCTTCTTATTATTATTACTATTATTATACTATAGTGTTTGTGCACATGTGCATGTAGTGTTGTGTGCCCATATAGGCCAGAAGAGGACAACGTCCTGGAGCTAGAGTAACAAGTGGTTATAAAGTACCTGGAGAGATGGCTCAGTGGTTAAGAGCACTGCCTGCTCTTCCAAAGGTTTTGAGTTCAATTCCCAGAAACCACATGGTGGCTCACAACTGATGGGGGAGAGTCTTCTGTTTTGTGTTAATTTCATTGGTTAAATAAAGAGACTGCCCTGGCCCTTTAATAGGACAGAAAATTAGGTAGGTGGAGTAGACTGAACAGAATGCTGGGAGAAAGAAGCCGAGTCAGGGAGTTGCCATGATTCTCCCACTGGACACAGATGCAGATTAAGATCTTCCCTGGTAAGACACCTCGTGGTGTTACAGGGATATTAGAAATGGGTTAGATCAATATGTAAGAGCTAGCCAATAAGAGGTTATAACTAATGGGCCAGGCAGTCTTTAAAAGAATATAGTTTCCGTGTAATTATTTCGGGTAAAGCTAGCTGGGTGGTGGCAAGCAGCCCCGCCACTCCTCATCACAACAGAGTGGCGCCCAGCGTGGTAACTAACTCCATGTAAAACCTAAAAGGGCTTAAAAAGGAATTACACAAATAGAGTTTAACACAGCTTTTTGCTGTTTCTGGGTGTCTTGCCGCAAAGAAATTTTCCTGACTCAGCAACAGGAAAACACTAGCTGTTTTAAAATGTCGGCTTTCTGAGCTGTGCCACCATTGTGATCTCTGTCTGGCTCCTGCAGGAGACAGAGCTTTTGAATGGAGCATTTGGAGTAAAGTGCTATGGCTTGCTTGATGGCAACGTGGACTGCTGTGTGCCTGGAACTGTGTGTGGCTCAAGGGCACCAAATGGCTCTGAGGCAGAAACAGTTCCAGCTTAGCTCCGCCATGCTGAACTGTGCTGGTCTCAGGCAGGAACTACCATAATTACCGTAATAACAGCACAGTTAAGGTTTAGACTGGCAGTAAACAGGCAGTACCGTATACCCCTACATGGTGCAATTTAAGTTTTTAAGAAATGCTTAACATTTTAAGAAATACTCCTGGATAGTAAAAAAAATTACAGATTCACAATACGACAGATTCAGACATAAAAGACCTCTATGGGTCACAATGTTGGATGAGTATACATAGGCTTGGGAGAGAGAAAAAAAAGAATATAAAAAATAAAGTTAATGTTAAAAAAAGGTAAAGTCTTTAAAGAGACAGAATAAAGTAAATTGATAGAGTAAAAATAAGCCACATAAAAATGGAAAATTCACAGAGAGTCTGGATTCTTTGTATTATTGTGTTTTCTTTAAAATTTTTGACTGTGAAGGAACTAAATACAGAGAGATATTTCATTGTGTGGTCTGCCAAACTACATGTATGTTCTAAAGGTATCATGATTTCAGAATTTGGGTCTAAGGATATGATGCTTTGGAGAGGGTCTTCTTTTGTTTTCACAGAGGATGAGACCCTGTGGATTGCTTCTATCCCAATATGGTATGATAGGCCACGTCCTCTTGAAAGGTTGCTGTGAACACCCTCAAAAAATTACTTTACTCAACTGTCGACTGAGATGACCCCTGGCACACAGGTTACACCATGAAAGATCTGAATTACAGCGCCCCCATTCAGCAGGAAGCAGTTTAGAGAGAAAAAAAACTGTGCCCATGTTCCCATATATTGTTTATAAATGTTCTTTTACATTTAAAGGGGGATATGATATAGATATGAATAATTTGCATTGGTATGGATTTTAAGGTCAATTTTGTTATATGTATATGTATTTCTGCTCTTGATTAAGGTATTGTGATTGTGTAGTTCATTTAAAAATGTAATGTTTAATTAGGAAATATAGGTTGTTAATGGATAATCATCAATGATAATCAAGCTTATAGTCATGTTAGTTAGATTCACTAGATATATAGAGATATATTTCAATTAGATAGGCATTCTTCATTTCTTTTAAAGACTACAGAACATGGCATTTAATGTTTTAATAACTTAGGGTTTTTCATGACAATGAGACATGTCTGCTCCTGGCAGCACCAATCTACTTCAAGAGGATGATGGGCATCAAAGAGGATCCTTATGGAGTTTGATAGCCATTTGGGCAAGAAAGTGCTCTTGCCTGGACTGTTACATAAACTGGACACAGAGAACCTGCAGAGAGAGGACTGCTGAACTTGCCTAAAGGTGAAATGGTCTTTCCGGGTTCCTGACTCATGAAAGAGTCTGTGAGACATTCTGCAGGACACAACAGAAAGTGACTGAACTGTCTTTGGAATTTCCTGCTTGATAAAAATGTCTGCTGGATACTATGGGCCTGAAGGCTGAAGATAGATGCCCCAATTGTACAAAAGAATTTTGGGTGACTGTACAGGCAGCGAGATGTCTCTGTCACTTCTAGAGTTTGAAATTTCTTATTTCCTCTTTACTTAGGTAATATTATATCCTTCTGTACTCTTTGATGGAGTTGAAGAATGGATAGATAATTATAGTTTTCCTTAGTTATGATAAAAGATAAAATAGATATAAATATTGTAACTGTAATTCTTGCTTGATAACTGTTTGGTTATATGTAATCTTACTATGTTAAAGTGAAAGCCCTTCTTTTTTGTTTAAATAGAAAAAGGGGAAATGATGGGGGAGAGTCTTCTGTTTTGTGTTAATTTCATTGGTTAAATAAAGAGACTGCCTTGGCCCTTTAATAGGACAGAAAATTAGGTAGATGGAGTAGACTGAACAGAATGCTGGGAGAAAGAAGCCAAGTCAGGAGTCACCATGATTCTCCCACCGGACACAGACGCAGGTTAAGATCTTCCCTGGTAAGACACTTCGTGGTGTTACAGGGATATTAGAAATGGATTAGATCAATATGTAAGAGCTAGCCAATAAGAGGTTATAACTAATGGCCCAGGCAGCGTTTAAAAGGATACAGTTTCTGTGTAATTATTTTGGATATAAAGCTAGCCGTGCAGGTGGCCAAGTGCCAGGAGCATAGCCCGCCGCTCCTATCACTACACATAACCATCTGTAATGCGATCTTCCTTCCTTCCTTCTTGAGGAAGAGACCTGGTCAGTTGTCCTCATTAACTTAGACCATGAAACCGAATATGGACAAGTTCAACAGAACTGCCATATAAGGGTTACCCATGCATGCTTCAGCATTGCCAGGGCATAAATTTCATGCATAAACTACCTGACACAGGTACTGGGAAGTGAACCCTGATCCTCTGGAAAAGCAGCAAGGGCTCTTATATGCTGAAACACCTCTTGAACGCCTATGTGTTGACTTTTGGAGGTTATTATGGCACTTTGAATGAGAGTGGCCCCTACAGACTCACGTATTTAAATGCTTGGTCCATCCCCAATTGGTGAAACCATATGGGAAGGTTTAGCAGGTGTGGCCTTGTTGGAGGAGGTGTGTCACTGGGGGTGGGCTTTGGGGTTTCCTTTAAGAGTTGCCTTGGTCATGGTGTCTCCTCACAGCAACAGAACACCAATTAAGACAGTGATTAAAACAAAGAGGCTTCCAATGTGTTTACCATACTTGTGTTAAAAGCATCCACTTGATAATTATTTGGGACAATCTGTGTGTTTGGCCAGTTCCCAAATGTGTCCACTATGAATGCATTTTACACTTTTATTTTAAATATTCAGGATACATTTCTTCCCAAACAGAACTTTTGTATATTTTACAAAGAAGCATCTAGTGAGTTCAGCTCATAAAGGTCACCACAATGGACCACAGAGAATTAAAGATGAGTGAGAAAGAGCCACACTATCAGGGTGGGCAGGACAGGGGACTCACTCCAGGGCACCTCTCTGTGGAGGCAGTTAGGATGAACAAAGAAAGCATGCCTGCGGGGCAAGGAGCTGTTTTGTGTGCCTCCTCTGTATGTGGGCATCAGCCTTCCCTTCCTATCACATCTGTCCCAGAGAAGCAAACATTTTCACAAGCACAAGCCCTCTCTGTGTGGGCTGTAAAGTGGAGCCTCTGCCCACCTTCAACCCTGTCCATGAGTATAAATACTACAGTGGTGTTGAAGCTTTGTCACAGCATACCTTTAACCACTTCTGTATCAGCAAACACTGGCTCTCACCGTGACGTTTCTGTACTGGTGTAGACCAAACTTTATCACAGCCCTGCCTAGAAATAGTCGTCTCGATGCTTTGATCTCATCAAGCTATCATTTAGCTTCACGATCCCAAGGAAAAATTTTTATTTACTTCAGTCTTTTATATGAACATGATTTATTACAAGATTCACATTGCCAAACAATCAGAAAGGTTGACTTCTCTGATAATCGTGTTAAGACGACTGACTTCTGTAGTAAACCTAATGAAATCTGACACAAAGAAGTGTAATCCTTGGGGACTTTAAGGCCCATTTTTTTTGAGATTATAATTGCATCATCCCTCCCTTCCCTTTCCACCCCCAATTCTCCCATATACCCCTCCCTGCTCTTGTTTAAATTCATGCCTTCTTTTTTCATTAATTGCTGTTACATGCATATATATGTATATGTATGTGTATTTCTAAACATAGCCTGCTCAGTCTTTATAATGTTACTTGTATGCATGTTTTCAGGCATGACCACTTGGTATCGGATAACCAACTGAGGTGCTCTTTCCTGGGAAAGACTATTTCTCTGGCTCTCAGCAGCATTCCTTAGCTGCCTATAGATCTTTGTGTAGGGTTGAGACCTTGTGGTCTTTCCCCTGTCCTCTTTGGCATGTCTATGGTTGTCCTTGTTCCGTTCATGTTCACAGAGTCCTGCTGGTGAGATTCCATGGTGTAGCTTCTGACATTACTAGGGAACACAGCAAACTCACTGATCATTTTGGCTTTTCCAGTTTTTTCTCTTCTGACATATTCACCTGCCTTCTAAATTTGGAAGATGAGACCACACATGCCTTGCTTCTCTCCTTCTTCCCCTCTCTTTATTTGTGGGTCCCCTGGTAGAGCTGTACTGTAGTTTTGACTAAATGATATGCCGTAGTAATACATTAGTGTGTAGCTTTGCTAATAGTGAAGACAATCAGTAAAGTATGATCAGGGCTTTTTCTTGTACAATTGTATAACCCTTTGTTTGACTTTGCTTGTCCTTGGAGTTAAACTTGTTTGTTTTTCCTTTTTTTATTTTTTATAAGCAAGTTAAATCAGTACTAAATTTTCTCCTTTTCCAATATTGTTCTACCTCTTTAATCAAAAGTCTCTTCAAGGACATGGACACTAAGCTTTCCTTTTTATCTACAGAGCTTTTCACTTGTGAAAGCTTTCTGTTTTGGCCTCGTGGCATCCTGTTCTTGTTTCGAAATGTCTGGTTTTCTCTTAGCACTCTGTAGATACTGAAAATGTACCGCTTTTATCCTTAGGTCTTCTTTTTTTTCTGTAGTCCTTGCTTCCTTCAAGTTGCTCTGAATCTAGTTTCGGGGGTCTTTATCTTTCAAATTCTATGCCAACTTCAACTGTCTAACAAATCTGGCTTGTCCTTTTGTATTTTGTATGGCTTAGCTGCCTATGCATGTACTGTCTGCTCACAGTTGGCATCTATTATCTGCTCACACTTCAGAGCACTCTGTTGCTCGTTGGCCACTGAGGTTACGAACAGTTGTGTGGGTTGTAAATTCCGGGTAGTTGGTCAGATTGGGATATTTACTTGAGATAGTCCTGAGGTTGACATCTTTAGAAAGTCACTTTTGAATGATTCCCTCTTACCATCTTTCCTGAATAGCAACGACTTGACTAGCAGTGTCCAGGGAAATGGGAAAAGGGCTGAATCCCTTCACTGGTCAGTTTTCAGCATTGAAAGAGACCACACTTTCAATACTGGCCCTTTGCTCTTGACCCATATAGTTTGCTCCACAGACTTCAGAAAATGAATCCCAATTTTCAGGAAATATTACTGGGTTCTATTTAGAAATTTTATATGTTTATAATCTTAGTATATTTTAGGAGGAAAACTTGGAAGGTGGAGGCAGGAGAATCAGAAATTTAAAGTTAACCTCAGTTTAAGACCAGCCAGGACCATATAAGACTGTCTCAAAAACAAGGGAAAGAGAGGGATGGAGGGAGAGAGGGAAGAAAAGAGAAGGGGGGGTAATGAACAGTTTAATAAAAATAATTTAAAAATATAGAGCATCCCCTGATGTAGTGGTGCACACCTTTAGTCCCAGCACTTGGGAGGCAGAGGTAGATAGATCTTTGTGTTCAAAGCCAGCCTGGTCTATGTAGTAAGTTCTAGGATAGCCAAGGCTACACGAGAAATCCTGTCTCAAGTACAAAAGAAAACAAAAAATAAATACAAATAAAAATGTAGAGTATCAGAGAACCTGGGTAACAAGGAGAACCCTAAGAGAACTATCCATAGATCCCCATGGGAAGGGGAAATAAAAAAGATCTAAGAAAATTGGGAGTGTGGAGGTTGGGGGAGAAGGGAGAGTGGAAGGGGTGGAGGGGAGAAGGGGAGTGGGGAGGAGAACTTAAGGGAATGGGATGGTCAAGATGGGGGAAGGACAGAGAGGGAGAACAGGGAAGGAGATATTTTGATTGAGGGAGCCATTTTATGGGGTTAGCAAGAAACCTTGCACTAGAGAAATTCTCAGGAATCTATAAGGATGACCCCAGCTAAGACCCTAAGCAACAGTGGAGAGGGTGCCTGACTGGCCTTGCCCTGTAGTTAGACTGATGACTCCCTTAAATGTCATTATAGAACCTTTATCCAGCAACTGATGGAAAAAGATACGGAGATCCACAGTGGAGCACTGGGCTGAGCTCCCGAAGTCCAGGTGAAGAGAGGGAAGAGCTAGAATATGAGCAAAGAGGTCAAGACCATGATGGGACACCCACTGAATAGCTGACCTGAGCTAGTGGGTACTCACTGACACCAGCCCGACAGCAGGGGAACCAGCACAGGAGCAAACCAGACCCTCTGAATGGGGGTGACAATTGTATGGCTGGGTCAGACTGTGGGGACACTGGCAGTGAGACCAAGATGTCTCCCTACTGCGTATACTGGCTTTTTGGAACCCATTCTCTTGGGAGGGATGCCTTGCTCAGCCTAGATAAAGTGGGGAGGATCCTGGTCCTGCCTCAAAGCAATGTTCTAGACTTTGGTGACTTCCCATGGGAAGCCTTCACCCTCTCTGAGGAGTGAATGAGGGTGGGATGGAGGGCAGAGGTGGAGGGAGTGGGAGGAGGGGAGAGAGTGGGACCTGGGATTGGTATGCAAAATGAGAAAAGATAGCTTTTAAAAACTATTTTAAGAAGTAGAACATCTAACACGTATATCAACCATAATGACATAGATTCAGTCAGTATGTGCACATAGAAGATAGAGATGGTGAAGGCACAGAGCCCCACTTGCTTCTCTTGCTCTCTCCTCAGTTCAGAGAATCCCACCCCCCTGCAAAGTAGTTTGAGTGACAAGTCCTTGGCAGTGGAGTGACTCTATGAAGCCACACTCAGCAGTGTGTAAACATACCGTCCTCCTACCCATGCCACGTTAGATGGCTGGGAGCACCGTTTCAGGCAGTATGTCTAAGACAGTGAGGTTTTGAGGGCAAAAAATAAATATTTGCTTTTGATACTAAAAATAAAGTTCAATCCCCTGGCCTTTTGGTATAGCAGAAAAGTCTCCAAAGCATCCTCTTCAATGGAGCACAACCTTTCCTTGAGTGCTATTTAAAAAGCAAAGATACCAAAGAATCAGAGGAAAAATACTTTCTTTCAACAAGGGTAGCAGGACCTCTTTTATGTTTCAAAAGATCTTAGTCTTTATTTGGGTTTGAATATTTTTCATTTCTAATGACATCTGATAGTTAAACATGACTTGTTAATAAAATTTAGGTCACCTTCTACTGATTTTTCGGGCATGATAACTCATCCATCAGTCAGGTTTTCTAATATTTTCCCAGTAAATTAACTCTGGAGCTTTGAAAAATATGAAATAATCAAATGACTATTATTTGAAATAGATACAGCGTGTCATGAAGCCGTTTGGTTTATAATGGGAGCTCATTACCATACTCATTACTGTGAATTATAGGAGTTTCCTGGCTGGTCCTCATTAGCCATATGGCTTTAAACATTGATTTGTGGTTAAGTGTGTTATTTTTAGAAAAGAGCACCTGAACATCTACTGAAAACATTTGTTTCATCTTGTTCTACATATTTTTAAAGGCCACGAATCTCACTGCTGTAAAATCCATATAGATTTTTAAGCACCTTCATCTTTGAATCTTTGACTTATGCACCTTATTTATTCAAAGTAAACAGCTTTGTCAGCAAGTTTTGATCCGATAAGCTTTTATTCCTCAAATTCTAGGAAATATTAGAGGAAAGGGAATTAAATAGAAGCCAAAGCTATTTAAATCTATTGCTGTAGATTTTCACTCTAAATTGGTAGACAGTTTTATCCCCTTTCATCTGTTGTAGCTAACAAGGTGTTTCTAGCCTAAGGAGAGCAGAAAGAAATTATTTGCCCATTAATGTAGTCAACAGCTATCACTACAGTGAAGTAGTAGAGACTGGTGTGGGGGCTGGAAATCCTAAGGCTGTAACAGTGAGGAGCAGGGTCTCTGAGTTAACAGAACTGGGTGACAAAGTGAGAAAGATCGAAAAATAACCAAAAATGGAAAGCCTCGTGTCTAGAACACAGTTGAGAATAGTAGAATATGGTGAGATACAAGGTTAGAGTTGACAGCAAGGACCAGATCCTATTTTGCTGTTACAGTGAATTCTCATTTTGTTGTAATTTATACTATGGTTTTTATTTGAGAACACTCCAGGAAGGGGAAAGTTGAACCATGAAATGGGACAGAAAATGGGGGACAAAGAATGATCTGGAATAGGATGATGGCAGAAGAGATGGAGAAAAAATACAGCTCATGAACATGGAGATCATTACATACTGAAGTGTTACTTGTGAATCTTCAGGAAAGGATAGCAAGCGAAGATGGTTCTAGGATTTTGGAGTGAAGAAATGTGTGGGCTACAATGACATTTATTGAGATGGGTAATTCTGATGGCGGACTTGGTTGTGTCTGAGGTGTAGATGGAGAGGCGGGGCTGCGTCCTGCCACCTGGCTAGCTTTACCTGAAATAATTACACCGAAACTGTATTCTTTTAAACACTGCCTGGTCCATCAGTTCCAGCTTCTTATTGGCTAACTCTCACATCTTGATTAACCCATTTATAATAATCCGTGTAGCACCATGAGGTGGTGGCTTACCAGGAAAGATCTTAACCTGCATCCATCTCGGAGAGCAGGGCCATGGTGTCTGCCTGACTCAGCTTCTTTCTCCCAGCATTCTGTTCTGTCTACTCCACCTATCTAAGCTGCTGTCCTAACAAAAGGGCCAAGGCAGTTTCTTTATTAACCAATGAAAGTAACACATAAACAAATGACCCTCCTCCATCACTAAGGAGCTTCTTTGGGGCCTGAAACCTGAACTGTCAATTAGCCTTCAAGATGAGAAGGGAAACAAGAATAATATATACATTTGTAGTATGGAAATGAGCTAGAGAAAGATTTCCCAAGGAAAGGATGTAGAACCAGAAGAGGGGGCCAAAAGCACAAACTTCCTGTGTTCACACTGAGAAGGAAAAATCCTACAATCCAAAAGTACAAGGAGTTAGTGTAGACAGAAGTTTCTGTCCAGCTCAGTCAGTCCCAAGGAAACACACCGAGGTTTATATTAATGAAAAACTGTTTGGTCTATTACCTCTGGATTATTATTAACTAACTCTTACAACTTAAATCAACCCATAATTCTTGTCTATGCTTAGCCACATGTCTTGGTACCTTTTCTTAGTAAGGCAGTCTCATCTTGCTTTCTCTGCATCTGGCTGGTGACAGACTCTCTGCCTCTCCTCTTCCCAGGATTCTCCTAGTCTGGTTGCCCTGCCTATACTTCCTGCCTGGCTACTGGCCAATCAGCATTTTATTAAAATCAATATGAATGACAAGTCTTTACAGTGTACAAGAGCATTCTCCCACAGCAGGTTGGTTGTCCAGACATTGGGAGGATAAAACAAGCTGTTGAAGAATCTCAAGATCCGGGACAGCAGGAAAGAACAATCATCTTTAAACCTAGAGAACAAGAGGAAGGGGCTCAGAAAGAGTGAGCAGCTCTGTGGGAAATGGGATGTGGAAATGACCATGACGGGCAGAAGCTACCAGGCCACCAGCTTGGCCATTCCTGGGTGGACTGGTAGGAAAGGTACAAGAGTTGACAACTTGTGGCCAGCTGTGGGCAGCTACTGGAGATTCCCTGACAGGAATGAGGAAAGAGTGAACTTTAATTGTGGCACCCAACACTCCTCTTATCCCTGTGAATATAATACAGGGAAGCTCATCTGGAAGAGGAGACCGGAAGATAGAGGTTAAATGGTTTGAGCCCCTCCAAACACAGAGCTGCTGAGTTTGGAGCTAAGAAATGGCTTCTGAATTGTTTGTTTTTTCAAGATGAGAGAACAACTCTTTGTGAGTTCTTAAACAAATGTAAACGTGGGAGCTACTGAGAATGCACACTGATGTTCCCTAGAAAGGCATGCCTGTATGTCCTTGCATGTGGGTCACACCTAGGCCAGGTGTGATATCCCAGTTATTTCGCAGGCTAAAACCAGAATATGAGTTTCCTTCCTGCTCTTCCTATGGGAGAGCCAGTCTCTCATATATTTTCTTCATGGTTTTCTAAAACTACTTGAAATGTAAGAAACACACACACACACTCATCTGCCTCTGCCTCCCAAGTGCTGGGATTAACTAATGGTATGTACCACCACAGGCAGCTTATGCTAGGACTAGCTAATGAAGAGGCAACAGATGTTCCTCTCTCCACTCTACAGAGAAAGTCTAGTAGCCAGCCATCTAGAAGTCAAGAAGAGTCTTTCCATCAGAATCCCACCAACCTGCAAGCTGATGTTGATGTCAGCTTCTAAATGACAATAAATAAGCATTTATTGACCCGTGTCTAAACCCCCAGTCTAATGTATTTTGTTACAGCCACCTGTGTTGACACAAAGACTTCCATAGCGACTACATAATGTGCTGTAAACTTTAGCTTCTTTAAGCATGCTGCCTTTGTCAGGTATTTCGCCTACCTTTAGCCTTTTGCTCTTACCAACAGTACTCAGTGCTGTCACTAACACCACTATGGGTATAATTCTGTACATTAGAACTACGAGATCTGTAAGAAAAGTGCTTCAGATACATATGCATTATATATTCAGATGTTATTCATTTCAAATTTTGGTATATAATTCCATGTAGACATCTAGGATTTGCTGATTTTAAACTTTACCAAGTGACTTTTGTTTGCTCTTCCCTATCTACTGATCCATTAAATGTTTAGTTTTATGGCGCATTTTCCTGTGCTTAGAAGCCATTTACTTTGTATGTGAGAGTATCCATGTGTGTTTGCTGAAGTCTCAGTTCATGTCCTTTGCCCACTTTCATTAGATTGCTAAATTCATTTATAAGATTATTCACTGCTGCTGATTCCTTCACAAACCCACGGAACCAGGGATGGCCCAAGAGTGGGAAGCGAGAGCTCAATTCTCTTAATTCACCATCACAGACCATTGGCTTTGCTACCTGTTTAGTGACTGACATGAAGAATTTGCGATCTTCTTCTGTCCTCTGGGTTAGGAAGGTGAAGCAGTTTTTCCAGAGAAGAAGCCTAGTCTCATTCTTTCTATTCTTTTCTGAAACCTTCAGTTCCTACCTCATCACTGTGAAGCTGAGATACATTTTCTTCTTATAAGCTAGTCTGAGGAAATCCAAATATGATCATTCTGCTTACAACTTTCATGGATCCCTCACCCCTGAGGCATACTGTAGCAGTTATTGCTAGAAATGTGTCTCACCCTTGTATCTGAAGTGGGACAAGCATGACAGTGTTTCTACTCTATGTTCTACATGGCCATGAATAATAGAGCACACATGTGTTTAATCAGAAGAACCAAGAATAAGATTACTAACAGTATTATGTTTTAAAGAACTTATTTCAAAAATTCCATGGTTTCTCTTTACTTTTTGTATAAACTTGTTCTCCATCCCAGAACACACCACATATTAAAATAGATATTGGAATTTATGTTTGCCCTGCATTAAAAGCAGTTATTGAAGAGCTAAGAATGACTTTCTTCACTTAGAATGCCTAACAAAGAATGGCCTAACTGAAAATATTAATATTAAAGCACATGATTCTGGGAATCATACAGTCACACAGGTGCAGAAAGCTCAGTTGCTATCAACACATAAAGGAAGGTATTCTCAGGTTTACCTAAATCCATTCATGGTTTTCCATAGTGCAAAGACTGATATTCTACTTTAAGATACTGCAGAGAATCTACATGGAGATGGAAATAACCTTTGTAAAAATATAAAAACACCATGTGCCGGGTGAAGGCTTTCTTCAGAAATGCTTCAATAATTCGGGGGCCTCCAAAGATATGTGTACAAATAAGCTGTGTTTCATTTGAACTTCATACTGTCCCCAGAAATTGTAGGATAGATGTTATTTTCATGTTACAGTGGAGAAATGGAGGTTGTATATTGGTTGAGTAGGTTTTCTAGTGTCTTGAAATACAGTATAGAACCAACACACAGACCTAGTCTTGTAACCCTAAATCTACACTCTTGTCACTGCGTCTATCTTAGTTAGGGTTCCTGTTGCTGTGAAAAGACACCACAACCATGGCAACTTTAACAAGGCAAACCATTGGGTGGCTTACATTTTCAGAGATTTAGTCCATTATCAACATGGCAGAACATGGCCATGTACAGACAAACATAATGCTGGAGAAGGAGCTGAGAGTTCCATATCTTGATCCACAGGCAGCAGAAGGAAACTGAGCACCACACTGGGTGTAGCTTGAGCGTATAAGACCTTAAAGCCTGACCCACAGTGAAAAACTTCCTCCAACAAGCCCACACCTAGTCCAATAAGGCCACACCTCCTAATAGTGCCACTCCCTATCAGTCAAGCATTTAAACACAGGAGTCTATATGGTGGCCATACCTATTCAAACCACCACAGCATCCTTCATGATGCTAATGTCCTTAAGAAGTTTGCGGAAGGCATTGCTAGTATGACTGTTTCCTAGCCCTTGACATCTGTGCTATATTAAATGAAATATGTTCATAAACAATTTAACTGCCGATATGAGGTCCATTTTATTTCCATTATCTATTAGCAACAGGAACAAGAGCATATGCTACAGCCCAAAGTTTTCCTTAGCTATGCTTTTTAGCAAGAGCCAACTTTAGAATCCAATTAAGCTCATGCATGGAGGGATCAGACTTATACCTCAAAGCAAATCAACACACATCTTCCCAGTGATCTTATCTCTTTACAGATTTTCCTTCCCGGCAGCAGCTCCAATCATCGTGGCATTCCCTGCAGAGCCAGATTTTCATACACAGCAAAGCAGGTGTGATAAGCTCGAGGAAGAGATAAAGCTAGGTATGCTCCACCGCTGTACCAATGCAAACTGACTGCCTCTAAGAAGTGATTTACCCACGGCTGGATTTCAGCAGTGATGGCAGAGAGCCCAGGTGGTGACTGCAAGATGAATAAATCTGGAGGCTGTAATTGTAAATAAATAGCAGCCCATTTGGGCTAGAGCTCACTTCTTCTCCTATATATTCCACCCTGTGAGTGGGGCATAAAATGACCTAGAACTAGCCAAGACAAAGAAACACTTGCGTACACTAGATGCCACTGGGGGCGTGAGAGAGATGCTTCCTCCCCTCCCCCTGTCATGCTCTTGGCTTGATTTGATGAGGGAGTATGTAAGTCTAGGCAGCACAGGATTACAGTATAGAAGGGATCTGTCAGCAATTGATTAACTGAATACTTCAAAATAGCTAGCAGAAAATGTTTAGAATGTTTCCAACATAAAGGATAAATATATGCAATTATACCTATGTCAATCCTGGTCTAGATAACATGTGTTATATGCACATATTGCACTGTGAAAACAGACCTTGTAGAAATGTACAGTTGTTTTCATTAACCAAAAGCTAAAGAGTCCATTGGAGGGTTAAGGTAAAAACAGAACTCTGAGTTGAAACCTGCTGGGTGGGGGAGGAAACAAACCAAACCCGATCTTAATTCCTAATCTTCCAGTGGAATCCTGAACCTGACTGTACCTGTGGAGACCCACCTTACCTCTGCGCTGCTCACGTGCTGGGTCAATGTTTTACTAATTTCTTCACCCTGTTTTCTTCCCTCTTTCTCTTTAAACTAACGTTATGCGTGTTTCTGTCACTTGGTATGAATAACTCAATTTCAGAAAAGCAACAGTCAACTTTCTTCATGGTTTTTGTACTTCTGTCTGAAAACTTACAGATTGAGGATGGTGGTCATTTGGCTTCATAGATTCTCAGCCGTGTATTTCACAAGGGCCATCCTGACCCCTTTATACTTGCATGGATGGTGGAAATATATCTTTGGGAGGAGGGGGAACACAGCCCAGAATGATTTAAAATTTTACTTTTGTGTGAAGGTAAAAGCTGTTCTGAAATCCGGAGACTAGAAACAGTTAAACACTTGTGAGGTCAATGGCATTTTCCGCTGCCATAATAAAATGCAATTCTTTATTTTAAAGATCACAGTCCTTAAAAATCATCTAATAAATGTGGTTGATGGATTTCATCACAGTACTTTCTTCCACGTGGTTTCTTTTCACTGACTAGCTTCTCTTCGTAAGTAGCTAGGTTTGAGCCCCCTCCCGTGAGCCCTAGGTCGATAGGTTTGCTCGCTGTTTAGAGCTGACGAGGAGAAGATGGCCACAGAAGGGAAAGGCTCTGCCGTCACCATCTCAAAGTCCCCAGAGCAAATTTGTTCCTCAAAAGGCTTTTCTTTTCTTTCAACAGCATTTTATTAATCCTCTGAGAATCCCTAATTAATTTTTGAGCATATCAATTCTTCCCAACTCCTCTAACTACCACTCCCTCCAACTTCCCATGATTCCCATTTTTTGTTTCTGAATGAGCTGGAGATGATAGCATGGCCGTCCTTAGCCTAAAGCATCGCTTCCGGCTAAAGTCCCGCATGCTGTGTTAGGTGCTGCGAAGAAAGAAGTTGTCCAAATTATAGGACATTTTAAACTAAGTGGAGGTAAGGAAAGGAAATAAGGCAGCGGGAGAAAGAGGGAAAAGAACGTTTCTTTAGTGTGGCCATTTAATATATCCCAACTAGCCTTAGGAATATCCAGACATCTACTTTTGGATGTGTCTGTGAAGATGTTCGTGAAAGCGGCTGTCATTTAAACTGGGTGAAACACCCTGCTCTCCCCCACAATGAGTAGGCGTCTGCTCCCCATTGAGAGTCTAACTAAGGAAAACAGAAATGGCTGCCTGCCTGCCTGACTGCCAGAGCCGGCGAATCTTCTTTTGTTCTTGGAATTTCTGAATCTGAGACTTTAATATTCAGTATCATATCTAGACCACCAGTCCTCTAGTTTTCAGGGCTCTATATGCACTACGGCTTTCTCTGGTCTTAAACTCAGAGAACACAGACCACGGAACTTTTTACCCAGCCTAACTGTGGACACCAACTGTGTATAATTAATAATAGATGTTATTTTGTGTAACACGCACACACACTCACACACATGGTCTGCCACTCTCCTGGCTACCATGTCAGTCGAGCTGAGTAGACCAAATGCTACAACAAAGAAACTGAACCTTCTCTTGAGGCCTAATGTGGAACCACTAAGCCTGGTTCTCAGGTTTTTCTGGAGATTTTTTGGGACCTGCTCAATGGCCTTTAATTAAGTAATTTTCTGCCTGAATCAGCCAGTTTGTTTCTGCCGCTTGTGGGCACAACCTTGACTGAGACAAATGAGTTTCGAAAACACCGTTCCATGGATGCTTAAATGTCGGTAGACGATGAGTTCTTACTAATGACAGAGGAGGCTGGAATGAAAAGAAGTGGGGAATAACCTGTTGATTGCTTGTTACTAGAAATTGACTCAGTGGCTGAGGTTTTACACGCTGAACCTTGCAGGTGAGAAAAACAAGACCCAGAGGTTTTTTTTTTTTGTTGTTGTTTTTTTTTTTTTTTCTTTTCTGAGATCTGAAAGGAGGAGCCAGGACTCGGATTTAATTTTAAGTCAGTTACCCACACCACAGAAAGAAGGCTAAATAACATTAGCAAATTGTCTTGGTGTTCTATTGCTGTGAAGAGACACCATGACCACTGCAACTCTTATAAGGGAAAGAATTTAACTGGAGCTGGCTTACAGTTCAGAGGTTTAGTCCATTGTCGTCATGGCAAGAGGCAGGGTGACGTGCAGGCAGGAGACACGGTGCTGGAGAAGAAGCTGAGAATTCTAAATCTGGAACAGCAGGCAGCAGGAAGAGAGAGACAGTGAGCCAACTTGAGCAGTTGAAACTCCAAAGCCCATTCCTAGTGACACACTTCCTCCCACAAGGTTACACCTACTGCAAAAATATCCCTTTCAAGAAGCACCACTCCCTGATGAACAAGTATTCAAATATATGAGCCTCTGGGGGGCATTCCTATTCAAACCATCACACAAGTCAAATGATATTCCAATTACAAAGTCAATCGTCAGGACACAGGCTTGGCCGTGGCGAGTCCTTGAGGCAATTGTGACAATATAGAGGCCATAGCAGGAGAAAAGAGGCACATAAAATGGCCTAGCAATTGTACCCAGAAGATGACCTGTGCTTCGCCCAGGGTACCTTACACACTGAAAGCAATTTCCTCTTCATTATTTATAATGATATCTGATATATATTGATATATATAATGTATTTATAAGAATTATATAGATTCTATGTTTACAAAGCACAATGGGATATGACTTTCATAACACTGCATATATCAATATTATCAAAAGAGTAGATTTTAATTGTTCTTACCTCATAAAAGAAGGAAGTAATTAAGAATACTTAGTGTTCTGAGAAATGGTAACATGGTTAGGATGTAATTAAGCCCTGCATGCTGTCGACAGCCCGAGATCAAGCTAGTCTCTCTGTGAAGTATTCAGAGAGACTTCCTTGTCAAAAGAGATTGGTTATGAACTTGCAGTTCGCAGATGACAAGAGTTCTCACTTAACGTAACAACCAATTGTCCTCTGAACCATTGTTCCAAGTGGGATATATACATAAGTAGTGTGCATTCTTTTGTAGCCTGTGTAAATAAATGCATATTGAATCTTTTCTGAACTCTTGTGTTCATACCTGAACAAAATGTTCTGTTCAAATTTACTTGAAAAAGATAAATAACCCTGACTGTTGGCCTCGTGTTCTAATTAAAACTGCACATAAAGTTAGACAGCCAGTCCTCTGTATCCCATTTGTGTGTGTGGCTTAAACCAGCTATATATAGGAATATGTTATAAACCTTTGTCTATTGAATACATGCAGACTGCTTCTACTGTCAATATCCTCTAAATGATATGCTATTTACATAACATTTGCTTAGTATCAGGCATTATAAGTAATTTACAGATGGATTAAAGAATACAGAAAAATGTGCATGAGTTATATGCAAATTCTAGACCTGCTGTGCAGTGTAATGAGTTTTTTTCCACCAGCTCCAAAATAACAATACAGAGATTTATTAATTATTAAAGTTTGGCCTTAGCTTAGGTTTGTTTCTAACCAACTTCTATAACTTAAATTAACCTATTTATATTAATCTATGTTCTATCATATGGTGTTACCTCTCTTTCATCTTATACCTCATGTTTTCTCTCTGTGTCTCCTGGCATCTCCTCCTTTCTTTGTCCCAGAGTCCTCTCTGTTTCTGGAAGTCCTGCCTATACCTTCTGCTTAACTATTGGCCATTCAGCTTTTTATTACAACAATCACAGAAAATACATCTTCACACCATATACAAACATACCACAACAATGTAAGACACTTGAATATCTGTGGATATTTTTATTAAAGTAAATGTATCATTTAACTGATACATAAGGACATAAAAATTGTTCATACTAACCTAATGCCATAAGATTTTGACATATATATGATTGTATAATGTTGAAAGCAGGTTTTTTCTGTCTCCCCAAGCATTTATCTTGTCTTCATGAGGAGCTTTTCTAAAGGTAAAATTCTTTGCTATTGTCACAGTCATTGTGCCATGAAGATGGTACAGTGGGACCTCTTGGCCCTACCTAACTGTAACCTAGGACCCTTTGTCAATCTTTCTCTCCCTCCTACCCTTCTTAGTCTCTCAGCCACCATTCTCCTCTCAACTTCTTTGTTTTCAAACTTTATTGTCGACATGAACTTACATTGGTTGCACAAATTAATGGACTGTGCTGTTTTCAGAGATGCATAGCTCATGCTTCAACTGCATCCAGTCTTTCTACAGCTCTCTCCCCACTTCCTCTCCATCCTTCTCGGCACCAGTCCTTTATCCAACTGTCTCTCTTCATCTCTTCTCCCCCTCCTTCCAGTTTCTATGAGATTGAATTTTGTAGGTTCCACAGAGGAGAACAAAGCTTTAGCTACCTGAGTTTTTCACTTTGCCATAAAGACCTCCAGGTCCAAACAGATCACAATGGGCAGGATTTCATTATTTTGATTGCTTGATTAGACTCCCATTGTGGGTTACCAAATTGTCTTTTTCCAATTATCAGTTTGAAGATGTAGATCGTTTCCGTTCTTAGCTCTTGTGGCCATCACAGCAGTAACGTGGGAATGCAGATATCTTACACACAATGACTTCCTTTCCTTCGGGAAAGGATCACAGGCTCATATAGTAGATCTACTCTGATCTTTTGTGGAAACTTTATATTGTTTTCTACAATGTATGAACTAACACCAACAGTGTGTCAGAGTTCCCTTTCTCTACAGCATCACTAGCACGTTATCTCTCACTGTTTTTGATGGTAGCCCTTCTCACGGTAGCGAGGCACTATCTCATCATGGTTTGATTTGCATTTACCAAAGAATTAATAGCATTACACAGCTTTTCATGCATCTGTCGGTTGCTTGTACGTCTTCTTTTGAGAAGTGTCTACTTAGATCGGTTATCTCCCTTTGAACAGCTTTGTTTTGCTTGGCATTCAGTTGTTGGAGTTTTCATGTGCATTCTGAGAATTGTGTTGTCGGATATACACACTGCTAATGTTTCCTCCCATCCTTCAGGTTGTCTCTCCACTTTCGTTATTGTTTCTCCTGCAGAAGGATTTTAACTCGCTAGAATTCCTTTTGTCTAGTTTTGCTTTTTTTTGTCTCGTGTTTGCTTTCAGAATCTTGTCCCAAACCTCCTTGTTCATTCCGGTGTCCTAAAATGTTTACCCATGCTTTTTTTTTTTTATAATAGTTTCATGTCATATGTTTAAGCCTATAATCCATTTCGAGCAGATTTTATAATTGATGAGATACAAAATTCTCATTTCGTTTTTCTACCCATGTATATCCACTTTTCAAGCATCATTTATTGACAAGATTCTCTTTTCTCCAGAAAACATTCTTAGCAGCTCCATCAAAAAAATCAGTTGTCTTCAGATGCGTGGGGCTGTTTCTTGGGTCTCTATTCTATTATCCTAGTATACAGATCTGCATTTAGACCAATATTGTGATGATTTGGTGCTATAGATTTGTAATGTGGTTTTGGTTTTGGATAGTGTTTGGTTTTGACTTTGATTTTAACATCCAGAATTTTTCTTATCTACAAAGGTCTTAAAATCAGATTTCCATGAACATCAAGAGAGGGTTACTCTTAGGAAAATGTCGTTTCTTTTTCTTCTTAACTACTCCATTTTTATCCTTTCTCTCTTTTTGCCTTTTCCAGCAGTATCTCCCACAGATAACTAGTTTCTTTGGTGTCCAAGTTATTCAAACTTTTTTCAAAACATAAATCAGTGTGAGGACACACTTTCTTGAAACCCTTTCTTTCTTTCATGAAGGGTGACTCTCTATTCTCTCTTGGATTTTACCTTTTCTCATAATCATTCTTTATTCATAAGATATTTCTAATTTCTTTTAATTGCTTCCTAGCCTCCCATGTGGGCATTTTAATTTGCTCACACTCTATCTATATAATCACTTAGGATATTTATAGTCTTTTACAATTACCAGTAGTGTTATAATGAAGAATCTTTTTATAATAAAAAACGGTTCCTCCAAATCTAAAGTTCCTTGAAAGATAATATTTTTGTAATTCAAGAGGTATTATATCTAGATGTGCGAGGTTCTGAATGATTGTGTCATCTCAAATTTATAGGTTGAAATCCTAGCCCCTAAGATGATGCTACTAAGAGGCATTTGGAGAGTTAATTAGGTCCGAAGGGTGGAGCCCCCATAAATAGAGTTAATGTCTGTATAAAGTGGAGCCAAGGGAATTCTTTTTCCTTGTTACTATGTGAGAACAACATAAGAAGGTGTCATCTATAGGTCAGACTCCTGGCACCCAGAAAACACTGGACCTGGCAGTACCTTAGAGTCCCCGGCTTCCAGACCCATGAGAAGCATTTCTGCTGTTTCCAAATCAACAAGCTGATAGTGTTGTTGAGTACACATGTGAAGGCTATCAAGTTCCCTATGCTATTTCGAAAACTTGTTATGGTTCTTAAGTTAACTTGATCTCTTATAATGTTTTAAAGTTTTCAAAATATACTATTTAATTACCTACATATATAGTAAAGGTTTTCAAAGTATACTATTTAATTATCTGCATATATAATAGAGAACAAGTCCTTACTATTGTTATTTTTAAACTATTCGTATGCCTCTACTCAATCTATATGCCATAATTTCTGTAAGTAATAATTCTCCTGCAGCGTTCAATAAGAATATAGACAGGGTTCTTAATATAACTGGGGAGGACTCCAGTGTCTCTCCTGAACATCCGGATAGGCGAGTGTATATAAAGTCTTCAGTTCCTTTTCTTGTTGCTATGACAAAATACCCGACAGAGCATCACTGGGTGGCAAGGATTATTAGCTGATAGTTAAAGGTCACAGCTTGTCAGTGCCAAGGCATCACAGCAGACAAAGTAGTCACTAGTCACATTGCATCCACAGTAACACAGCAGAAAGTCCCAGTTGAATACGTATCTATCGCTCACTTTCTATTGATGGTCTGTACTGTCCACGGTCTGCTACTGAAGGAAGGAATGTTGCCACCCTCAGAGGGAGAGCCTTCTCACTCAATTTATGCAATCAAGATAATCCCCCAGAGGCATGCACGTAGACCCATCTCCCAGTGAGTCTAGGTTCTACTGGGTTCCCAGCACCGACCATCACAGTGTGGGTACATGCATAGCAATTGCAACATGTTGGAAGGTCTTCCGTTCCCTTTCCATAGTTCTGTTGTAGTAGATCTTGACATTTATCATAGTTTTTTTTCAGTGTTTATGGAGATTATTATGAGGGTCATGTTTTCTTTTAAAGCCATTAATATAACATTAGTGAATTTCCTAATATTATAATAATAAATCTCACTTGGCCATGGGCTATTGTTAAACTGCACTGGATTCTTTATTCCTGGTTGAATATTTACACCAGTATTCAGGGAGTATTAGTCTGTCCCTTAATACACAGATTCTCAGCCTTCCCTTCCTAATATCTCTAACCACTTTGATTTCCTTTCGACTTTATTCTCTCATTTGCCTTTCCACCTTTCATTTCCACTTGCCAAATGTGTCTCTTTGCTCAGGTTCTCAGTAGCTTACTCTCTTCTCTAGTCTTCTCCATCCATTTCCCTCTGCTGATCACTTGACTTTCGCTTCCACTTCCTCTGGCTTCTATCCATTAATGGTTTTTCTCAAGTTGTCAGTTTAAGGTGTTCTATCATTTTCCCAATGCTTGAATGATTATAATTCTGTTTAGAGTGTGGGAAGTATACACATTTTCTCCTTCAGAGTTCTTAAAGAGGGTAAAAGCTGTTAAACAACTCATGTGTATAAAAGTTTCTTCTCTGGTTTTGTGAAATGGCCTTGTAAGAATTTATTGCTTTGTTTTCATTTTTCCAGTATTATGCCTGTTTATAAGACTTCTGGTCTAATGACAAAATCACCTCATAATAGCACAGGCTCCTTGCTTTGGGGGCCATTGACGGCCTCTGGCCGTGTACGAGCCATCGTTTGCACCTTTCCTCATCAAGGAGCAAGGTCAGAGGGCACTCCCCCTCAGCATTGTCTGCTACTTAACAGTATCTTCTAAACAGTGTCTTGTAAACACCTCACGACTCATTTAACCTCAAACACTCATTCTGAAGTTCTTTCCCTACAACCCGTGTTCCACTCTGCCTGGACACAGCTGGAGAATTTTCATACAAAGTAAACTTGGTCCTTGGAGTGGTAGCTTTTGATGAATCCTAGGCCCTTTTGCTAGCTTCCTATTTGTGACTATCCTGAAGTCTGTCTCTCTGTATTTACTTAGTATGGGGCCTTCTGCAGGACAAATATTAAGCAAGAGATCTGACTTGGGAATATGGTGATTTCTTCTTTTTTATCAAGACTCACTTCATGCTGAAGGCACGGGTTCATGTAGCACTTCATTTCCTATTTTGTTGATTTTACCAAGGGAGATATCAGGAGGTAAGCAGCTGTTCCCATCATTAGATACCCAGAAATCACCAAATATAGTTGTTCCAAATTCAGTTAGGTGAATCGCCTGTCCATTTGATCATTTGCTTTTGTTTTTGTTTGTTTATTTTTAAAATGGTATGTAGCTCTTGCTGTACTTGAACTCACTGTGTAGAGTAGGCTGGCTTTGGACTCGGAGATTGCCTTACATCTACCAAGTGCTAGAATTAAAGGTGTGTGTCCATGCAAGCTGTCCATTTGCTTTTATCAGACTTTTCCCCTATGACCTTGCTTGTTGACAGGTCAAGTAACTCTTGTTTGCAGGTAGGATATCCCACAGAAAGGACCCACAGAGGTTCCTGATACTCCCATATTCCACAGAGTAAAATTCTTCTCTTTTGAGTTCTATCCTCCCCAGTATGTCTATATTTGAAGACAAGTTTCAAATGAAGTACCAATAGGAAATGAGGGAGTAAGATTGGGATCCTAACTTTATAGGGTTTGTGGCATTACAGAAGCAGAGAACTCCCCCTGGTCTCTGTCTTTTCCCTTCATTTCTCCTTCTCCGTTCTGCCCCAGGAAGGCCCACTGTGAGATGGCAACCATCTTCAATCCTCATCCAGGAAGAAGGCCAGCATGAGAAGTCAAATTAACTACAGTTTTGATTTCAGATTTCCCATCATCTAGAATTGTGAAAATGTAAGAATAGGTATCTGTTGTTTAAGACATTCAGTCTGTGGCATTTTAGGTGATGGCAAACATAGGTGATTAACATAGCCTGGTTAACATATGGTAGAGTCTGATCCTAGAAACTGATTAGGAATTAGACTGTGGTAAAGTTGTAGAAAGCTCCATCTACCCCAGATTTCCACGTCCCTGGGCATGGCTACCCAAGCTATTTCATTGCAAGCATGGTGACTCTTCACCCCTTCAGTACTAACTGATTACAGGAGGTACAGAAATTTTCGTCTTCCTCATCGGTGTCCTGCCTCACACAACCTCAAGATTTAATACATCTTTTTAGAAAGAAACGGGGTGTGTATTGAGACAGGGTCTTTCCCCAACTAGTCTTCATTTTCTGAGTCCTGCGAGATGGTGGGAGATTACAGTATAATGTGGATACCAGACACCCATCTCCAACTCCTCGTGCTCCCAGAGCTGTGTGTGATCACCGTGCTTTTGGCTGGGTTCTGTGATCCCAGTAGAGTCCCTCTACTTGGGTCAAGCTGAACCAATTGGGCATTCCCAGAACTGACAGACACCCTGAGAGAAAAATTGCTGCCAACCATCAGATCACCTCAGATAGTGCTCTCTCTCTCTCTAGAATTTTAGTTCATTTCATCTTTCTAGCTTTCACAGCTCTCAGACGCCTTTGAAAATGACTTTTATTATGTTTTCCATTTGTTCAAGTAAGAATATTGACCTGTCAAAAACCTCCTCAGAAGCACAAGGCTTTCTCTAAATAATTTCACATCCTTGCAATACTGGCCTTTCAGAGGAATGGACAAAAACTAATGTGATAGATGTTTGTTGAAATGAATAAGCAAATAAGTGACTTAGACAAATCTTACCTATGTTACAATCTTAACTGGACTGAGTTTGCCACTCTGGGGGGCGGGGGGGGGGGTGGAGACAAGATGATCTTTCAGTGATGCAACGGAAATGCAATGGCAGAATTCGGGAATATGGTAAAGGCATCTTCTTGACTCGAAGCGGGTAGGCTAGAGTCCTGGTTAGCCTTCAAGATTATTAGGTTTTGCTCTTCAACTTCTTTTTTTTTTTTTTTTACCTCAAGATGGAAACCATTTAGTACGGCATTTGCCTACTAGGTTCCTATCTGTCTTCTCACCTCAACTATGTTATCTCAGAGACTTGGCCTCCACTTCAGTTTATCCTCGATAGCTAAAGTGCTTCCCTAGGACACATGTCCATCAAAGAACAAATGTCTCTCAGTCTCTTTACACTCAGCTTTATAGAAGACAAACCCCAATGAAAGCATCAAATCAAAGTCAACGAAGATGTTAGGGGAAGTCACTGATTGTAACCGATATTCAGTATGACTGTCAGAAATCTGCAAAGTACTTTGACCTAATGGACACCAAATAGCCTGCTTCAAAATAAAATAATGTCATATTTCATCAAGGAAAAGGCTAAATTCTAGGACTGGGTTACCTCCTGTGGAGTTGTTGGGCAGTGAGTCCCCAAAGCCTTGCTGTGCTGGTTTGTTTGTGCCAGTTTTACAGGATCTGCAGTCTCCTGGGAAGAGAGAACCTCAGCTGAGGAAAAGCCTCCATTCTAGGGAACCGTTGGCATGTCTGTGGCACACCATCTTGATTTATTGATGCAGGAAGGTCCCAGATCGCTAGTGGGCATCATGACCCCTGGGATGGTGGTCCAGGGTTGCACAGGAAAGCAAGTCCATAAGCAACATTCCTCTATGCTTTCTTTTTTGAGCAACTGCCTTGAGTTTTTGCTTTGACTTTTCTTTATGATAGACTGAAAAGTATAAAATGAAATAAACTTTTTTCCCACCAAAGTTGCTTCTGACAAGTGTTACATCACTGCGATACCAAACAAACATTCTAGGGATGGCCTCGCACCCAGGAATATATGAGCAGCTCAAACTGGACTTATTGGAGTATTTAAAAAATAAGAGTGGACACAAAGTTGGGGAGAACAGGGAGATGGAGGTAGATCTGGAAAGAGCTGGTAGAAGATTGGGGAAGTAAATATGATCAAAATACATCGTATAAAATTCTCAAAGAATCACTAAAACGTTCAAAAGACATAGAGCATTGTGATACAATATAGATATTAACATTAATAATGTGGTGCATACCTTTTAGAATAACTCCGTGTAGTGAGTTATGAAAAAGAAAGATTATCTAGTTCAAAGTAATCAATTTCCCTGTCTGAAAAATTGGTCCCTGATGTTTATTTGATGTTTGTGTCTGAATTACACCTACAGGTTCTATTCTTTGGGGTTCCCTAGAGGAATTAAACACCGCCGGCTGACCTAGTGCGGCATCCGTTCTGCTTCCGGTAGCAGAAAATTAGGCTGGAATTCTCAAGAGATTTGCTAGCAAAATTAGCAGCAGAGGGTATAAAAGCAGCAACTAATCCTGCTGGAAAATGAGCAGAAGGGAAGGCACTAATCTTATTAGCAGCTATGTCATCAGTCAAAATAGAGAGGGTGCAGGAATGGATCTTGGAAGGTTATTTTCTCATTAAGAGTCCCCGCTCCTTATCTTATTTTAGGACCAGTGGCAAGATGAAGGATAACGAGCCAACACAACGTAAGAAAGCTGAAAAGGGCAGAGTCGTCTGATCCTTCTCTCACACAATTCCAAAAGAACTGGGTGTGACTCCGCCACCTCACTGAAGCACTTGTATCTCGAGCACATGTCCTGTTAATGATGCTTTTACTAAAAGTCTTGCAGTAATATATCCTTTTGATAGCGTTAGTCTGCACGGGTAGCTTGCTGATTTCAAATAGGAAGAACACACACTAAAAAGCCTTGGCTTTCTGCAGAGAAAACAAGCTGTTTTGGGATGGTCTAGTCCATCCAATAGTGAGGCGATGGGGATGAACCATATAGCATGGGATGTGTCCTCTCACCGGCTATCCACATGGACCATATTGTTGTTCTTTGGGTGTGGGATTTAGAAGGCATGGCAGTATAGATGCTTAACTGAGTATCAGAAGTTCCTGGGCTAACAAAAACCCAACTTTTAATTAAAAAACTGCTTTTGCCCTCAAAAGCAACAAGATCATAGCCCATACCTGTTATTCTAGGACCAGAGAGGTTGAGCCAAGAAGATCATGAACTCTGTGCTACACAAGTTCAAAGCCAGCCTGGGCGACCTGGAGAGAACTTGTCCCAGAAACAAACCAAACCAAACTATGTGAGAGATGACGGCCTCACATCTCCCCACTGCAAAAGTCACACCCTAAATCAATGCTCAATCTTGTTTATGCACCTTGTTTACAGATCCTTAGTGTGAGCTGCCTTGTGTTTCACCACTGGCTTCTGTGAATTCCCTGTCTCCTTCCAGTGTTCACATTAGGATTCTGCCACTAATCAAGTCCGATTCTCAATCGCAGGAGGCCAGTATGGACGCAGGTGCTTGTGTGGAGCCTTGCGAAGACATTAAAGAAACAAACGTGTCTCCTTAGACACCACATCCCACAGTGTGGACTTAGTTTCCAACCAGACACTCTCTTTGACAACTTGACAACAGGGGCCATATGGAAATCAAAACACAATTGCTTTCTCATTTCCGATGCACTGTTGAATTGATCAAACATTTACTTTTTTTAAAACTCAATTAGTTGCTGTTATTTCCTCAGCACTACTAAGGAATTCTGAGTGTCGCTATAGTAAATCATGATGAAAGTTGAGCGGTCTCGTGTGAACAGCCAGAAAGAGCCTAGGTAAGCAAACACCCTCCCATCTAGCACTAGGTTTGGCATGAAGATGCTCAAGCCCCTTTTATCTATGACTTATTGCCTAGTGTTTGGGAAGGGGAAGAAACGTTGGTTCTGTGCACAGTGCTCCGAATGCTACTCTTTGGGAGGCATGCTTCCGTTTCCCAAGCTGGGAGCTGGAGCGTCTGCATTTGCTGACCCCTGGTTTGCATCCTTTCCACTCATCCTTACATAACCCAAATTTTAGAATGCTACTTTCATGCTCCCTGCATGGACTATTTCTCCTTGACTCAACCCACAGGATTTGATAATTGGTGTCAGGAGAGGTCCATACTCTACCTGGCTAATCAGCCGATGATTTAGAACTCTCGATACTTGGAGCTTCTTTACCCTTGGATTTACTGGCAATGAGATTTTATAAATTCTACTTATTAATAACTGACATGATTGTAGCTCTTATCTTTTATAGCAAAGCTCTATTCCTTATATAAACAAATTCCATTTTGTGCAAAAAGTAACAGAATTTTTCATGGGCAGTGACGGTTGTATACATGCCTACAGCTTTGAATTTCTGTGCTTCTCTTTGGATAAGTGTTGTCTCTCTCTTCCATTTAGAATAGTATTTTAATTTTTCTCAATTTTAACATCTAACATTTTATACATTTATGTAATTTTAGTCATGTCAGTCCTTCACCGCCTTCCTCACTTCATCCTTCTCCCTGGCACCCCTTTCCTCCAAGTGTTCCCCTCCTATTTCTCAGTTTCCTTTTGTGTGTGTCTCACCGTGTTTAGTGAGGGTCATTTGGTGGGATGTTATTGCTATGTGTTACCCCACCTAACTCAGTCGGTAGAACATGAGACTCTTAATCTCAAGGTAACGGGTTCAGGTCCCATGTTGGGTGCCAGACGTAGCATGACTAATAAAAACCCAGAGACAGATATTGGAGTTCAAGCTGAAAGATCCAAGAAGCAAAGCGGCCAAGCACTAGAGAGCTCTTACCTCTACAAAATCTTCAGACTGAAGATTTTGAGCAAGTTCCTGTCTTATCCCACCTTCTATTCCTCTCTAGCACTGATATTAAAAGCATGCACCACCACTGCCTGACCTCTATGCCAAACTTGAGTGACTGCTGAGATTAAAGGTGTGTGCCACCACTAGTGTGGTTAGCTTTGCACTCTGATCTTCAGTCGAGCTTTACTTGTTAGATCATAAACAAAATATCACTCTACAGTAGAGCAGTGGCAATTAATCTGTGGCTATACCTTAGTTCTGAAGGCCCTAAAAGTTAATGCTGAGTTGGCAAGATGGCTTGTCAGGGAAAGGCACTTACTGCCAAGCCTGACAACCTGAGTTTGATCCTTGACACCTACATGGTAGAAGAGAATCCAATATAGCGAGTTGCCCTGATTTCCACATGTGTTCCATGATACATGCACACATAATATATGTACATACAAAGCAAGTGTAGTCTAAAAATAAGGTGAATGCTTAGAAAGAAATGTTAAGATATATGCAGCTCAGGGGAGAAAAAGATAACAAAAGCACACCACATCAATGGCAAGTAGATCAGTGTTTCCTCTATGCCAAAGCTACCCAGGGAGATTGGGTACAAACTTACCTTTGGCATTACTCTGTCCAAGGAGGCTAGTATAGCATAGTACTTATAGTTATGGGTTGGCTTCAAATTCTTCGTGGCCATTTACCAAGCTGTGTGATCCTGGGCGAGTCACTCAATTTCTGTATCTTTGTCTCATGATCTATGATGTGAGGATGAAAGCCGTTTTGTAGGACTTGCAGGGGGACCACTGTGTGTCAAACACCAGCACCGTCAGGCATACAGTAAGCCAACACTAGTCATATTCTTGTCGTTTGCCTTTTATACTCAGAGGGGCTGTGATCACGCCAGAGGTTTTAGATCTCTGTCCCCATCTCCTGTAACCTCCCAGGTTTTTTCTCAACTCTCATTTTTTGATATCGGTACCTCCATTAGAGTTTAAACTAAAAACACTAACATCAAAGAGGGGTGCCTTCACCAGAGATTAGCCAAGTCCAGAATCTAAAATGGATAGACATTGTCCTGTGCCATCACTAGAAGTTGTGTGATTTGACAATACCCCGGAGCTTCTCTTGTCTGTAAAAATGGGGATAACTCTACTTCTCAAGCCTACTCAGGGTTTTTGTAAGAAGCCGATCCAACCTCTGCAGGCAGTCTTCCTGGGGTGGGATTTTGAAAACTCTGTCTGAATTTGCAGTTCCCTGATCTGAGCCCTCGGAACTGAAGTCATGCACGCCTGTTCATCATCTTCTCTAGTCATATCACAAGACTGGTCCTCAAATACATGTTGAATAAGGGAATAAGTAATTGAAAGGTAAGAGTAGCTTCAACTCTAAGGATGGCATTAACTTAATTGCCTTATGGCTAAACACTCATGCAAATTATTCCCTACTCTTTTTTGTTGTTGTTGTTTTTAGTGGAAAAAAAATAGGCCCCATCAGTTCTGAGTCTCTAATATTGCTAATCCCTGCTACTAAATTGGTTCAAATGAAAGCTACATTCTACATGCTTATAATAGTGCATTCCTTTTCATTTTAGTTTGGCAGGATTTTTATGTCATGGATTAGTGCTGTGTGCCAGTATGAACTATTAGTTTATATCTCTTTGTGGCTTTTTCAAGAAGAGAGTATAACTCAGATCGTCTGCATTGGATTCAGTAACATAGCATGAACTCTTTTGGGGGCATCTTGTGAACGCTTTGAAAATGGTTCTCATGTAGTGTGCAACTATAGTAGTGCAGTGTGTAACTGTAATCATGCAGTGTGCAGCTGTGATCATGCAGGGTGCAACTGTGATCATGCAGTGTGCAACTGTAATCATGCAGTGTGTAACTGTAATAGTGCAGTGTGTAACTGTGATCATGCAGTGTGCAACTGTAATCATGCAGTGTGTAACTGTGATCATGCAGTGTGTAACTGTGATCATGCAGAGGCATGGACGGGAACCTCTTGCTGCTATATGCTCCAGCTCTCTGATAGAAAGTAGAATGAAATTTCTTTGTTAGTGAATTGGGAATAACCTTTGCCACTAATGATCGATCATCCTTATAAATATAGGAAGAGGCTTCCTCACTCACTGAAGAATGAATTTTTCTTATATTTGAAAAGTCTAACATACATTTATAACATCGGGTCTTTACAGTGTGCTAGAAGAAAGACCTGAAACAATTCTGCAATTGACAAAAAGATTTTGTTTATTTATTGAGGAAATAGTTGCAAGGGACCTTCCTGAGGGAAAAAAATCCCCTCTCTTGTTATATTACTGAATTCTTTCTCTGGTGTGTGAACTTGAAAAAAATATGCATTTATTTTGGGGGTAACTGATTACTGTCTAATTGGAGTTATGACCCACCCAACAGGAGAACATTTACTTCTGGCAATGTAAACCCAGTGTACATAGACCAAGAGGAAAAGTTACTATAGTCATTTTTCTGAATCAATATAATTTCTATATGCTTTCAAAATGCTTACCCTTCTAGCCACAGATGAGTGTAGCTCCCATTCCTTCATCAAGGAAGCTTCCCCTTGGAACTGGTGGAGACTATAACTATAACTGGTCAAATTTCACAGAATGAGTGAACATGGGGCGCCCAAACCCAGCTGAGAGACCTGCAGTGCAACCCCTACACTCAAGAGCCAGAAAGAGATCACTGAAAGGAGAGTGGACGGAAAGATTGCAAGGTCCCGAAGACCCGGACACCTGCTGTGAAATTCTGGCTTCTATATACCACAGGGAAATTGCATTCATGAACTTCAACAAGACAGGCAGAATGACAATACCAGCTGGCATGCTAAAACGAACGGGGGAAACTCTGCAGGGCCTCACCCATGTGCTAGAGGAAGACCAACAGGCAACCCATTGCGGAGAGGGAGACCCAGTCTTGTCCAAGGGTTCAGGCACAGTACATGTACACATGAACAAAACTAAATGGACTAAGTAGGTTATCTATACATAAACAATAATAGCTAAAGGTGAGGGCATCAATTTGGAAGAGGATATGGAGGACAAGAGGAAGAGGCAAGCGTGATAATAAATAAATGCAGTGTGTATGTATGAAGTTCTCAAAAAATAAAATGGTTAGATTTAAAAAGAAAATTAGGCATCTGAATGTTAAAATTAAAAGGGTGACGGTGAAATTAGGACAGTCCAATGAGCACAGGTTTCTCAACAGTGAGTTTGAAGGGTGGACATTGGTTAGCCTTGCTGATTGTGAGATCCCGTTTAGAATGGAGGGGAACAGGATCCTGTTTTATTCAGGTGGGAAGTGACATGCTGGATGATGGATTTCCTTAGTTAAGGCAGGTGCGAGAGGTACTAGGCTTGTGCTCGCTGTTGTTCCCTGATGGATTTTGTCTTCGCAGAAGCTTGTAGTGTGAGCAAAGCCATCTTGTAAGTAGTAGCTTGTCATAAATTAGGTTTGCCCTGGGGTGACACTCACATACATACACACATAATTTTTTTTTTTAAAGTCGGAGCCACTGGTTTACAGAATACATAAAGAGAAATACTCATGTAGACCTCGAAAGGCCTCTAGCTCCTTCTGGACACCTGGCCTCCAGAGAAGGGCTGTGCTGACCGTGGAGGTGTGCCCATGCGCAGTGCCACACACAGAGGACAGAACTGGGAGCTGCTCTCCGTGGCTGCAAACACGGGAAGTGCAGCTAAATTGAGCATCCCTTTCATCAGAGCAAATGTTAAATGCAAATGCTAAGTTTCATGTCTCTGATAAAGACGGCATGGAAGGCATAGACGAGGCTGAGCAAGATGACAGAGCGCTCATCTGATTTTTCTATTGGTTACTAATTAAAATTCCAGTGTATATAGGGTATAGTAGGGATACAGAGTCAACCTCCCCACAGTTACCATCTTTCACCATAAGTAGAGGTCTGCAGTAAGGGCATGAGAGCTGAATTAATCTTCACCCTAACCCATAAGATAAAGGGCAATTACTCAGTATATACAAATAACATGAAACAAACAATGTCAGCCCAGAAACTTGAATCAAAGATCATAACCCCCTCTTCTGTTTACACAGGATTCATTTATCACAGTCCCTACCGATCAGGACAATACTTCCAACTAATTCCACACAGCCCTTCAAGTTCAGTTCTATTCACTGGGCTTCCCTCCATCAGGGCTTACCCAAGGGCAACTCCACTGCCTTTTTTCCAAAACAGTCCCGGGCTCCACGGATCCCAGTGTATCCAGGTGTCTCCGGCAGAGATCCCAGCTGTAGTTGCTAGCTTTGGCCCTGTGCCAGCTCAGGACTTCAAAACAACTCTGCCCCCAGCCACAGCGCTGAGGGTCATCTACTCGCTTGCTTCCTTTTCGGTTCCTGCATGTGGTTGGCAAAATGCACTTGACAGAGTCAGAATTCCTTGTTTTGCAGTCCAATCCTTAGCATTTTGACCTTGAACTCGACTCCTTTCAAAACAGCATCAGGTAGAGAGAGGCGGAAGGATAAAGTGGAGCCCGGACAAAGCAGTGAGCCCTTCTGGCCTCTCAGTGTCCCCCTGTGAAGGTTTTAACTTTGCCGGCTTGCTATGAGGTTTAAATGGGTAAGTATAGGTAACACGCTTGACTCAGAATTGCGCTCTACGCATTATTAGGGTCTCCTTCCCTTCCCAGTTTCCTGCTCTAATGAGTGAGTCTCTGTACTTATACACCTGAACAGTTTGCGCACTTAGCCCCTAAAATCTCCTCCGCAGTATTCATCAGCCGGCTTCCTCAGACTGTCCATGGACAGCGGTCCACAGAAGAGGCCAACTTCTATTATTAGTGCAGTGTCCATAAAAGCGGTTCTCACGGGTGAGTTCAGGCATCTCATACTGTCTATGTCCAAAAGCTGACGACTCCATGAAAGTCTGAATTCAGACTAAACCTTGACCAAGTGCTCACCGTGCACACGACATGAGGCCAGGCCATGGAAGATGAATGCCTTCTGATCGATGTCCTGCAACTTTTAGTGTTCAGAATCAGAGCTATGTTTTTGTACTTCCTTTAAATACCCAGTAAAAATGGTTTCCATCAAAATGGACACCTTAGTTTTTTCGTGGGTGATAAGGCAAGCCTGTGTTGTCTTGAACAATCCATGCTTCCTCTCAGTGCCAGGGCGCAGTGGTAAAACACGAAGACAGTTCCAGGTAGGAATTTGTCCACTGCCACCTGCCTTTCAGGAGAGAGAAATTACCTTACAGTGAAAGTATACCAACCCACCACAGCCTTGCTGGAAACTGCAGTTTCCAGCGTCAGCTTTGTACAACATTTTGAATTGCCTAACTTAAGTGTTTAGATTTTTGTCTGAAACCAGGTTATAATAGTGAATAGACGAGTTAAGGCAACACCAGAAGCAACACGGAGTTAACACCGGGTCTTTCAAAGCTGCTGATAGAACGTTTAGTTTCTCTGTAAATATTTGGTGACAAAGTCTCTTTTCTTCCTGAGAGAGGTAAACATGCCACTCATTCCAAAGTGACTACACAGGCGGTAAAATTATCCGCAAAATGTAACTCAGCGTGAGTCTGAAGTAATGACTTCCATATACAATTAGGCTTACCATCCGGGTTGTTTGCAGTTCGTTTGGTATATAAATGACTAACAAGAGAGGAAGTGTATATTGTACAATCCGCATTCCTATGCTAAAGAACAAAGCAGTCTCGATCCCACCACAGTAAGTTTTATCAAAAGCAGAAATGTCAAGGAAGTTTATTGTAGGCCTCCAATACTTCTTTGTATCAATATTTAAAGTTGGATGATATTTACAACTTTAAAAAAAAAACATAAAGATACGTGGAAAGAAACCGCCTTTAGGAGCGGCCATAGGAGCGGCCATGAGGAAATGAATGCCCTTCTCAAGGCCACTTCAGGAGTTAACTGCAAAGGGCGGCAATTCTGATCCCAATGATTTGGGTCCACCAGTGTCTCTGGTTTTGTGTTCCATGTGTGGAACAGAAGCACACTCAACATGGACAATGGCCGTCCAGGAAAGCTGTCCCGCTTCGACGGTTGGCAGTGCCGATGTTTTAAGTCCTCATTTCAGCCATTTCTCTCAGCCAAGCCGTTCTTCCCAAGCTAACTCTTCCAGGGTCTCTCACGGCCTGCCCACCCCTTTACCTTCAGCGTTTCTTGCTTCCTACCGTCTCATTCCTTCCCGTTTATGCGTCTAAAGGAAATGCCCATCACTCTCTTCACCTTTATTCTCACTGGACTCGGTCCTACTGGCCATGAAGCCCCAACAAGCTCACCAGCACCCCCCATTCCCCATTCTGAGAAGGATCTCACGTTCAGTTTTGAAAGGAGATGCGCGAGCATTCATATCTGCTATTTCTTATTTCAATTATTTCTGAGCTGCTATCAAAGATTTAACGTTGACTGTGGAAACTTTATCTCTCTGGTCTGACACTTTGAAGACAAATTCCTTCATCCTGGCTCGTCCTGGGGAAGCATGCTATTAAGTCCCGGATGGAACGCTAGATATTACCTGACAGGTTCTTCGCTCGGGGTAACCTTTCAGAGGGCACACAGAGCGGAGGAATAAACACATAAAATAACTGGAGGGGAAAGTAATTTGATTTCAATTCTGCTTGAGCAAAGAGAGCTGCTACAGTAAGCCTGTGCAGGCAGCCAACGATCAGACTCCCTCTCTCTCAACTGGCAAAAACACATTCGCCAGAAATACAGTAGAGAGAGGAACCCATTTTGATTCAGCTTCCTCAAGGAAATGAGGTCATCTCATCAAATGGATGTGCACCTCCAGGTTTCCACAGTCTCATCTCCCCAGACATACTAGCTGCTTCAAAGGAAAATCAGTTGACAGAACACTGAGTTAGGAATACACCTTTCGAGCAGCCACTGTGAAAAATCAACAGGGAGGGGGTTCTGATTTGAGATAGGCCAGAGTAGCCCGTATCAGAACAGCCATCCCATCCCCTAAAACTGCAAAGCCTGATTTAGAAAAGCAAATCAAAGCCCCTGAAGACGTCCAAGGGGCTGCACTGTGTTTCAGGGTTTGGAATACTGAGCAGAAGGAAGCGCAGCCAGAACCTGACATTTGGCTCCACGGCTCTCCTGAGACACTGGATGATTGATAAGCAGCAGCTGAAATGGAGAGAAACTAAGAGCAGCTTCTGGCCGCCTCACAGAGGGATGAAACAAAAATCAGAGGATAAGTTCCACCAAGGAGAAAAGCCGGTTAAAAACTGCAGGCTCGCACCGCATGGCTCCCCCCTTACCATAACGGCTGAAACTTTGGGGCAGACAAGAAATAAGCCAGCCTTCTCGTAGACTGGAACCAGAGTGGAGCCATCTCAATCCCCAATTAGATTAAAGTGGTCTGCTTCTAACCTAATTGTATGATAGGAGCTGAAGTCTGTTGTCTGGGAGGAAGGTGACATCTCCCAGAGCCTTGAGTTGTCTATGCTTTTCCAAAAACAGCGTCTGCAGCTAAGAAAAGAACAATAGAAAAATGGTTTTGAATTTCAAAGGCTTTTCAAAAAATATATCCCAGAAGTTGGGCTGAAGAATAGTTCAGCTGGTTACGTGCTTCTCTCAGAAACATGAAGATAAGACCATGATCACCAGAACTCAATAAAAATGCAAGACACAGTGGTACCCAGTGACAGGAAGCTGAGACAGGTCAATCCTTAGGGCTTAATAGCCAGCCAATTGCACCTAATTGATGAACTTTAGGCTAATGAGAGACACTATCTCAAAAAAGAAACATTGTTTCTAAGACTGACATTCAAGATTGTCCTGTTTCTACACACACACCACACAAACACGTACACACACATACACACATAAGCACATATGCATGCATGCACGCATATACAGAGAGATTACACATTAAAGAAAAAAAATCCATGTATTTGACTTTTAAAAAATAAGATCTTTAGCTATTGAAAGACACTGTTACATGAATAAAAAGATATTAAAAATATTTGCAAGTATGGTCACATTTCTGATAAAGGGCTTGTATACAGCATATATATTACCGTAGTCTGAATGTGAAATGTCCCCATAGGCTAATGTGTTTAACACTTGCTACTCAGCTGTAGGCACTGTTTAGGAAGATTGGAGAGTTTTGGTGGGTTTTTTTTTTGTTTTGTTTTTGCTTGTTTGTTTGTTTGGTTGGTTTGTTAGTTAGTTGGTTTTTTGAGACAGGGTTTCTCTATGTAACAGCTCTGGCTGTCCTAGAACTTACTCTGTAGACCATGCTGGTCTTGAACTCACAGAGGTCTGCCTGTTTCTGCCTCTTAAGTCCTGGGATTAAAGACATGGACGACCACCTTGACTTAGTTGTAGAGGTTTTAGAATATGTAGCCATGGTAGAGGAAGTGGGTCACTGAAGCAGACCTTCAGGATTTAGAGCCTACTTTCACTTCCTGTTCATTTTCTGCTTCTTGAGTATGAAGCAACGTGACCAACCAACTAACCTCCTGGTGACCAGCCAACTTGCTGCTCCTGACATGCATTTTCCCTGCCTGTGCAGTGTCTTCCCCACTGTGAAGGACCGTGTCACTCTGCAAGTGTAAGCCAAAATTAGCTCTCTCTCCCCCTTGAGCTGTTTATGTTCCAGTTTCTATTACAGCAATGAGAAACTAAGACACATGTAAGATACACACATTTACACACACACACACACACACACACACTCAACAACAAGAATAATCAATGGTCTGTTTTCAAGAATAGGCAAGAGATTTGAAATGGCACCTGACAGCAAACAGTATGTTGATAACTCTAACATGAAAAATGTCCACTATCATTAAGGAAATAGAAATTCAATTGATCATTATAGAAAAAGAAACTAAAACCATACTATTCAGATGGGTTATAAGGTCTCTCCAAAGAATCCAGACGGAAAAATTGCAACACTGCGGTTTTCAAAGCATTGCAAACACTTGAACCTGCTGGGGTGGTGGTGCCTTCCTTCACTGTGTGGGTCTTGAGCTCAGGGCTGTATGTGTTGGGCAAGAATGCTGCCTCGCCTAAGGACTCTCATAGTTTGCTGCTGAGAATGGAAAATAGTGGAGATAGTTGGAGAGGAAAAATGTCTGTATTTTGTAATAAACTTGTACCTGCACTTTAAACATAACCTAATGCTTTGATGTCTTTTCAGCTAATGTTTTCATGTTAAATGAAAATATATACATGAAAATATATACAAACCAAAATCTTTATGTGAATATTTCTCAACATCCTAAACTAGAAGTAATCCAGATAGAGTCTTTGTCTAGGGAATGGATGAACAAACTGTAGGGACCCTTTAGATGGGGTGATTACTGTTGAGCAACAGAGACAATCTGCTGATCTAGGCATTAGAGCAGGATGACTCTCAGGAACAGCACGCACACAGAAGCTAGCAACAAAGGCTGTGTGTTGTGTGACATTCATACAGAAGGCAGCAAAAAGAAGCTGTGTGCTGTGTGACATGCGTACAGAAGCCAGCAACAAGAGGCTATGTGCTGTGATTCTATCTGGATGAAAGCTTAATAAAGACAAAGTCCCCCTGGGGTGGGCAGGGCAGATGAGTAGGAATGAGGGAAGAGATCACCCCACAAAGGGGATGGATAACTTTGAAGGGATGATAAATTGTGCGAAGTTTTGATAAAGAAGCTATTATGTTCTTGTATTATTTTTCTCAACTCTCTGAATTAAATATCTGATTTAGGAAGAATTCTTCAGTAAACCCAATTTAAAACCCTGGACTTCACACCTAAAACAAACAATTTGAACAGTGAAAAACCAAAAAGGTCAACTAGCTACCTTAGGTTATAAAGAAGGCCACTGGTTAACTGTAATCAATTATGTGTAAATAACATAATAATTCATTAGTAATGTAATATAACAAATGATAGAATAATTAAAAAATCTATACAAAGAGATCCACTTACTAGATACAAATGAAAGTCTAGAGAGCTCAAGTAACTCATCTGAAGAGAGAGGGAAAAACGGAGAAACAAAAACAAAATGAAGAACAGGAAAGCCAAATGTCAGATTAAAGTACCCTGGGGGAGCAGTGTAAACTTCAAGAAGTAGGGTTGGGCAGGGACTAAGGCAGTTCCTGTGTGACTTTGGTTATTCTCTTGAGAGGACTGTTATTAAAGAGTAAGGTCGCCCCTTCCCAAATGTCCTTTCTTGGCTCTCCATGTACTGTCTCTTTCTCACACACATCCCCAGTTTCAGACCAGGAGCTGAGCAAAGACCACCTGATCTTAAACTTGAGCTTCCAGCACTCTAAGAGAAGCAACTCTGTTGTGAGAGCTGTGGGTTGCATTCTGCCACCCAGCTCCCGCCACCGGCTAGCTTTTCCCGAAATAACAACACACAAACTATATTCTTTTAAACACTGCTTGGCCCATTATATCTAGCCTCTTCTCGGCTAACTCTTGCACCTGGACTAGCCCATTTCTAATAATGTGTGTGTAGCACCCCAAGGTGCGCTTACCGGGAAGATTCTAGCCTACGTCCATCCTGGGTCGAACATTCATTGTGTCTGCCTGGGAGAGGGGAGCATGGCCTCTGAGCTCACTTCCTCTTCCTCCCAGCATTCTGTTCTGTTTACTCCTCCCACCTATGTTTTAACCTATGAGAGTCAAGCAGTTTCTTTATTTTTTAACCAATGACCTTCCTCCATCACAACTCTCTTGTTTTTATGGGCCTCTTGCCTTAGGTTGTTTGTTTCAATGAAGCAAAGCAGACTAATACAGAAATGACAAATAATGATTGGAGTCGTCAGCACTTCTCTTTCAACAGCTGGCAGAATGACTAGCTAGAAAAATCAAAAATGTATGAAACCCGAGAGCATCAGCAGCATATGACTGACATTCATAGAATGTTCATCAAGATAAAACACACACTCTTTTCTCATGTACCTATAGAATATAAAAAGTTACATTAAATCCTGACTCATAAAACATACCTAAAAAACCACCACAATCTGGTACAGACAGAAAAAGAAAGATCACAACAAATTTAGATTTAAAACTGAAAACTAAAAAAATTGCCAAGCCCTTGGAAATTATACAACATATATTTAAAAACAAAACAAACCCCATGGGATAAATAATAGTTCTCAGGGAAATACAATAATGTAATGAACTAAATAAAAAGTGAGAAAAATATATCAAAATTTGTGGACATAGCCAGAGTTGTGTTGAGAGAAAAATTTATATCATTAAATGTATGCATCAGAAGGAAAATATCTCAGATTAATAGTCTAAACTGTCACCTTAAGAACACAGAAGAGGGCTGGGCAGTGGTGGCATATGCCTTTAATCCCAGCACTCGGGAGGCAGAGGCAGGCGGATCTCTGTGAGTTTGAGGCCAGCCTGGTCTACAAGAGCTAGTCCCAGGACAGGAACCAAAAAGCTACAGAGAAACCCTGTCTCAAAAATAAAACAAACAAACAAACAAACAAAAACAACAACAAACAACAACACAGAAGAGGGCTGGAGAGATGTCTCAGTGGCTAAGAACATTGACTGCTCTTCCAGAGGACTCACCTTTGAGTCCCAGCACCCACATGCAGCTCACACTGTCTGTAACTCTAGTCTCAGGAGCTTCAATGCCCTCTTCTGGCCTCTGTGCTTGCCAGACACACATGTGGAGCACAGACATACATACAGGCAAATCATCCACATACATAAGAATTAGCAGATTAAAAAATATAAAGAACACAGAGGAATAAAGTCCCAAGCAATTAGAAGGAAAGAAATCAAGAGTGAAGTTGGGGAAAAATCACTGTATTTAAAGCACAACAAAACAAAATGACAGAGAGAAAAAAAAATGAATCAAAGATCTTGTTCCTTGAAAAGATAAGTAAAATGAAAAAGAAAAATTTAAGTATAAATATATAGTATGAATAAAGAATATTGTTACAGAGCCTGCAAATATAAAAAAGATAATAAGGGAATGTCATGTTTACATACATATTTGACTTTTTTTGTGAAATGGGTCAATTCCTGGAAGCTACCCAACATAAAACAGATCATTTAACAACCAACTCATTATTAAGACTATTAAGTTCATAAATATAAATTCCATTAAATGTGATCTCCAGATGATTTAAAAGGAAAAATTCTGTAAACATGTAGAGAAGAATTAACACTGGCTCTATGCTTTCTTTTCAAAAAAAAAAAAAAAAGAAAATCAAATACTTTCCAGTTTCCAGTTCATTTCCTGTAGCTAATATTGTCTCATTCCAATACCAGGTAAAGAGAATACACAAAAAAACAGCAACTGTAGCTGGGATGTGGTGGTGCATGCCTTTAATCCCAGAACTCATGAGGCAGAGGCAGGTAGATCTCTGTGAGTTCGAGGCCAGCCTGGTGTACAGAGTGAGCTCCAGGACAGCCAGGGCTACACAGAGAAACCCTGTCTTGAAAAACCAACAACAACAACAAAACTCCAGCCACTTCAGGAAAACAACTCTGCTGAACACAAATAAAAAAATCTCTGTATAAATTTATTAGGAAAAAGGATTTTAAGAACATTCCAGAACAACTATACAGCATAACCAAATAGAGTTTATATCAGGAATGTGAGGATGAGTCAATATCTGAAAATTTGATTTGTTATAGTAAGAGTTACATGATTCTATCTACCAACGTAGAAAAGACATCTGAGAAGCAGTTAAAATAAACTCATGGTAAAAACTCTCAAATGGAGAGGAATCGAGAGGATCTTTTTTTTGAATATGTGGTAAAAAAAATATCTACAAAGCCAGAAAATAACACTATATTGAAAGGTGAAAGGTTGAAAAAAATTCTTCCAAGATTGGGAATAAGGCAAAGATATTTGCGACCACAACATATATTTAACTTAGTATTTGGTGTTATAGATAACTGTGGTGGTTTGAATGAGAATGCCCCCAATAGCCATATGTTTGAACATGGAGTTTATATATTTGAGTATATGTTATGAATGTGTGCTTCATATGTTTGAATATGTGGTTCCCAGTCATGGAAATGTTTGGGAAGGATTAGGAAGTGTGGCCTTGTTGAAGGAGTGTTGCTAGATGTGGACTTGAGGTTTACACTCATGCCAATCCAAGTGTGCTCTTTCTCTGCCTCCTGCTTATGGATCAATGGACCAGTATATGACGTCTCAGGTCTTCCTGCCGCCAACATCACAGACTCCAACCTTCTGAAACTGTAGATCCAATTTGATACTTTCATGTATAAGCTCCCTTGGTCATGGTGTTTTGTCACAACAATAGAAAAGTAACAAATGCAACTGTGCAATATGACAAGAAAAGGAAATCAAAGGCTTAGGTTAGAAAGAAGGAAAACTGTCCATGTTTACACACAATAGTATTAACTGTATAAAAGAAAAAACTCGCAGACTTTGAAAAAAATTCTACAATAAAAATAGGCTCTAAAAGATTGCAGAATATAAGGTAATTATTTTTAAATCAATTATAAACATATAATAACAATACTTATACTAAGATTAAAAATCTGATACCATTTTAGTTGCATAAAGAAAAGATGTAGCAATAAATATAATACTGTAACTTGTATATTTTGATAAGTTGCACATATGGATTGAAGATGTCAAAGACCTAAATAAAAGGAAAAACATACTGACCTTATTGGTCATTGAAATGAGAATACACAATAAAACACAGTAAAATATGGTACATATGCTGACTATTACTGTATAAGATATCCTGAAACTGCTAATTCTTCTAAGATTAATATATAGATTCAGTGTAATTGCTATAAAAGATCTTAGTAAGACTTTTGTTGGATGAAGACAAAATCACTTAAACATTATATGGAAAGGCACAGAAATTAGAATAGTTAAAGCAATTTAAAAAATAAAGAAACTGGAAGGAATAAATATATTTTAAGACATATAGCAATGGATATATGTCAGCATGCAAATAAATGAAGTCAAATACATAAACATGAAAGAGACGCACCCATGTAACACAGCTTGCTGTTTACAGAGGGCCAAAGCGATACTGTAGAGGAAGGCGAGCCATTGAAAACATGGTGCTGATGCTGACCACTTTGACCTACTTGATATTTTACATGAAAACCCTTCAAAATGGGTAATAGAATAAATATAAAGAGTGGATAAGTATGTAAAATATTAAGAAAAAAAGTGTAGAAAAAACTTGTATGAATTTAAAGGTTCTTTTATTCCTTAAATGGAAAAATTGGAAAAGAGATTTTTTTCAACATTCAAAATACTTATTTGTGAAAAGTATTGCTAGGTGGCATAATTTTTTTTCAGAGAAAAATATTGACAAGTCATATTCAACAAAGTATTGGTGTGTACTATATAAGCACACACACATATATAAGAAGACAAAAGTAAGCAGCCCAGCAAGAATGTGGTAAGTGCTGGAAAATAACCCTTTAGGAAAGGGGACTCACAGGCCAAATTAACTTTCAAACATGTACAGCCCATTTAGGCCTTAGAGAAACACTAAAAACTCATTAAGATATCATTAATAGATCTCGGCACCAGGAGAGCCATCGCTGGGAACCTTCATCTGGTGATGGATGGAGATAGAGACAGAGACCCACACAGGAGCACCGGACTGAGCTCCCAAGGTCCCAAGGAGGAGCAGAAGGAGGGAGAACACGAGCAAAGAAGTCAGGACCACGAGGGGTGCACCCACCCACTGAGACAGTGGGGCTGATCTATTGGGAGCTCACCAAGGCCAGCTGGACTGTGACTGAAAAAGCATGGGATAAAACCGGACTCTCTGATCATGGCGAACAATGAGGGCTGATGAGAAGCCAAGGTCAATGGCAAGGGGTTCTGATCCTACTTCATGTTCTGGCTTTGTGGGAGCCTAGCCAGTTTGGATGTTCACCTTCCTAGACATGGACGGAGGGGGGAAGACCCTGGACTTTCCACAGGGCAGGGAACCCTGACTGCTGTTCAGACTGGAGAGGGAGAGGAGTGGAGGGAGGGGGAGAAGGCTGGGAGAAGGGGGAGGGAAAAGGGAGGCTGGGAGGAGGTGGAAACTTTTTTTTTCTTTTTCTCAATAAAAAAAAAACTGGTAGGTAGATTTAAAAAAATTCTCAAAAGGTAACAAAAGCTCTACCTGACTCTCCAACAGAAATAATGGAAACAGGATGAGATGATGTCATCGACCATTCAAAACCAGATTCCACTGAAAACTGTAAGAAAGCTGAGGAAACTAGGGTAACATCAACCAAACAACTATCACGTCAAACTCAGTGAGACTGAGAACAAAGGAGTCTTGCAAATGTGTCTAAGAACAGAAGTTTGGCCTAACCATACAAGAGCCAATCACTATAACTCACCGTGTAAACACAGAAACGAGAAAGTTCTCCCATTTCAATAAATGAAATAAAAGTATTCAATGAAATTTAATATCCATTCATGATAAAGAAGCCCTTAGCAAAAGAGAAATAGAAGGCAACTTCTTCACTCTGGTTACATCCATGAGCAACGGCAGAATCTACAGCTGGTGCTGTACAAAACCGTGACGTGGGGAGAGCGCGTCGGAGGCCAGGAATAGCACATACACACATATACACATAACACACACACACACACATATACACATAACACACACACACATATCTCTCAGACTGAAATCCAACCTGACTGCAGTTTATGATCATTTTGATGTGCTGCTGGAGTCAAGGAAACTAAAATAAAAATAGACGAGGGTATCTCGTCAAACGAAACTCTGCCACACTCCCGAAGAAACAGTCAAAAGAATAAAAAGACGATCTACAGAGTGAGAGAGGCAGCCTGCCAACTAGATTCCAAAGCCGAACAAAAAGGCAAGTTAATATAATGTGCAAATGAGCCGAACAGACGCTTGTGTCTTGTGAAGCAGGCTTGGAGTTTATTGAGAAGAAAGCGTGACATGGATTTGCGCATGGAGAATAACAGAGTCCCTCAGGAAGAGAGGCAAGGACACAGAGTCGATTAAATACTTGGAATGGCTACCTCCCCAAAATAGAGATGCAAAATATTTTAACTGAACTTTAAAAATTACATTTATCTATCTTGTGTGTGCATGTGCAAATATATACATATACCATGGACCTCATATGGATGTTAAAAGACTTGAAGAAATTGGTTTTTCTTCTAACACCTGAGTGCCAGATCAAACTCAGGTTCTCAAGTTTGGAAGCAAACCCTTTTACCAACTAAGCCATCTTGCCATCTCACAAATGTTCAGAATTTTCATCCATAACACAAAATATAAATCAAAACCACAATGAGATATCATATTATTCCAATTATATTGGCTAGTATCAAAACGACAAAAGATAGCAAACACTAGGGAGGACATAGGAAAAGAACTTCTCACGCACCGGGGGTGAGATATAAATCATATGACCAGTCTAGTGAAGAGCGTGGAGGTCCCTCTGTATGCTAAAAATAAATAGCATCTTCCTATCCCATTTCTGGGGAAATATTCTTAAAATAAAATCAGAGTCTCAAAGTGCCTATGGTAGTACTGTCCACAACAGCTTAGGTATGGAAACAGACTGGGTGTCAGTTATAAGGTAAGAAAAAGTACACATTAATTGTAGAGATTATTCAGCCACAAAGAAGGATGAATTCTGTCATTTGCTACAAATGGGTGGAGCTAGAGCAAAGTGTGTTAGGTCCTGGACATACACAGAAATAGAAGTACTTACTGCCTGTTCTTTTTCATGGGCAGAAACTAAAGAAATATGGTCTGAACGCAGCCCAGGGATGACTAGGGCATTGAGAGAGGAAATGAACTGATAACATGGGTAACATTGGAGGAGAGTAGAAAGAGGGAAGATGTATCTAATTGGTTGCATGCTGGACATGTGTATTGAGATATCACACTAAAGCCTATTAATACATATAATTATTACATGTTCCTCAAAGGCAAAATAAAGTAGTTCCAAAAAATGAATGGGAGACATTGGAACGTTTTTAAATTAAAGTAGAGGAACTGTCTATTTACCTTTGAAGGTGTAAAACACTTTGTTATCCAAAGACAGAATTAACTCAAGCAGGTGATCATATGGCTCCTAGTCCCTCTCAAAAAAAAAAAAAAAAAAAAAGAAGCAGGTTATACTCTAACATTGCATTACAGGGAAGTGCTTTTGAGTTAGCAATGGCCTCACTTCTTTTGTTCTCTTTTATGTCTTTTTAAAGGAGGGTGTACTTCTTGGTAATACAATGTTTTGGGGGAGAAAAAAGGAAGAAAAGCCAACGGGCTTGCTGTTTGTCTCATTAGTGAAGAAGGGCTGGCAATGGAAAGGAAAGTGTTGGCTTTATTTTTCAGAACAAAAAGATGCATTGTCAGGTTTCAGACTCCAGCTTTAAATACTCCCCAAATTAGCAGGGGTGCTCTCTAGTCAAAAAATGTGAAACCAGAGTGAAGTTAGTAGGCGGAGGTTTTGAGGAGGTAGAGAGAGGAAATGAAGAGAAGCATTCCTTCTGCTTTGGGTTTAAAATTTTAAATAACTCATTATACAAGAGCTGGGGAGATAGCTCAGTGAATTCCTTGCACTGTGTCTCAGTTCAAGTTCCTTTTGTTGTGATAAAACACCATGACCAAAAGCAACTTGGGGAGGAAAGGGTTTATTTCATCTTACTCTTCCAGGTAATAATCCATCACTGAAGGAAGTCCCAGCAAGAAATCAGGAAGGGCAGAAACCTGGAGGCAAGAGCTGATGCAGAAGTCATGGAGGGGTGCTGCTTACTGGCTTGCTCCCCATGGTTTGTTCAGCCTACTTTGTTATAGCACCCAGGACCAGCAGCTCATGGGTGTCAACATCGACCGTGATCTGGGCCCTCTCATATTAATTATGCATCAAGAGAATGCACCACAGGACTATTTGTGGGGGCATTTTGTCAGATGAGGTTGCCTTTTCCAAAACGGTCCTGCTTATGCCCAGCCAGCACAAAACTAGCCAGTGCACCATTCAAATATGAGGACCTGAGGTCAGTCCCTAGAGTGTCACCAGAGGGCTGGATGTCGGCATGTTTCTCTTCCCAGTCCTGGGAAGGCAGAGACAGGCTGATCCCTGGCCACCCAGGCCAGCCTACCTGGTGAGTCACAGACCAGTGAGAGAAGCTATCTCAAAATCAACAACTAAAAGGTGGCTGTCGCCCTAAGAACAACACTGAAGATTGGCTTCTGGCACACACGCACACACACACACACACACTCACACTCACACGTTTTTGTAGGAAAGTAAAAAGCACAGGGAAGGATTAAAACTATGACAACAACTACCTCTGACTACCCAGGGCTAAAGTCTTCCCTGGATGGCCCTCCTTAGAGCTGATTTTCTGAGTTCATACTTAAGACGTTGAGATATTACATCAAGCTTCCAGCCTCTCCATTGTTCTAGAGCATTTGCCGGTGCTACTTTCTTACAGTGAATGGTTTTCAATTCCCCATGGAACTACCTGTGTGGACTTTTAGAAACACAGACGCCTGGGTCTTCCTCCAGGCCTCAGGAGCTTCGGGCTCTGGGATCCCGTATGGGTTTTTACAGCTGACCTGGGGATGGAGTCTCCCTTACTTAGCAGCAATTTGATGGCGATATGTCCGTGCCATTTGCAGAGACCTGGTCTCACTATGGCTGGACATTTCCATAGCTCTCCTCTTTTGAGGGGATGATGCTGTCTGACCTCCTGAGGTGATGACCCTTACAGAGGTATCTCTGATCATGTCCCAAGAATCTATCCTTGAAGGAAAAAGAATGCTTGTTAAGTTTGGCTGGAGGCTTTTGTTTGCCCTCGTATCTTTTAGAATTCCTTTCAAAGTATTCTAGTACCAGTTTAGCACCAGAAACCATGCTCTCCTTCACCATCAGGAAATAACAGCAAATATTATAGCTGTAAAACATTATATGACTAGTTCTATTATTTCTATATTTGCATTTCTTTGAGTTCCAGTTAGGATGCACCGCTTTTCATCAGCGAATTGCTCCTTGATATCAGAAAATTTGCTTTCGTGGAGAATAATAATTGAGAAAATAGCCAAAATTTCACAGGGGGAATGAAAACGACTTGGTATTCAATGTTCTAAATCAAGAACAAATTCAGTTTGAGGATTTTTTTTTTTTACTGAGAAATCTCTAGAGTTAACATAAATATGTTTGTTTTGAAATAAAGCAAACAGAAAAGACCAAGTACTCAAGGAAAAGCAAGAAGATGTGTATATCTTTCTAGCATATTTAGCTTTGGATCTATGTCTCAAATATACTTTGTGTTATCTATGAATACAGTGAAAAACTTTTGTGGACTATTGTCTCCACAACTGTCTCTGTTTGTCAAGAGCTGAGTCTGGTGAAGCTACACCAGGAGGCAGGGCACAAGCATGAATAATGTGAAGAGGGTTCTTTTTGCGAAGGACGAACCAAAAAGATGTGGGTGGCCAGAAGGGAAGCTCTAGGCTGGAACAGAAGCGCCGGAGCATAGGGTGGGCCTGAGCAAGTCTTTGGTCTCTAGTTCTGAGCCATGAGCCACACAAGCTGCCCCATGATGGGCCAGTCACCTCTGCTGGAAGGGTTTAGCCAGCCTAGAGAAACCTCATTGGAGAGAATTAGGGCATAAGTTTCATAGCACCAGAGTCCTTCAGGTGATGTGGGAGTGTCATATATCAATCTGTTGATTTCATTGGTTAAGTAATAAACACACTGCTTGGCCTCATAGGTTAAAGCATTGTTGGGAGGAGTAAACAGAATAGAATTCTGGGCGGAAGAGGAAGTGAGGTCAGACTCTGCTCTGCTCCCGGAGAGACCCAACAGCTCTGCTCTCTGGAGCAGAGACACCAGGATGGACGGAGGCTAGAATCTTCCCGGTAAGCGCACCTTGGGGTGCTTACACACATTATTAGAAATGGGCTAGTCCAGGTGCGAGAATTAGCCTGTAAGGGTTAGAGTTCATGGGCCAAGCAGTTCTTAAATGAATACAGTTTGTGTGTTGTTATTTCGGGCATGAGCTAGCCAAGCGGCCGGGGTGTTGGGGACGCAGCCCCGCAGCTCCTATTACAACATTCAGGGTTTGGGCCCACTTCATATTTCGACCCCAGCTCCAACCTTTCTTTTTCCACATCTTTGTATTTGCACTCCTCACCTCAGAAGACGCCCCTCCTAACAGAAACAGAAAAGGCTTGTCCAGTCACTCCCAACAACCTGTCAGGCTCCACTCACTGCCAGCTGGCAACAAGGCTGTGTTAGCATCTTAGGTAGTAGCAGTACCATCTGACCAGTCTCAAGTAAGGGACTAAGGGCATCCTAATGGTATAGCACCACAGTATGTGGGAGTCACATTGGGAGCCCTGGTCTTCTGCAGACAACCTACACCTTTAGCACACAATGTCCTCTGAGTCACATTGGTCTCTTTAGCAGCACAGCCGTGATCTAGTGGCCCCACGTATGTCCCATCTCAAAATGTCCCACCACCTCGGTATCATCACACTAGGGACCAAGACTCCAAGGCATGAAGCTTTGGAGGGCAGGCTACATACCAATGACACACCGCTTGTTCACATGAAAGCTCTTAACCCTCAAGCCAACCTAAACCACCTATGGAATCACATTCACTTGCCCCTGCAATTTATTTTCTTTAGGACTAATGCTTTGGATGCTTGGGTTTACACTGTCTGTTGAATATTTCACGGCCCCTCTAGCCCTTGCTGTCTCCACACTTGTAACACTCAATCCCAATCCCTCACCTGTCTGGACTCCTTTTATTTTTTTTCAACCTCAGCTTTAAAACTTCTCTTCAGGAACAGCTTTACTAAGCCTCTATTTTAACTGGAACCTTATGGAAAAAATATGAGACCACTGCAATTTTACTTCTTAAGATTTTTATAACTGGGGATGGAGGTATAACTCAGTTGACAGAGTGCTCAAAGCCCTGGGCTTGGTCTCCAACATCACAACAGTTGGGTAGGGTGGTACATACCTGCCAACCCAGCACATGGGAAGCAGATGTAGGAGGTTCAGAGGTTCAAGGCCTTCTCAGTCACCTCTGGAATTTGAGACCAATCTGGGCTACAATAAACCTTGTCTCAAAAAGTAAGAAAAGATTGTTCTAAGTGCAGTTCTATTGTTCACATGACATTCATTCTTCCCCTTCAGTGTGTCCGGTCCATGAAGGTGAGACTGTGTGTCTTTTTTGGCTATGTCTTCAATAGGTAATGCTACGTTTGGCATGCACTGAGTTAGTTTTAGGGCTTTGATTATTGTTCATTAACATTATTTCTGTGCTTAAGTCTTTACCTTTAATGCTGCAGTCTGTGGAGGTGGCATTTAGAACTCGAGCTGGCAGGCAAAGTGTTTGTTTCCTAACCTTGCCTCCTATTGCGAGAACCCAGGAAAAGCACTTTTATAAGCATGCATCACTCCTGGTGGCACTCGCTCTTCCTGACTGCTGATTCTCAGCTCTCGGAGGAGGAGGGTTTGAGCATGGCTGTGCTCCCACACAAAATGCAGGTCTCTTAGATAGAGCAGTATTATTTTTCTTAAGGTATCTTTCATCATGTAAGTGCCAAAAGGGTGGCATCAGACAATTTTCCTAGCTGAAGTAGAGTCCTGAACTTTGCAGGCCATGAGAATGGAAGACCCGGATAAATCCAGACCCCTCTAGCAGGAAGAGAAGAACCAAAAATCTAGGATTAGCTAGTTCAGTGACTCTGTTTCAGGAACTAGCTGAAGGTAAAGTTAGATTGTAATCTTGAGAATAATCTTGAGAAACAGGGAGTTACCCCCTTGTGATTATCACTGGTATTTTCAGAATTTTCAATGATCACCGGTATTTTTGGAATTTTCCAATGACACCCTCCCTACCCCCTTTGGATTACTGGGTTATAGTTTCTTCCCTTAAATACCCCTTCTCCCAGCTACTGGGGGGTCGAACTCCTCCGCTGTGTGGGTTATGAGCACTGGTACCTGTCAATAAACCTCATGTGATTGCAGCAAGGACGGTCTCTTGTGAGTTACTGAGGGGGTGGAGGTCGTGTTATCCGGAGACTTGAGTGAGAGTCTCCCCACACTGGGGGTCTTTCAAGAACGGGTCCTGCGATTGGGGACTAAGAGCTCAGAAGGAGGCAGATTCTTCTCTTCGCAGATTGCTCGGATGCACTGATGTTGCTGACGTTTTACAGCCTGAATCATCCTTATCGGAGCCCACGGAAATGGATGCTTTCCACCTTGACCAAAGGTCAGAGAGTTCAGGCCTCTTGCTCCCTCAAGATTATGACAGGAGTTTTGACCCAGGGTGTGGCTTCCTATAGGATGCTTGACCTAAGGTGTGATTGTTGCCCATCCTGCCTGAACAACTGAATACTTAACTCAAGATATAGCTATTTGATGTTCGGGTATTGAAGAGGTAATTGCTCTGTTAGTTCTTTGTATCATGCTAAAGCAATCTTTTGCCTTCTTCCCCCTTTTTGGATTGGGGTGTATAAAACATACGGAAAATAAATGCAGGCGAATTCAGTATTCACTGGGTTGCCCTCCTGACTCTATTCTGTGTCTCTGTCTTTTTCTTTTGCATCTCTCTGTTTTTTTTCTACCTAACATTTCTAAGCCACAGGCCCCTACCCTAAGACTCACGAACCTGTCAAGGCTGGACCCCAACAGACGTCGCCCCGACAATCCTCATATAAAAATGCACAACATGCCCAGCACATTAGCCCTCTCTGCGCGATGTCATAGATTTTTTTCCCCAAAAGTCTACAGAGGAGGAACCAGGAGTAAGGGACCATCGGGTAAGATGTGCACGCCTGACAGTATCTGCTGCATGTGTTCACAGGGATGGCTCCTCGGCAGGAACAAAGCACAGAAAAATGTCGAAAACCTTTCTTTATACTCCGTGGGACTTTAGTGAAGAAAGCCTGTCCCTGCAGAGTGGCCTCAAATATCTCCCTGCTCTTCCTCTGTCTGCTCCAACATCACTTTTGCTCCATTCCGTTTTGCCCTTGTCACTCTGATTGATCTCTTAGCTCCCTTTAAGATAGACCTTTCGATTCGCTTCCTAAACTCATCCCAAAGGGCATCGGCTGTCCTGCCTTCAGCAAACAACAAATAGCCCAGGTAGTCCCTAGATAACTTAGAGTAAAGCACAATTAAACTTTAAAGTAGCTCCTCTGTGGGCCTGAATGTTGTCAGGGGCTGGGACTTTGGCCTTCTCAACCAGCATTTCCAGAACTGGTATTTTGGAGGAGGTTAACAGGACTGTGGCTCCCTGCACAAGTTCAAGCCAGCCTTAGGTCTAGCAGAGATGGAGGAAGAGCTCGCTAGGCCTCCCACCCTGAGAAACTATTGACAGTTGCTAGCTGCTAGAAAAGGCTGAGCCATGCTTTCAGAGTGTGGACACTGGATGGAGTCTCATGCTGTAGTGGATGGCTTCCCACCCATGCACATATGGGCAGCAGCAATAGGAATATATAGCAATAGGTTATTACACACACATGCACACACACACGCACACACATGCACACACACATGCACACACATACACACGAAGACACAAAGTTGGAAGGGGAAGTGTTAAGGGATTTGAGGGAGTGCATATTTCATGGTCTGCATGTTTGAAATTCTCAATGAATAAAGTCCTTTATAAGAAAAGATTCTGAAACCTAGGCACCTGCTGGCTCAGTCCAGGTTTCTGTACGTTTTTCCAATGCTTTGGATTTTTTTCAGCAGGCTTCACCTATGTCTTTAATTAGCCTGACGTCTCCTATAAAGTCCTTTAAAGCATCATTATCCATGACCCCTCTCCAGCGCCTATTAATAAAGCCCTAAAAAGAGGCTCTGTGGAACGCAAACTGCAAGTTGTTCTATGGCCCAGTCAAATTGTGCATGTTTTAAAAACGGCAAGACTTTGACTGACAGCAAGGAGACCTAGTTCCGGGACGCCTCTGCACTAAGTAGTTTTATAAAGTGGAAGGTTATTAAACCTTTTATTCCACGTTGAATGTTGACTCAAAAGCAGGGAATCAATGGCCATGCCGTTCCAAGTATTAATTTCCCGGGGCCTCTGTTACAGGCTGGATGACTAACAACAACGGGAATTGCTAATTTCAGATCCTTCTAGAGGCTGGGCATCCCCGGGGCAATCCCATCAGTAATGCCTTTCCAGAGAACCTTGCTTTTTCCAGCCACAGGTGACTGTGGGGGGGAGGGTGCAGTGAATGTCACGGCAGCCACAGGCCCCGTCTTTTCTCCATGTCTCTAAGTCTTCTCTGTGTCTGTTTGACCCTACACCTGAATCTCCAGCCTTAATAAGTACGCAGTTCCTATCAGAGGAATTCCTACTCCAACAACCCCAATCTAACCTGGCTACCTTTGTGAAGATCCTGTTTCCAAAGAATACCGTGTTCTGAGGTTTTACTGCTCAGACTTCAAAGTATCTTTTGAGTAGGAGGGATCAAGCTGCTATCAGCAAGCTTGGCTATTTATTATTATTATTATTATTATTATTATTATTATTATTATTATTATTTATCTAAACTTGACTCAATTGTCAAATCCTGCCTTTATCAAAAGCTACCCATTTTCCACTACCCTTCTGGTTGTCAGCTCTGGGTTGGACTCTTGTTTTTCTGGGCAATATATGGTTGGTTGCTGACTGTACCGAAGCTCCTCCCAGACCTCTTGAATCAGAATTTGCATTTCAAAGACGTCACCGGCAGTGTTGGATGGGTGAGTTCATAACCACGCTTTAGACTGGTCTCTAAAACCCAAGTAGGGAATGACCTCTTCTCTTGAACCGTATTTGACCCTGAGGGCCCGGCCACAAGTCTGTCCGGGTGCTGTTGCTCCTCTGTCCTGTCCCACATGGCCCCTGTTCTGATGCTCTGCCATCTTTCCTCATCAGTTCTTCCTAAGTCTCCTTTCCTGGCTATGCCTCTAAGCCCCAGGATGTTATAAATAATTCTCTGTGCCACCTCTGAAGTACGGGAGTTAGAATAACAAAGCCAGTCAAAGACTATCAAATAGATGCATTACCATATTCTCAGATGACACCAGAATGTTGGCCTCATTAGTTTCACAATGTGTATGATATCTCTTTCCCCTGCTTCTAATATAATCCACACAGCTAAAACAAAAGCTGCCCACCAGCTGGGAGCAAGTACGATGTAAAGCAAAATCAAAATATTATGATATTGAAGTTGTAAAAGTACGTATGTAATTATGCCGGCTCTCTTTTGCGTTGGATGCTCTCCGAGGTAGAAAATGAAACTGCCTTCCTTTGATAAGAGAGGAAAATCCCATTTTTTCCAGGACACCATTTGTAATAGGAGTGTCAGGGCTGGGGAAATGAGCGGCTGGCACAGAAGTAATCAACGGGCGCGGGAGAGGCTGTTGTCATTGTGTTGGTAACTTCCAGCTCACTAATAAAAGGAAAATGAGAAACGCTAACTGCATAGTTTCGTCATTATTGAAGTAAAATATAATTTCAAATGAAGTTTGGGGATTCAGTTCCAACTTCCATTATTATAATTTCAAACTGTGTACTGTGTTGTGTTACAGCCTGATGCTTGGAAGCCCTTTCTGCCTTGTGGGCTGGCTAACTTGGGCTCCAGAAGCCAAGAGTTGCTTCACACAGTTGGAAGGTCTTCTGAGACAATGTTTCAATTCTACTCAGCAGACAGCGCAGTGTTGATAACCATGCTCATCATACCGCACAGATCTCTTGAACTCGGCTCCGTCTTCCTTTCCAAATGAGTCTACATTTGATGGACACCCTTCTCCCTGGCCCTCAACTCCAGCCTGGGTGGTCACCATTCTACTGCTTCCCTGGGTTAGGCTTTCTGAAGATCTCTCGCACGTCTAAAGACGACGTTCGGTGTCTTCTATGCCTGGCTTCCTTCATTCGGCACAATGATCTCCAGTTCCGCTCGGCATGTTGAAAATGACAAGATTTTGTTTCCTTTGGGGTGGATACTACTATTTGGTATAGGAAGCACATTGTCTTTATATATTCATCTGCTTATAGACACAGGTTGATTCCACATCCCTACCATTGTGATTACTGCTTGAGCAAAATACTTGGGGGCACACCCACAGCACTTTTCTTATTTAAGGAAATTGACCTGGGTCAATTTTAATTGCTAATTACTCCAGTAAAATACAATTTTTCTACCTATATTTGAAAAAGATGCATTCTTTATTTTAATAATATATGAATATTTATGTCTCTAGGGGTAGACACTTTTTAAATCAGTACTATTTATTACCTAGATTTACCTAGATTTACTTTTTTTTTTACACAAAACCAAATAATGTGCAAATTGTTATACTCATATGACAATGTCTATATGCATGAAAGGAATTGTTTGGCTTTATCTAAAACACCGATATACTGTTCCTTTTTATTGTTTTTTTTTTTTTACTGGAATGATTTCAGCGGGGCTGTTTTCTTGAAATTTGGTCACTATCAAGCCTTAGCATAGACAGCCAGAGAGAGGGAGATGCTGAGACCTGGATGGGAAACGACCAGCACGGATCTGGGCGCAGTGTTAATCCAAAGCAAGCACTCCCCAGTTCCTGTGACTGGGAGAGCACCCGACCTGACACACATGGAACCGTTGGGAAGACACGGCTATTTTCTACCTACAAAGGCAAAGACTGGCTCAGATGAGAGCGCCCTGGAACCGGTGTTTCTGCCGCTAAATCTGTTCTGGGCACCTGACACTTAATTAACCTCCGTGGGCCTCATTTTCTTCTTACACAGGTAGGTCTCTACTCCTGACAGGAAAGTGCTTATGATATGAAATATGGAAATTAGCTAACTGGGAACAATCTAAGTGAAAAGACTTTCCTCTTCATTCGCTTTGTCATTAGATACTTTGAAGCATCTCGCTGTTTCCAGGCAACATCAGCACCAATTTAAGATAGGAAGACTATACCATACACTAATGCGACGTTAGGGCAGCAGGTCTAGGAGACAGACTTCATAAAATGCAGCTGGCTGAACCAGGCTTGAGTCTTAGCTGGGAGAACCCCGGTACGCCATCTGACTCTCCCACTTAGGCCTTATCATCTGAAAAATGAAACATTTTTATCTACCTGGGAAAGAGAAATATACATCAAAAATGCTATATAAACACAAGTTCTTATTTTTATTTATTTATAGAAACTTATAGCATGTACACCCTCCATCTCCAAACTCTAAACTAAAATAATGGAAAGACCTAAACATCTTCCGAACAGTTAGAAAGGTATATGTTGAAAATTAGGAATTTGTATAAGCATATTGCACATAAAATATGATATGAAATTCCATGACTAATTTATTTTTTCAGCTCTTACATAGTACTTCTAAAAATCTTGGCAATCACCAATTTCTTAACTACAAAGCCATTTCAGAAAAAAAGTTTTCTCTGGATTCAAATAATATTGACAAGGTTTTATCAACAACTCTTGATCTATAGGCTGTGATCAGCCTCTGGATATTATTGACTGTCTTCAGGAGACGCAATTATTTTGCATGAATATTGCTTCAATAGGGGTCAGGGTTTATTTCTTACTGTACTCATAGAGGCAAAGGAAGGGCAGAGAGGGCTGCTGGGCTCCCTGAATGCTCTCTTAGCGGCTCTGGCCAGTCCCAGAAGGGTCAGAGATGAAGGAGAGGAGGGAAACTCTGGGGATCCTGACAGAAGGCTACCATCCAACAGTGAGAGGAAATTTTAAATTTACATGTACAGGTGAGAGGTGACCACCTCAAAAATGGGCTGGCTGAGAAATAAGAGTCAAAAAAAAGAGCGTAGCGTCATCATTTACGGAATTCAATCACGTATACAACCTTAACAGTTAGAATTTCTTTACCAGGGCGGAAGTAGAAACATTCTATAATTGAAACATTTTATAGTAATGATATTGGTAGGGTTGCTTATTAATAAAAAAGGACACAGCACAATTCATTTTCGTGATATTATTTTCTCCTGCCATGAAGTAGATAAATACAAGACCATCAATCATAGTACAGTCAGAATTTTCCAGGTAGAGCCATGGAAAATTCAGATTTAAGCAGCATTAATTTAGGGCTTAATGAATGCAAGACTAATTGTCTCCCAAGAGGATGGGAATAAAGAGAAGACGCGTGCAAGTTAGCCTGTGGATAATGACAGTAGCTAATGATTACAGAGCACTGACTACATGATTAAAATCACTAGATGCTCGCACCAGCTCTGTGTGGCTGCTGTCACCATGTTCATTATTACCTATGAGGTACTGTCACTTTGCCCATCATACAGATCGGGAAACTGAAGCATGGATGAGCACAGTAACTTTGCTCCGTAGTACACATCAGGTTAAAGATACAGACGGGACTTACGTCTGGTGACTTCTATTCAGAAGCAACCTCCTCATGTTAGGTATTGTCCTGTCAAAAAGAGAGAGGCCAAATGTTTAATTCTAAGACAAGTTGTCCCTGGCACCCCAGTCTAGTCAACAGCAGGAACTATTGCCGGCTAAGAAGCTCTGCTGTCCATTACTTAGGCTCGGCATTTCAATTTGTCTGTGCTGGATTTCTCCAGCCAGCGGGCATGCTGGGGCTCTTGTAGAGAGATTTAATGAATGCTCAGACCCCCTGGAAGAGCCAGTGTTGAGGGCAACATGCAGGTCTTGTCTTAGGCTGCTGTGCTTCCTAATTGAGCCAAAGCTCCATTGAGATCAGGCACATATACAGGCAGTCATCACGCCTGCAGCTAAGTCAACTTGGCATACACACTAATAAACCACAATGTATCTGGCACAAGAAGCTGAAAGTTAGAGGTGCTGTGGAATAACCCTCTTGTACACTGTAAAGGTTTGTCGCTAGAATTGGTTTAATCAGTCATTGATTAGCCAGTAGCCAGGCAGGAAGTATAGGCGGGGTGACCAAACTAAGGATGATGGGAAGGAGAAGGGAGGAGTCAGAGAAGTTGCCAGTCAGATGCAGAGGGAGCAGGAGACGAACATGACATGCTAATAAAGGTACTAACACGTGACAGAGCATATTAAGGAATATGGGTTAACTTAAAATGTAAGAGTTAGCCAGTAATGAGTCTGAGCTATCGGCTGAGCATTTACAATTAATACAAACCTCAGAATGGTTATTTGGGCACAGGTGTTCGGAACAAGAAACTTCTTTTTACCTGGAGGTGTTTTGGCATTAAATTCTGTGGCTTGACATTGTTATCAGAGATCTAAACACTTTCCATTTTTCTACTTAGCCATTCATAGTAAACTGGTCATCAGACGGGAGTTATAGCTGGATTGATAATGTCTAGAGAGAACATTACCTCACTGGAAGTCTCTCCTTTTCTCTGTCAGTCAAGATCTGTTCACCCACTTATCCCAAGCCAGTATTGGGGGAGGCATATGCAGCACCCCTGAAAGCAGGGAAAGGAGCCCTCTCTTCATTCACATGAAAGGACAGATATTCAGGTTGCATGTTCTACAGGTGAAAGAAAGAGAAGAGGGTGTTGGGCAGGCTATCCACAGCACCCAGAAAAGAAAGATACATAGCTCATTTCTGTTACCCATAATACAATGTATTCATAGCATGGTTCACATTCATGGTTATGAGACTCATTGATTTATTAGTTCATTCTTGCATTCATTCTCCTGCCATCAGAGACCCTATGTTTTACTCATAACCTATTGAAGCACACGTAGTTTTTAACTTAGAAGGAAAAGAATTATGTAAATATGGCACAGACATGGGGGGAGCAGAAGCATGGCACACCAACACTTAGTAACTGGACTGGAGTTACTTGATAGACGGACCAAGTAGTTTACTAATAGATCATCTGTGTTCCCTCCCATATCAGCCCAGATTCTGACTGTGGATGGAGACAAAGGAAAGGTGGGGGAAAGCAGAGAGCTCTGCACTTCCCAGGAGCTAAGTCCTGGCATAACAGCTTCCCGAGCATGCAGTCATAATGAAAACATCCTTTTCCCTTTCTCACCCAGGCAGACATAAATAATACACTGCAGCCACACAGCTTCAGTGAGACACTGATTACAAGAGCCCTTTCATAGCTAGAAATACCTTCAGCTGGAAGTAGAAGAAAACCAACATTCCAGTGCCTTAAGCAAGCCTGAGTTCATCCTTTACTTCCAGGTGGGTGTCTAGCTTGCACCCAAAGGGCACCATAGGTGACTCATTTTAATTTCCTCAGCAACTTGACTAATTGCCTTCTGGCAATAGCTCTTGGCCGTAGTGGTGGCTCTGCCTCTGGACATCACTCCCAAGATCCACAGCGAAAGACAAAGCAGGAATGTATCCAGACTGTTGATGTTTTCTCCTGTGGTGGCTTGAACTGCAACGTTGCCGACGGACTCAGGTATTTGAACACTCGGTTCCCTGTTGATGGCATTGTTTGGGGAGCTCGTGCAGGCTTGCTGGAGGAAGTCCATCACCAGGGACGGCGGGCTCTGAGAGTTCAGTGTTCCACTCCCCTACCAGGTCACTCCCTCGCCTTTCTTGTTTGCTGTTGAAGATGTGATCTCCTGGATTCCTGCTGCTACTGCCATGCCTGCTGGGTGCTCTTGTGCCTCCCTTCTCTCCTTCCTATCCCATCCCTAGCCACCAGGTGGACTCTTGTCCCTCCGGACGGACCCATATCCTTCTGGGACTCTAAGGCAGAAGAAACCTTTCCCTCATAAGCTGCCTTCAGTCATGCTGTTGTGCCACAGCAGAAGAAAAGCGACCAATACATCTCCCTTGGGACCCTCCCAGTGGGTTCTCTTCCATCTCGCAGCTCCACACTGAATGTCGTGAGTCGCTCCCCTATTCCAGGGTCTCTGAACAAACACTTGGTTCTTAACCATCTATCCATAGGGGAAAAATAAGGGAGAGCAACTGAGTAGACAGTAGTGTTTGCCATACAGATTCTGTATCGGGACACGTTTGGACAAATAGGAACTGCTGGAGGGGTCATTTAAAGTTTCCAGAAGCTGAATTATGTGCTATGAGCATTCTGGATAAGAGTTAGTAAAATAGAGGAGAGGGAGGAGGAGGATGAGGAGGGGGGAAAAGAGGAGGAGGAGAAAGAGGAGGAGAGGAAGGAGGAGGAAGAGGAGGAGCTTGTGGTGATGGTTAAAATCCAGCTAACACAGAGTGCAAATTTCTTCTCAATCACTGAAAGACAATTCTAAAACAGATCCCCAGACGAAAAGAATAAAGGCTTGATTGGGCACTACTTCCTATTCCTATTCTTAATCACGGTTTAAAGCAAGTGAAATGAAGTGTGCCCTCTTCCACCACATTTTAAGTATTTGTCAGTCACGCGACATGTCAGAAAGGACTTGCAATGCCTAAAATACTCAGAAATGAAAATAGCACACGGTGGTACTATGCTGGGTGTTCAATTGTTCAGCCATTCCTCTTATTCTTCCTCCTGACTCATTTTATGCGAGGAAAGAGTGAATTGGCACCTGAAATACAAAGTTTTCACGGGAACAAAACAGCACATCATTAAAACACTCCAGAGGCAATCCTGCTCTGGCTCAGACTGTCAGGGAAACAAAGAGGGTGAGTTCATTAACGTCGACAAGGCTGGGGGTGTAGATTTGGTACTCTGCCTTACAGGTTCCCCTGAGGTGAGTTTCACAGGTTCCCAGACCCCGCATACAAACACCAATTCCTGATCAAAAAGTGACCTTTCCTATCCCAGAGGGGAAAATCTAACAAAGTACCCGATGGTGTCTGTATTCAGCTTTTCTAAAGGAAAACGGTCACTTTTGTGTCATTACAGCTCTGCCGCATCCTTTGGAAGCAGGTTTAGGAGAGTCCCCATGCTCTCAACCAGTACTGCATCGGTGACCCTTGCAGAATTTACCACCTGTCACTGCACATTTCTATCCACCTGTGTGGGCTGTCCAGAGGGGCAAGTGAATACCAGAGGAGCATCTCCCACGTGCAGGGGGCACGGGATGAGTTCACTAAAGGTCGGTGAGTAAGGACCACTCTGTGACGAAGCAGGCTCAGCCTGCAGTTAAGAGCTTGTCTCTAGTGCTAGGCAGAGGCTCCCTATCCCTGGGAAGAGAGACCTCGGGAAACAGCAGGCACCTTGGTGTGTGTCTACTGCTCTGCTGCCTCCAAGTCCTACCCTAGGCTGACTTGAGCACTGCTGCCCCCAAACCAGGACATGTGGAGCTGACTACCTAATAATCCACGTTGTATCTAGTTGAAAGATATTCTTTACATTCTTATGACGGAAGAGGAGGCAGGCGTCATTCCCAAGTGCTATTGGTACATTCGGGAATAAAAATAAAATCGCAAAGTCCAGTGTTGCATGCTTACATTTTCATTCTTTCCTTTTCTACCATCACTCCTCATATGTGGGTAACTCCAGCAACTTAAAGTTAAGGGCTGGGCAGGAAAACTCAGGCTCCCAACAAGTATCTGCATGTTCAGTCTGCTGGGTGTCTGAGCAGGGCAGGTATGGGCGGAGGAATTACCTGGGGGGGGGGGGGTAAAGACCTGCAACTTTCCCAGCCAACTCCATTAAGGCAAAGGAAAGAAATGGGCCGATCATATGGTATATGATGGTGATGTGGTGGTTTAAATAGCAATGGCTCCCATCCACTCAGACATTTATACATTTGAACAGTTTTCCCACCCCACCCCGCAACACACATTGGTGGAACAGTTTGGGAAGGATTGGGAGGTGTGGCCTTGTTGAAGATGGTACATCATGGGGGGATGGCGGCCTGGAGGTTTCAAAAGACTCCATCACTTTGAGCCAGCTCTCTCTGCTTCTTGTTTGCAGTTTGTGATGTGAGCTCTCAGCTGTGCCTGCCACCAAGTCTTTGCTCCGCCATCCTCTGGAACTGTAAACCCAACTAAAAAATTTCTTTTATAAGCTGCCTTGGTCATGGTGTTTTACCACAACAATAGAAAAGCAACTAAGAGTATTATGTTGGCTGGCAGGGAGGCCTTGAGAAAAGAGGTTCGAACCCAGAGGCTGCCAGTCCAGTGCTTTGTGTTGCTTTCTTCCTTCTGATCTTCGGAGTGCACGCTTCAGAAAGACAGCATCGGGGCTGATACCAAGTGAGGCCGTTAAGAGAATCAGAGTGCTGCACGATGCTCCACAAGTCCACAATAGCATCGGCTGCGAATGCCAGCTATTATCACGTGCCATCGGCCTGCGGTTACTTTTCTAAGAAATTGGATGTTTAAAGCAGAAAGAATGCAAGAGTTCTGAAATTAGCTCTATGACAAACTCTAGACGCAGCCCGAACTGTTCTCGGGGCCTGTGTTCTCTCATCTGTTAATGAAGGTTTTAGATGAATCATCTTCTACCTGGTTCCTCGGGAGATGCTGGCTTCCAGCATCCAGGGCAAAACAATCTCAGCCCCTTTCTGAGTATTTTCTGTGAAACTGGATGAGACAAAGCCGAGTTTCCCGGAGCATCCTTTGACAGGTTCAGACTTCAAGACTATATGAGACTCCTACTTGCAGAAGAAAATCATGTGTTTCTTGAACGTGAGAATAGTCCTCTGGACCATTCTGTAATTGGGCTCAAGAGGCAATGAGGACATGTTGTCCTAATCTGCTGCCACCCCCACCCAGTCCAGGAAAGTTCCAAATTCCTCTCTGCCTACATGTGTATTTCCTGGATCATAGTACAAGGACATCTTCCTAGTCACGCTTCATGCTCTAGCTTTGGTCCCGATATTGCTCTGCCCTTCTCTCTGACCCCACCCTTTGCTCTTTTTTCATATTCACCAAACATTTACCTTGAGCATCTCATACTTGTCCTCCAAAGTCCCGGATGGTGCTCCCTCCATGCTTAACATCAGGCAACTCTCTTTCTACCCCTGATGAAAGGTGGTTACCGCCTTCACAAATCCCCTTGCTCTTCCACCTTCCTGGATGGCTGCTTCCATCTACAACTTTCAGTGAAGTTCGGGGTTAGAAGGAAAGTCCGTAGCTCTCTGCCTGCCGCCTGTGCTCCTTCTCCCATCTCCAGAGTTCCTGGCGATTAGACACAGTCCTCATCTAAGGTACCACTCAGCAACTGATGACTTCGGCAATTAGCTCAGAACCTCCTGCTCTAGCCTGGCCATCTCCGGCTATCACTGCCACTATTCTGGAGACTCTGGTGTGCAGTGTGGCCAGGCTGTCAACGTCTCCATTCCGTGGTTTATTGGCTCCCACGTCTCTCTGACTGGCTCTCAGTTTTGCTTTCACGGTGTGGCTTTTCACGACCCGAAGTGACTCAGAACCCTCCCGAATCTATAACCACAGAAACCTATGTTGCAATTACAATTTATTTTGATTTATTTATTTTTGTTTTTCGAATCAGGGTTTCTCTGTGTAGCTTTGGAGCCTGTCCTGGAACTTCCTCTATAGACCAGGCTGGCAAAATTGAACTCATAAAGACATGCCTGCCTCTGTCTCCTGAGTGATGGGATTAAAGGCATGCGCCTGGCTACAATTTATTTTCTAAATAGTCAATTACTTTATCTGTAAATGATCACCCACCTTATCAAAATAGCTCATGTCTGGACTCACCTACTTTTTATTTTCTGTGTTGTCCCCTGATTTTCTATCCTCCCAGTCAAGCTGAGGTTCAACAGCCCCAAATTTCAATTATTCTTTTGCTAAAATCTTAACCGTTGTTTTATCATAATCGCCAGACAAAAATCTCAGTCCCAGAGCCAAGTATATGCCTTCATGCTCCAGCTGTTCGTGAACCGACACCATAGCAGAAAAATAAATTATAGCGCCAGACAAACTGCGATTTGTGACGTCAGTCAGGATAGAGGCGGTAAAGCTGCATTAACAAACACAGAATAACCGAGGCAATCAGCAAAGGTAACATCGAGTTCAAAGGCTTGACAGAGCGCAAGTTTGTTTCTTTCTCACGCTGTATGTTCAGGGTGGGCTGTTAGGGACTCTGTTGGTCTCAGACAAGCCCTGGCTCCAGCTACTAGAGGCTCCATCCCAGTTGAGTATCTACAGCCATAGCAACAAGCCTCCTCTCTCCTCTCCCCTCTTCTCTTCTCTCTCTTTGTCTTCTCCCTCCTCTCTCCTCCCCTTCATCTTCTCCTCTCTCTTCCTCTCCTCTCAGTATAATGCTTCCTCCCTCCTCCCTTCTCTCTCCTTGTCTTGTGCCCTCCTCTTCTCCTCTCTCCTCCTCTTCCCCCTCCTCTCCCTCCACTAGCCTCTCCAATTCTTCCTCATGATTCATGTTTGCCAGCGTTGTAAGGGATGAAATTGTCCCCAGGACAGTGGCTGTGGGAATAGATACCAGGTTGCCTCATCTGTGCTGCTGATACAGGAATATTTGCCAACATGTGAAGGCTCGGGAAGCATGAAAATAGCAGAGACTATCTGTGGAAAGGTAAGCACCATATCCATAAGTATAAATACATGAAATTAGAAGTAGATTATCCTATTTATTATTTCACACTGCCCAGTATATAAAACTCAGCGGAATGGAGATGCCAACATCATAATGGTTTAAAATTTAAGCTTTGGGTACAAAGAGTTTTTCTTTTTGTATGTTCACAATATGTCCCAATGCCTATAATATTGGACACATATTAGCTACTCTGTAGACATGTGCCTATTAGGTAAGTTTTGGGAGCATATGGAACAATTTACAAACTAGCATTACTGTTGTGGGATATGAAATGTTTTTCCATAAGTTCACATGCTAGGCACAATTATCTGACTCTACGCAGAGCTAAATATTTTTTGTTTATTCAGTATAAAATAAAGAAAAACATGTGTTGGGGAGTGTAGGGTTCTGGTTATCTCAAAGAAATTAGATCTCCAGTCCTACAAAATGACATTTAGGAACTTGTTTTAGTTACTGAACTTTTCATATTCTAAATGCTGTTCTAATTTATATGAGCTTTGTATAAGCCTAATAAAGTGTTATCATTATTATGGATTTAAAATGTATCATCTAGCATATGGCAAATCTTTAATAATATTTTCTTTAAATATACAGAGAGAAAGGTGAAGCTGATGTATCACATGATGTATGGCATGATAACTTAACAAGAAATCCTAACAATTTATCTCCTTAAAAATATTTGGAGTATGACTCAGTATTTACTCAGCAAATTATTAGCCTTTAGTTTTTATTTTGTTTTATTTAACATAGTTCATATCTTTATCAGAAAGCAGTGGTGTATATGAGCAGATATATAGCGACCTGACCATGTGATTAAATGTGCACTACTTACTGAGTTTGACCCTGAAAGCTAGCTAGAATCCTTTCTGCAAAACATTCTTTGTGTACTATGAGAGTAGCCTTAAAGTTAGGTATCAAATGACCATCAAAAATCATCACCTTTCAGGCCACTTGCACACAACAGTGACAGGCATGGCATTGCCTGTATTTGCAGAGGTGGAGCCGTGTGCCTCACAGTGACCCTTGGCAACAGACAACAACTAACCAGGGTGGACTGTGCTACCAAAACTTCTGAAGGCTCAGGGTTCTCAGATGGCCACCACGACTGGGAATCGGCGAGATACCTCTTTATGCCTCCTGAGGGCAGCATGTCTACCTCTCTTGACCGGCCTCTTCTCATCAAAACCATCTGCCTTACTCCCTCACCTTCACCTTAGGGGGTTTCCTGCTTCTGATCTCACAGGCAGGATCCAACTAAGCTGTTAATGGGCACTTGCTGTGTTCCCCTTCAACAACTCAAAACATGTTTGAGTCTCTGCTGTGTGCCTATGATAGGCTAGGCTCTAGAGCAAAGGGAGAAGCCGCTTTGCTTCAGGATTGCTAGCTGTAGAGTTAGACACTGTGCACTTTTAGATTTGCAAACTCTTAACCAAAAATAACACTAATTGACGAGAAGGTTCGGCGAGGTGGCACGTGTATAGCACTCACAGACACACTAAGCCCCGCTCCTTGACATCTCGGACGGAAGTTGCAGGCTGATGCCTGACCAAGAGCTTCCTGTATTTCTGATTGGCACAGTGTGCTAGCAAATTGGAGGCCAAGTTCAGAATCGTAAGAGTTCCCATAAAAATATAAATTCTCGGTTTCTGCAGGAAAAAAAGAATCACACCAGGCTCTGTTAGCCCCTCATTCCCAACACACTCTCAAGGCTCTGGGTCATGGCCTTCCTGTTTGAAGTTTGCCACACATGCGTCTTTCTTTATCCCTGACATCTAAGGAGAGCTTTGGTAGTGATTTACCAACATGTCTGGAAAGCAACAGAGAATTTTTTGTGTGTGCGATGACTATACCAACAGAAGGAAATGATAGGGCCAAAGGACCACAGGTTGTAGGAAAAGTAGGCGAGAGCATATGGCTTGAAAGAGGTGAAAACGACCCGCGGCGTTTACTGTTTGCTATTAGGAGATGAGGCGGTTGATTTACCTCTCGAAGCGTCTGGATCCCAGGATCCTTGTTTAGGAGGTAATAGGTATAGAAAGCAAGATGGAAAGGAAAAATAAAGAGGAAGAAATGGAGCAGAGGTCGAAAGCATAGGGTTTAAACAGGATGGGGGTGAGAGCTACTGGGAGATGGCTCGATCCAATGAGGGCTTTGTGGGTAATGGTAAAGGTCGCGCAGAGAGAAGAACCACGCTGGAACAACCGTGCTTGAAGGTGAATTTGTGATGAAATCTTAAGCTCTAGAATGTAAAACGTGAGACTGTGTACGGGAGGCAGGAAAACTAGCAAGAGTATCTCTGTCACGTTTCTTTCCTTTGGAAAGGTGTTACTCAGGCTGCTCTCCCTTTCCTACACTCCAGAGATCCTCCATCAAAGCTGAGACTCCAGACACAGGCTGCTCGGTGCTCCCCATCCTCTAGATGGCGCCATCCCATGGAACTCGCTGATCACTTTCCTTTTCTCTCTGGCTTGACCACAGTAAGGTCTGCAGGCAGCAACCTTCAGTGCCTCAGCAGAGTGATGGCTAAATCACGTGTAAAGTTTTCCTTCCTCGGTTAGTTTATTTCAGGGCTGTAGGTAAAGGTCAGGGGGGACAATGAGGCAGCGGGTATGGGTTGTGGGATCCCATTGCTCATGGACTTTGTATGTGTGTCTGAGGCCTAGTCGGACATGGTCTTGTGTCTATTCCTCCAGTGTGACTACACAGTACTGTGCCTATGGCCACATCCATGCCAGGAGATTACCTCTAGCTCCCGATGGCAGCTCAGTTCCCGTGGCTGCTTGATAACCCACATCTAGTCACTCAGTAGACTCTACAGGAGTCCTACAGTATTTCCATGTAGCTCTTCAAAGAATTATCATGGAAGCACTGTTTTGTTCTTAACAAATAAAGATCGGAACATAATTCTCTGCTCCACTCCCCCACCCCTGCCAGAGGCTTAATGCAGCATTTACAACAACAGTCAGTGGTCTTTATAAATTGTGTAGACAAGAAAGAATTTGCCAGATCGAGAGGGCTGAAGATGACAGCCCAGGGTGCATTGATTTACGGTCATTGAGATGTATCTGGGAGCTTCGGTGGCACGATCAATTAGCACGTGGTACTTCCGTGACAGTGAAGGCAGAGACGTACCTGCAACTGATCTTCCAACCTGACTACGTTTCTAAAAATCTATTGTTCTTTTCTCAAACTCATCTTTGTTCTGCACATGACAAACTGGGGACATTTCTGCAGCTGGGGTAGGAATTTCCATCCTTGGCATGTCTCAGTTTTAGGCGGTAATAATAATCACTAATACCCACCTCAAGATTGTAGAATATTTACAACTTTTGTAGAAAAGAAATAGTTCTAATGGCTTCCTCTTGCCCCCCCACCCCCATCACAACAATATCCCTCCCCTCAAGAGCTAGAAGTAGGGTTCTACCAGTCACCAAATAAGTTTTTGAAAGTTGAGAAAATAATCATAAGGCCCTCGGTGCTCTGGAAGATAGTCTTGCCCGTGCTCTACTTATTACTAACAACTCGTGTCCCAGTACAGCTGGTAGATCCTAAAATTTGGGATTCTCTAAGGATGAAATGTTTTAGAACAAATGTCCAAAGACCTAACTATGATCTTTCTTTTGCCACGAGAGAACCATCTTGATAAATGAGTGTGTTTTCTTTGAGGGAAAGCTAGGAGAAGATTTGGAAGTGCATTCTAGTTGTGATCTCATGGGTCCTTCCTTAAGAGGCTGTGGTCTCCTTACTTTTAGAAGAACCCGCGGTCTGACCCTTGGAGAACAGATGAGATCCCAACTCCGCTAAGGCTACTTAGGTGAGACAGCTGTGCATTAGACTTTTTTAAAAAAATAATTGTAAATCAACTATTACTTTAAAACTATTATAATTGTGATAGAAGAGAACTGTGATTGAAGAAGTGTCTCTGGAAGAGATTAGTGCAGATGAAAACAGGGATCACAGCTCTGGCCCCTTCTCCAGTACAGTAACCTAAGCCACCTCATCTCTGGAGCCACAGTGCTCTCACCTGGCCTCTAAAGCTTCTTGTAACACATCCAGAGGGTGTTATATTGCAAGACCTTCCCTAATCCACAGAAAGACATCATTGATGTTTTCAAGGACACTAACAAATTTCTCAGTGCCTCTTGTCTTTCTGGGGTATGTAGTAAGGAGTGGAGCGGATAATCAAATTGCTTCTGACTGATCCACATCAACAGCATTGCCGTCTGAATTACTTCTGTTTTGTTTGTAAATCAATTTCATTTAATGAAGGCTGCTACTGGGTCCTGGTTTTTAGCTAGCCAGTCGAGCAGACTACCTAGAGAATCATCTCAGACATTCAAGCGGAATGTCGAATCTAATCTATGACAGCTGCATCCGCATAAACATAGTTGGTCATACCCATATTATGCTTCTTGTTGAACCCGAAACCATCACATTGCATTCCCACAAAATGCTTTCCAGGGTCCTAATAATAATACAAATCTAGTAGTTCTTTAGTGTATCCGTTATAACCGCCTAGATTAAATCTTGTAGCCCAGAGTCTACTGATCTCTAACTTTAGCTATGGGCCTAAGAGTAATAAGAAATGGTAAGAACACATGACTATAACTGTGTCAGAGTCTTCAGCAAGAGGAGGCTAATTTCAAAGAGGGAAAGGAGAAAGCTCACTGGGACTTAGAAGTTTGTGATTCTCAGAATGATTGGAATCCACCCAAGTGTCCTCATTCCAAATTTTGCTCTTTCCCAATCAATGCCCTATCTTTTACATAAGAGACCTGGCAAGTCTGTGAATTCCATTTGGGTTATAATTATCCAACCTACAGGATGGAAAAAATTATACATTAGCCATATGGCTACAAGAGGTATTTTTAGGGCAGTCCTGGAAGTCTCCCCATCACTGAAACTTGAGCCGGGAATTGGAAAGCATAACCTTTTGCTTAGAGGCAGGTAGCCCACTCTATTGTCTTTTCAGTCTTGCTTACTTCCTCTCTAAATCTTACTGCAATACTTAGTCATCTAGTAAAGGCTGTCTATAACAAACCCTTCACTCCGGAAAGCTACAGGTAAGTATCTAACTAAGGGACTCCAGTATACAGGTGCCCCATTTTTCACTGGTCTTAACTGCTGCTCCGACTAACCAAGTCAGTTAACTGAACCCTGGTTGTGTATTTTGGCATTGCTACCAATTTTAACTACTTCTGAAACCAGACTCCGACACAAAGAGTTCTACCAGGAAAGGGCTGACCTTTCTAGGTGGAGTCAGGAAAGGCTGATTAAATACAGAGGGAATTAAGCTTGAAAAACTATTGAGAAGACCTGGGTAGCCCAGAATCAAGGAAGAAATATTTCCAGCTTTGAGTAAATTTGGAAGTCCAAAAACTATATTAAGCTACTGGTATGGATTTAAAGAAGCAAAATATGTAATTCACAAGAGCTCACCAACAAAGAGTGTAAAACTTCATGCTTCCAATAAAGCCAGGCAACTATCCGCCACAGCTGAGGGAGAATAATGGCTTATCCTATTTTTTTTTTTTTTTGTCGTCTTCCAAATATCGTGCAAGATTCCTTGTGCTATCAGAATCTAAATGAGGCCACATGGCGACTTAAACAATATATTCTGCAGGCCTCCAGACACTAGAGGATAAGGGAACGTTTAGATGGGTGGAGACCATATTGAATGTTGACAGGCAATATTCGTTACCATATTTAACAATCAGATTCTCAAAACTATTTTAAAATCTGGTGACCAAAATAATCTACAAATACGCCTTCGACTTTCTTTTAAATCTTGTTCTTCCAAGAAGCCAAGGATTGTTGTGTTCTTGTAATTTTCTCTTTTCTCCTGAGTCAATTATGTCTTGAGACTTTAAGAGGAGAGTAAGCAGGTAATAAATACAGAAGCACCAAAGCACTGAGATTAGGGAGCGAGGCTTTGGGAGACTGGCGGGAAAGGTGCAGGAGCCCCGTGCTTGAGCAGGAGACATCTGGATGGAGAAAGAACCAGGGCTTTTAGCGGTGCTGTCAGCAGTGTGCTTACCGCGTTCTTAAGAACAACAAAGCATTTTAGACATTTTGAAAGACTTTCTGGTTGCTATATTTGCTTATGCGTTTCTTGTAGCGGAGATTCTCCGAGAATAGTCCACACATTCCTGGGAGCTCCTGAGGGACTTGCAGCTGTTCTGAGAAGTCACAATTATTTTCAAACAACTCAAAGGCACTGTCTTCTTCACCATCGTTACATTTTCACCAGTGCCGAAGACCAGCGGTGAGTCACGCTGATGGCCATAGGACGAGACCCAGAGCAGCAGCAGCAAGTTAAAGCTGTGTGTTCGTCACTGCGCCCGCGGAAACAAGACAGCTTCCCCTTAGTGACATCCGTAGCAAAAACATATTCTGTTCAGTTCTAATCCTCAAGGACACCGCGTCTGAACAATCTATGTAACAAAATGTCACTTCGACATGCTAAAGCGTGACTCTGTCTCCATGACTAAGTTTTGAACCAGCCTGGCCTGTATTTTCCACAGAACACCATTTCCACTGAAAAGAACAATTACCAGCAAACTGTTTCAACTCTGACTGGGGCATTTGGAGCAAACGTCTCTAACTTAAAAAAAAAAAAAAAAAAAAAAGCAGCTAATCCCTTGAAGGGAAAGTACCTGAGCTTCATGTCACCAATAATAAAATCCAAGCTCTCAAGTCAAAACAAACATTCATGTCCCTCACAGAGCCCAGGCCTTACACTGCTCCCCACTGTACATGAGTGAGGAAGTCTGTGCCCATAATTTAGACTCTGCCCAGTGGGAAAGGGAAAGCAAGAATCTAGGCTGAGACTGTTTTATCTGAGGGTTGTCCCGCTGGTCATACTCCCTAGAGATGACATGGTCACATGACCACCTTCCTATAAGGTAGGTTGAGAAATATTCTCAAAGGGGAAAACCATGCGCTTAGACATCCATTATATCAAAAGAGGGACACATGGAAAAGCAAATTATCCATCCTGCCACAGCTAGAATACCTACCCACGGGTGCTCAGTGTCTAGGATGGTGGCTTGCTAAGTCAGAGATGCTCAGGGACTAGCGTCCGTCTGTGTGCGGAATGTCATCAACAGGTATATTTGTCGGATGAATGAGAACGTGGTTTACAGAAGGTCATCTAAGAGCACAGTCCGTCTTTTACAGAGAGGAGAGAGTTTGGCACCAATACATATCGTTTTGATTCATTTCTTTTATTCTGTCTCACAATCTCAGAATTTTCCCATTAGGGTCTAATTTTTTTAAAACTATGATAGAAATGAATAATTCATGATTATAATGTGCAATTATAATCTTATGATAAATTCACTAATCTGTTCTCTCTTGTCCCACTCTTCCTTTTCAAGTGATTTACTTTATTTTGAACCCTCTGTGTGTGTAGGCACACACATGTGCATGTGTGTGTGTGTATGTATGTGTTGTGTACATGAAGATGTACGTGTGTGTTTTTGAGTACCCTTAGAGATCAGAAGAGGGAGTCGAATCTCCTGGGGTTGGATTACAAGCAGTTGTGAGCCATGTAACAGGAACCTGGGTCCTCTATGAGAGCAGATGTACTCTTAACCACCGAGCCATGCCTTTAGCCCTAGGAATGTCTTGGTGAAGCAGGCAAGAGGAAACAAAGAAGCCAGAGTCGTAATTATAATCCCAGAGCAAGGACTTCCTATAACCAGACAGGTACAATGTGTGGATTTTGGTAAGCAGGAGGGGAGGGCCATTCAGAGCCAGGGTGCAGCCCTGGGAGGGAAAGGCTTGTTGAACACAAGTGGGCACTAGCAGTTCTGTGGGACGAGAAAGGAACAAAAGAGCCCAGGAGAGCTGGTATCAAAACAGCGATTTCCCACGTTTCCCAGGGTGGGGCACAATTCACATGCTTTCCTGTGTCTACATTCAGAGAGAGACAAGTAAGTGGCACGGAATCTCCCAGGGTTTCGGTTTTTTTTTTTTAAAGTTCAGTGCAATTTCCTGGCTTTGTGGTTGTTTAATCAAGGTAAGCAAGAGGTTATCAACTCAACAAGTTCGTGATTAAGATTAATGTGCTTGGAATGCCAATTCTCGCCTTCACAGGCACCTGAGAACACAACTTTGAGCATTAAAAATCCTCTAAATTAAATCTGCCTGCTTGATGACCCCAGGAAAAACATAACATGGGGCCCTCATTCCACTGCTCTTGTTATCCACTACTAAGGACTGAACTCCATCTCTGGTTGGCGCTGGTGTCTCTATCCCTAAAAGATGAGGACCATCACTAACTTTAATAGGATCGCGTAACAAAATGCATAAACATGGTTTATTTGCTGTTGTATGCATGCATATATGATGTGTATGTCTATGATGTGTGTGTGTGTGTGTGCGCACGCGTGCAAGGACAGTGTGGAAGTTGGTGGACAACTTCGGGGAGGTGGTTCTCTCCTTAAGTGTCCTCTGGGGATTTAACTTGGGATATCAGACTCAGAAACAAATGCTTTCCCTGCTGAGGTGTCTAGCTGGTCCAATCTGGGTTTTAATCACAGTTTCTTCCTGGAAGATTTTTCATTGACTAGAATGACTAACTTGAATACACTATGTTGAGCCCACTATAAGCCAGCCAGGGTCTATTGATGAGACAGGAGACCACACAGGGAAGCTGTCATTTGGACTTTGCCTGAGCAGACAATGAGATTCCTATCGGTGGAGTAACTGCTTGAAAATGACCAGACACTGGCACAGGAAACAAAGGGACGAGTGGAAGAAAATACGTAGCAAAGTAACAGGATGTTCAGAGCTTTCTAGCTGAGACCACAAGGGAGCCTTCAAGGCACCCGATGAGGGGGAGATGTCAGCTTGAACACGCACCATGTGCTGAGGGTTGATGTGGTCCCACAACAGTCTCATCAAGACCAGACAGGTGGCCCCTTCCCTCCTCCAGACTTACAATGAGAAGGCGCAAATATGGAAGACAAAGTAAGTCAACATGTAACAGCGGTTTGCCGGTTTGTCTGTCCCACTGAAATGAACATCCTACATGCTAATATTAAGGCTGAGCTAGAAGTTGAACTTTAAAAGCATTATAGACTAGTAAATACAAAAGTCAAGACTTCATCATGTCTTGGCAGAGGGAAAGAGAGAGAGAGAAAGAGAGAGAGAGAGAGAGAGAGAGAGAGAGAGAGAGAGAGAGAGACCACAGAGAGCATCTAAAGAACACTAAGATAAAAAGTATATCACTGTCCCCTCTTTGTATTCTACTGGGCTCCACTTTTCAAACACAGGAGCTATATCAAAAGCTGCCCCTACAGTGAAGTGTGTTGTCTTTGCCGAGCAGACTATGCAGGTTTGCTCTGGGCAGAGCTGCTCAGGGAAATCCAAGAAGGGCTAAGGCCACCCTCAGCTTCTTCTTTGCAACCTTCACTGTCTCATCTTTAAATAAATATTGAGATAACATGTAGCAAATAGAGGCAGGAAAGAGAGCCAAAATATCAGTTACATAATTTGGTCCAGCCCTGATCCAACATTTTTATTTCCTGGCTAGATTAAGAAACCAATTTTAGGAAAGTCTAAATTGAATAGACTTGGAATAAGAAAGCACGAAGCACTTCTTTTCCAAACCTGGTGACTCCTTAACGTGGGTCTTTAGAAACCTGTCAGAGGCTAAATAGGTATACATCTTATATAATAATTATCAGAAATAATTTAACACTTTCTGGGTGAGCCATGGCTCAAATATTGCTGTGGATCATGGCTTATAATTATGATACATAGTCTTCTGCAAGTTTTACTGTTTTGAAGCAATGAAACTATGTCTATACCTATACCCATATCTATACTTTTATCTCTACCTATACTAGACTTATATCTACAATGATGCATTGTATCAATGTAGATATAAGTCTCATATAAAGACATGTTTATCATGTTTTCAAAGGTTTAAAAAAACAGAGGAAACAATTTGCTATAATCAGGCCTCATTCAGTGGTTCTTAGCTTTGGAAAAAAAGTTGTTCAAAGTAAATATCTTCGGGTGATTCACGGCTAAAAAAGAACTTGAACATTAGGCTGCTAAAAATAGTGTGTAAGATTTTCAAAGACCTTGTCAGTCTCTTGACAGCCAATGAGGAAGTCTTTGTCTTCATTCTGCATAACCAATATAAATGTTCAAAGATTGTTTTTTAAATTCCAGGGTTATTGCAGTTCTGATGAAAGAGAAGCTGAATGCTGGAGCCCAAATTTCACACGATGGCCTGTCCAACGAATGCCTCTAGCCTGGGAATCTTCTTTAATTTTTATGACACTACACATGTAGTTTAAGAAATCAGAGGAGAATTCACAAGTATCCAAATCAGTGAAGTTTAAAGCATTGTGCTGCAATTTATTCTTAACAGGATAGTCTAATGGTGATAAGCAAAGGAAATCGTGAGTATTTCGAAGGCTCCAAGGGTTGTCTCTTAGCACCTGAAGCCTTCCAAAGTGTGAAGATGTCTGCTTAGTTGCCAGGCATGGAACACTCAGGCCCCAACAGCTCACTGTAGCATTTTCTTCTGCACATTGAGAGGCAGCTAATCCACAGGACAGATAACTAAACTGTGTAGTGACCCCTGCGCTGCACGAGGGAGAATTAGTGCATGCCACATGTTCACAAGGATTCCTGTACAGATGCTGTTTGCAGACTCTGGGCCATGGCATAGTCCAACCCCTATCTTGAACTACTGGAGTGACTTTGGACTTCCTCCAACCTGGGACCAAGGATGGAGGATGGGGAGAGTTATCAAAACATCTCAAATCTTTTAGAGTTTTAATCAATTCTTTTATACTTTAATGCCATGCAGTTTGATCATATTCACAACTCCTCTTTTCAGCTCCTCACAGATACATACCCACCTCTCTACCACCTCTAACTTTGTGTCTTAAAAGAAAAACAATCAACAGTCCGTGAACTCCAATATGCTTACAGATGCTTCTGGGTGTGGGGCCAGTCACTAGACTGTGGTCGCCATGCCCAGAGCTACATATTTAAGTAAAGAAAACCTGCTCGTCCTCCATTAGAAGCCATTAGCTCTTTAGGGGTAGGGGCTAACAAACACCTTCTCACTCCATGCTAGAATATTGACCATGGCTTGTTACCATGTAGGTTTTGGGTAAACAGCCACAGCTGCTATGGGTCCAGGAGAGCAGCAGCCCTGTTGTGTCCAAAAGATACTGTTTGACCCAAGTCCTTCCCCGTCTCTAATCTTACAATCTTTCCACCCCCTCTTCTAGGATAGTCCCTGAGATTTGGGAAGACAGTGTAATACTGACGTCCCATTTGCATCTTAGCACACCATAGACGCTTACTCTTTGTGCCTTGACCAGTTGTGAGTTTCCGCATCAACCACTGTCCACCGCACAGAGAAACATCTCTGATGAAGTCTGCCATATGTACTAATACCGGGGTAGAGAGATGTGACTTCAGAGGCAGACACAGTGTTCAGTTCACACGATAACAACAGTTGGTTCACATCTGGGACCTGCAAGCCCTCTTCTCAGCTGACAGGTGTCCCTCTCTGTCACTAGATGGTGTTTGTAAGCCATGTTCCACCTACCATCTTACAGTCTGGGTTCCTCCTCTACCTCTCGGCAGTTGTTTTGCGTTTGCTTTCAGAGTCTTCCTTGGTTATCACTTTCCGCTTACAGAAACAAACCAACCTACAAACCGCACTTGGCTGAGCTGGTGAAACATATTCTGATTTGGGAGCTTTTTCTGGAGACCGGCAGGGCAGAAGAGGACAGGCACAGAGAATAGCACACAGCACTGTGGGGCCATTCAGTTGTTGCTGTTTGCTTCTGCCTCCTGGTGTCCTCCTGTGGTTGTCATCAGCGACATCCCCATAGCTCTGCTCCTCCATGTGACAGACGCACATCCTTGCCTGAATCCCCTGGGTTCATCTGGAAGGGTTCTGGCTTGCTTCAGCCTTCTGCCATCCACTCAGCTGTGCTCTGTTGCAGTGTTCTGTCTTTCTTCTTCATCTCCATGGCCATGTAGGGCAAACTGCAAACTCAGGTGCCCTGCAGCCCCGGGCAGAAGATCTTGTGGCCTAATCTGGGCCACCCCTCTCTTCTTTTAACACCGGATCAGTTGTTCCATGTTCATCCAGACAGTTGCATCACCAAGAAAATGCCTACCTTCTCTGGCTCCCTTCTGTCTGTCTGTCTGTCAGCCTCTCCATCCTATTTCTTTAGCACTGCCATTTCCCGGTCATATATTTAAGTGTAAAGTGCCCTGAGTGTAGCACTGGATGGCGCTGGCGCATGCCTTTAATCCCAGCGCTCTGGAGGCAGAGGCCAGACTGGTCTACAAAGCAGGTTCCAGGGCTACACAGAGAAACCTGTCTCGAGGGGTGGGGAAATGAAAAAGGAAAGAAACCTGACCCTGATGATAGCCAAAATCAATTACCTTATTTTATAACTGCTTTGAAATAGAACTTTTTTTTACTTGCAAAAGTGTTAACAGATAAACTTTATACTCTTGATATATGAACATCTTTAAATTCCCATAGTAATCAAATATACCAGAGTTTTTAAAATAAAAATGAGAAGGGGGAAGGGATTCTTGAACTACCATTAATAGGCTTTCCAGGGAGAACAAAGAGAAGGAGACTAAAGTAAATACAAACCATGTGCAAATAGACTTCATTCTGCCCACAGATAGAGCAGGTTGTGTGTCTTTACATAAGATAAACAGCATTCTAGGAAGGGCAAGTAGTTTACAAAGTAATAGATACTCAGTCAAAATGGAAGCTGTTGTGAATTAGACTTCATGTTGCTCTAATATTTGTCCAAGGTGGGCCGAGATGGGTAGCATTGGCATTATCCACAATAACCATGGAAAGATTATCCTAAGAGTTAAACCATGGCTTTAAGCTCATTGTTCCTTTTTATTTATGGGGCGGGACAGAGTCAACACTCCTTCTGCTGTCTTACTAGCCTTCCCTCCTGCCTTGTGATTAGCCAGAACAGCTTAATATCGTACCTTCTTCTCGGCTAGAAAAGATTCACTGTGTATACGCTACATATCTTTTTGTCTTGGTTTTCTCTACATACAAGCCATTCTCTAAATAGTCTATCAATTGAGTTCACAGAAACCTGAGTTCAAAGGAATTTGCAACTTCAACCAAATGACCAGTCAGGGTTTGTGATAAAAGCTGCACCAGCTAGCCACAGTTCCATCTGGTCTTGCGTAGTGACGCATGCTCAAACGGGGAACTGTAACAGCACTCTAATACTTCAGTCTGACAGCCATCTTTGAGGAGACATTTTAAGGACAAGAGACATTTAAGAGGCAAGCACCTACGTATGAGATGTGATCTGAGCGGTCGGGTAGGAGTTTCCAGATAGAGCAAGTTGTGTGTCTTTACATAAGATAAACGGCGTTCTAGGAGGGGAAGTATTTTACAAAGTAATATAGACCCAGTCAAAATGGAAGCTGTTGTGAATTAGACTTCATGTTGCTTTAATATTGTGATTGATTATCTTGACTATAAAAGGCCTGAGACTTGCAGACTTAAGGCATTCTAAAGTGCTCTGTAGGTTTCCATGGTAACCCCCCAAAATGCATTTTCCTATACCATTTGGGGGCATTTCCACTGTACCAATTGACAAGTAGCTTCATAGGGGAGGTGGCTCCATCAGGCCAGGGTTCCCAGTGTAGCTTTGGTCATATCTCTGAGGAAAATATAGTTATCCATTAGAGTAATTTGCATTTTTCAAATGATTTTGACATTCTTGACAGAACTGATGAAGTAGGTCAGCCCTATAATTGTCCTCCTTATTTAGCCAAGAAAACAAAGGGCTCCTGGGTCCAGAAAGCGCTTTTAGCACATAGATGATGACAATTAAGTTATCCCAAATAAATTTTCCCTCGGTTTATTTTGAAAAATAAAATCTCATTCATTCACAATCTCCTCATTGAAAGGGGTTATTCTTTTATCATTTATTGTTCATTTATATCTCTTCAAATAAAATTTAAGCACATCCACTAGGGGCACAGTGTCTCATGCTTGAAATTGCAGCACCTGAGAGGCCGAGGCATGTGAACTGTCCTGAGATTGGGGACCAACTTTGACTACTGGCTGTCTAGTGAGCCCTTGTCTCAAATCCCCTCAATCACATCCATTAACAAATAATAATCATAAATGATAAGATTTTTAAGTATTACTTAATAACACTGGATACATGTTAGGCAGTTTTCTAAACATTTTTTTTCCAGGACTTTTTCTCTTATAGCTATCCTGTGTTATTGCGATGTTACAATATGTTATATATTATTATATGATGCTACATTATGTTATGTTGTGTTATATTATGTTATTTTATGTTGTATTATATATTGTTATGTTATTTTATGGTTATTTACAAGAGAGGAGTCTGAATAGAGAGATCTTTTGCTTTGCTTCGCTTTTTGTTTTTTCATGACAGGGTCCTAGCTATCCTGGAATTCACTCTGTAGACCAGACTGGCCGTGAACTCAGAGATCCATTTTTCTCCACTTCCCAAACTGCTGGCATTAGAGGTGTGTGGAGTGCCACTCAGCTAATAGACTGTTTAACATGTTCAAGTTCTTAAACAGCAGAAACAAAATTTGAACCCGGCTTTATCAAATGCCTGACCCTTCACATTGGATCCTTGTGACACATTCTCTGCTGATACATTGGCATCCGGTAGGCATTTGTTTTGAACAGCGGTGTGATAAGGGCCACACACACCTTGCCTACTGTGACATAGTAGATTAAAACAATGAAATTCTGGGGTTAAGAAGCTCTGGGTTCAAACACAGACAGCAGCAATTCATAGCTAATATCCTCTTCGGTGGTTCAAAGGATGTCATGAGAACAAATGAAAAGTCACTTTCAAGGTTTGGGATGGAGGTGCAGACAGAGAGCCAACCCATCTCCCTAACCCTCAACAAGAATGGTTCTCACCCAACCTATTCTTTTTCACTGACACTTCTGGAGTCAGCCTCTGTAAAAGGCTTCCTCCAACAAACACCTACTGGATCCTACTGCCAAATCTGTCCTTGGTGCTGCTGCTTTAACAGTCAACAGCACAGGTCAAACTCTCCTTCTTCAAGTGTTATATCCCTGCTGTGGCCTTCGGGACGCCCCCTGACTTACAGGGCAAGGCTCAAACATTGCAGCAAGGAATAATTCATTATTTTGAGTGTGTCCCAGCTATGGAGGGAATATTACCACGTGGTTTAAAAGAGACAGTAGAAATCCAAGTCTTGGGTAGGTGGGAGATGAGACAGCATTAATGGTAGAGAAAAGATGCAGCTTCTCAGGATCACAGACTAGAGTTCTGGGAAACCTGAATCCTGACTTTACTCCTGAGCACTGTATGTTCTCTGGCTCCCTGCTCTCCTGTAAGCTCCAGGAGGACGGGACTGAACCATCCTTATCGTAAAATCCCTATGTCCCAGCCCAGGCCATGAAGAAAGAGTTCTATGTGTGTTCCAATGAAAGGGCCTTAGCTGTCTCAATCTCCTGGGTCACTCATGGTTTTTTTTGTTTGTTTGTTTGGTTTTTTTTTTTTTTTTTTTTTTTTGCTAAAACCCAGTGAGATCCCCAGACATGAGGGTTGTACCTGAGGACTCTTCCAAGCAAAGATCTCAACCTTCACCCCAAATAAGCATGGTCATTTGTCTGCACGTTAGTGCTTAAGATATGCTAGCCTAGTGGTTTTGAAGAAAATATGAGCAACTCTATTGTACCACACTTCAAAACTGTCCATCTCGTTAAACACTGAGGAACAAGAGGCAGGGCAGAGCCTCGGTGCACTATAATAGGATTGACCCCGAGACCCTGCAAACCTCCTTAGATACATTGGCACCCAGGAGGGAAGGGCTTTATAGCTCCTGACAAAGTTAGGAAGCTGTAGCCAGAACAAATTGCATTTGCCAGTCTGGAAACATTGGAGAAAGTTTGTTCTTTTGTACAATCATTTAGCAATAAGGTGAAGCTTGCCAGCTAGATTTATTGGGATACTGGATTTTATGTTTTTTGTATCGGATAACATTTTTTACATTGTTTATGCCTAAATAAATCTGTCTTCTATTTTACACCGCCCTTTTGCATTGCTGCTTACAGACAAAGGCCCAGGCAGCATAATTTCCTCTGCCCTTGGGGCATGCTGCCGTACATTAAAACCCAGGCCCACGGAGCAGACAGCGGGGAATTTCAATGCACTCCGAAAAGTGGCTCAGAAACAGCGAAGGGATAAAGCCCACCAACAAGATGGGGGTTTTGATCTTGCTCTATTTAGTATCTGCCTGCCAGACACTGATATTCAAACCCAAAGACCCTCCTTTCAAAGTAAAAATCTATGCCCTAAAGCCCTCGGAGAGCAGCCAGTTCTCGCCACAGCTATTTCGTTACACCAATGGCTCAATGTCCATCAGTGCCTATGTGATTTTTGTCTCTTTTTATGATGAATGTAGAGAAATGGAATCAGTAAATAGTGAAGTGTGGGGGGAAAAACTACAATCAGATTATAGTTTAAAAATAACTGAAATTTTTGTGAAGGAAATAATGACTGTTGTAAAGCAAATTAATGTAGACCTTTCTTTACGCTTATAAAAGAAAAAGGAATTGCTCTCACTTTGAACAGACAGGATAAAATATGTCCATTTGTATTACAGTCTTTACCCGTTAGTCTGCTTTATGATTTGATTTCAGGTTTTCATTGTTCCAGGGCAATTTTACAGATTGAATCTTAAAAGGATTATAAACCACAAAAGCCATTTTAAATTCTACATGGAGCTAATACACCTCCTGTAATTCTATGCATTTGTCTTTTGAATTTTATAAGAAAATTTGTTGACGCTTTGCCTTTCGTTTGTGTCTCACAATACATTTTGTATAAAAATTTGTCAAACATCGATGCATGTCTTGATTTGATGTGTTTTAAAATATGCCAGCCAATCCGCACGATTTCAAATGTCAAATGCACTAGTTTTTGCATTTATTTCTCTGTATTAAAATACCAGCACAAATTGAAATCATTTGGCCATGTGCCAGCCACGAATAGACACTCTTCCCCCGCCCCACCCGGAAGCTTTCCTAGGACTGAAAGAAGGCTGTCTTTCTCAGTTTGAGCAGCTATTTTTGATGGCATCGTGGATTCAGCTGGTCAGTGCTCCTTGGGCAAGACCACAAGATGAATAGCGCTTAAATTAGGCTGGGGCAAGAGAAGAAATGAATTTCTCCACCCGGATAAGAACAGGTGGAACAGCTCTTCGGCAGACCCGGACTATTAAATCGAGTTCAATAACGGGACACGAATTTTCAAGGCTCTCCAAAGAAAGATGGGTAACTAATGTTCTATCATGGAAAACTTAGTCTAAGGCATTCTGGGTAAATAGAAACCTGCAGCCTAAATGAAGCATATAGTCCCTGTTAGAGGCAGCTGGGTCTTAGCCAATCAGAGCAACCAAACCTCAGCCAATTGCAGGCTGCTAGCTGATCAGGCCATATAAGGCAAGCACTTACCTGAAAGCAATCAAACTGGTTTTGGACGCCATGTTCTTTCCCTGCCTGTGATTTGCCTGTTGGGGCTGTTGGGAAGAGAGCTCTTTGAGTCTCTCTTTTGACTGAATGTGGTCTGATTCATGAATGTTTTTTGCTCGGATTAAACTAAAGTTAGCTTGTTTAAGTCTTTTTAAAAACACCTTTGTCTCCCCTCACCGTTCTCTTCATAATTCAAGCACATAAGGTCAGTTCTCATTGTGTGAACTCCCAGTGTAAGAGTCCCTAACCGGGTGTAGCTGGATGAGTCCATCAGGACCAGGAGTTGGCTGGGGAACCCACAAAGAGTATGAATACCTTGCTGGGATTGATTCATTGGAAATAGACAAAGGGTGGAGAAGCCGCACAGGGCCCAATTCAGCGCAAGGTGTATATATTCTCTCTACAACATGCTGTGTACAATAATGCCTGAGTACCACCTAGTTTCTCTTCCAACCTTCCCCACCCCTGTTTCCACTCTCCTCATATTCCTGGCTTTGTTCCTAAGCTCAAGGAAGTCCAGTCCCAGAGACCATACTGTAACCCTGCCTCTGGCCCACATAACACATGAGCGCACAATGAACTTTGTACCCTTCGGCAAAGCCCGTTTGGGGACAGAGTAAAGCATTTATATACCAGGGAGTTGCCTGAGTTCAAAGCAGCTGCCAGCTAGATCCTTGCCACTTCCCAAGGTCAAAGTAGCCACTGTCAGCAAGGAAGCCCAAGGAACCTGGGTCTCACAAAGTCTCCAGCTGTCATCTCTCCCATGGCCATGTCTCCCCAGAGACACCAGTAAATTAGACAATGTTTGTTTGTTTGTTTGTTTGTTTTTTCAATCTCAAACCCAGTGTCTTTCATGAGGAACAGGTGTTCTAGGCATGGCTAGTTGATGATAGATTTCGTTTACATTCTGCTGTGTTTAAACAGAAGATTATATCCTTGTAGTGTGGTGTTCATTTATTTGACATTTTATTGGCTCTTATTAAACCTTTGGCTAAAACAGCGACCAGTTATAGGCACAATATAAGCACTTAATTTCTGGTGCTTGGACTATCTCTTTGTGGTACTCTAATGAGCACCTAAGCGTCAGGGTTCTGTGAAATAATATGTAAATGCAGTAGGATTTTCCAGCAGAGTCTAAGAAATTTTTGTTTTACCTTCTTGACTCTCTTTTTTAACTTATCTGACATCACTGTTAGCTGGGCTGATGGCAACGACAAAGATATGTCTGGGCCTTTCTGTGCTGACCTGGAAGGCAATGGTAAACTTCCAAATGGCCACTTGGGTCACAAGTCACCGGCTAACAGTAGTTTTAAATCCTTTGGTGGAGTAGCTGGCTCCAAGTCTCCCAGGCTCTTGCCCGGCCACTTTTTTCATGCTAACACGACTAATGCCGATTTGACAGCTGGAAAAGCAGCTGGAAAAGCCCATGGTGAGTGCTTTGATTTGACAAAGAGCATTTATCAAGCGGGCAGAAATCAGTGCCTATTTTGTAGCTTGAATTTGGGTGTACTGAAACACACTGTTTTGTCACATACCAACTTAGTGACAGGTAGACTTCTGTTGCTTGATAAGGGGGGGGGCCCAAATGAGGGGCACTGGTAAGAGTTCCGTTTGCTGCATCTCACTAAAGACCAATTCTTCCCCAAACGGGAGAATATCGTCATTATCTGCATCCCCTGGTCACTAGCCATTATTCGCACCACCGTATCCCCCACACACTGACAACTCAGATGGCTCAGGGCAGAACTCAGAGTACTCAATAGTGTTTGCACAGGGCGTGGCTCAGATTCATGACGATGAAATGAAGGGACACACAGTGGCCTCTCAGTTGGCTGTGCCTCATTTCTCTTCTTCTCCACTGCCCGCCTGCCACTGTAGAAGTGGATGAAGTGGATGTGGACAGGAGCATCATAAATCCCAGGGGTTTGAGCATCCATGTCAGCGGGGAGACACAGGAATGAAATGTGTCTTCAACAGCTTCCCATAGAAACTTACATTGCTGGGATGTGCTTCACATTCCAAAGAAGAGCGCTCACTTCCTAGCCGGTCTGTTTGTACACACCACATAGTCTAATCCTCTGGCAGGCTGTGCCACCGAGATTCCTGAAAGTGTACTCTGTGTTTGCATCACAATGGAATTACCCCAGGACATCTGCCAGGAGGGGTCTCCATGGTTAACATGACTCATTGTTGAACTGGTTTTGGTTTTATTTACTATGTTTATTGTTATATATGATTCAGAAAGTCATAATCCACTAGATATCCATGCCCATACAATAAAGATATCAGCTTCTTCACATTCGGCCAAATAAATGGTTCCCTACATCTACTTATTTCGATGATGAAAAATCAATAACACCTTAAAAGCTTTGGTGCTGCAAACAATTAGCCTAGTTGACACATGTAACAAATGTAAGAGAGGAACCTACCAGAAGACCGTGTCCGCTGAGGAAGGAGCCAAGAGTCCAGGGAAGCAAAACACACGTCGGATTGCACAGCAGACTTAGAAAGAAACACCTAGGAATTTATACAAAGTAACACCTAGGAGTTTAAGCAAAAGCTAAACAATGAAAACCACCGTGTGGGCATTGGCCAGAGACTACAGTTGATGATGAGAGGCTGGTTAACTTCGCAATGAATGGATGCATCGGTCACTTAAAGAGCTCTTACACTATAAAAACAAGCACCAGGCTTGTTCTTCCTATATAAAATAAGCAAAAGCAGAGAAGGAGCAACAAGTATATTAAAACGACAAAGGTAAGGTGCGGGAGCCCACGTGTGACTCAGTTCCCATCTGGAGTCATTTCTGACTTAAAGAAGTCATTTGGTTTCAAGCTTGCCTGCTCTGCTTTTTCTTATAACCTTGAGGGCTGTGAGAGACTTCTGAGTTAGCCTGTGAGAAAAGAACACTCCATCTAGTAGACAGTCTACTGCTGACGACAAACCTCAGGAACACCAAGATAGAGAGCAAGGCTGCGTCCGAGCAGCAAGCACATGCTGGAGAGGAGGCTGCTCACTCAGGGATAGGAATGGTCTTGTGGTTAGATACTGACCAACTGTCTGTGCTGTGCTTTGTTCTGCTTTTGTATATAAGCAAGCTCTGAAATAAACCCTGGGCTGTTTGGCTGCTTTGGCATGACCAGACAGACCTCCGATTCTATCCTGTCTTCTGTTTCTTTCGTCTGACTTTTCTTTGGCTGTGAGGATCCCCTATCCAGGAACCCTAGCTGACTCTGTAGGAACAGGCTCTTACAGTAAGGCAAGAGAAGAAATCCTAGAGAGGGGGAACAGAAGTGAGCTCTGCGATCGCTCTAGTTTACTACCTTCAGGGTATTTGCAAGCTGTAGACGAGGGAACCCAGAGAGATCATAACCAACCCAGTTAGATTCCTGGGGTTGAGGATGTGCAACTGGGTGCCCAGGACACCAAGGTGGTTAGAGAGGAGTGGGGGCCTAGGGAGGACAAAGCCTCGTGGAGTGACGCCTGTCAACGGAGGCAAAGAGCCCTTCCCCACCATCAAGTCCCCAATAAACACACAAAAGCTTATATTAAGTATAGAATGTTTGTCCTATAGAGCAGGCTTATTGGTAATAGTTCTTACAACTTAAATTAACCCATTTCTATTCATCTACATTTTGCCGCATGGCTTCGTGGCTTTACCTGTTTTCTAGCACATCTAGGTCCTCTGGCCACTGGCTAGCCTCTCTCTTTCTGACTTCACCCCCTTTTCTTCTGTATTTTCAGCTTGACTTTCTCCCCTATCTTTACTAGGCTTTGCTATAAGACAAATCAGTCTTATTATCAACCAATGAGAGCAACACACATTCACAGCATACAGGATTATTCCAGAGCAGAGACCTCCAGAGATTAGCAATCTAGGGACAGCCTCCTGGAGAGGCTCCCCCAGAGCTCCCAGCAGGGCACATGTGGGGGTAACTTATCTCACTTAGGGGGATCGGAGAGGATTAGGAGCAAATGAGCCTGGTTCACCTAAAGCTGGAGAGGGCCTGTTCCCACAAGCCAGAACAGGAAGCCATGAGACTCGTGGGAACATGAAGAAGTAGACGCAAATATCTTGCCCTGGTAGAGAGGACTGACTAAATATTGCTCTAGGTTCGTGTAATCAATTTGAAAAGGAAGATCTGCGCTGAAAAGGTACAGCATTTCTAAGTACCTACATCCAGAGTAAAGCTAGAATGGTACCAACAGGCACGTAGAGATGCCTAAAAGGGTAGGATTCTCAAAGCCTGCCATGTGTGGAAATTTACCAGGTGTGCAAAGACACAGAAAAATACAAGGCAGCATAAAGTGGAAAATTGGTACTTAAACTGACACAGAAGCAAAACAGATGTCAGAACAGAAAGAGTTGTAGGTACTTCGTGCATTCAAAATGTTAAAAAAAAGCTCAAATCAAGTTTGCATGGGCTATAATCACAGACATGTAAGACAAATGCCTGTCAGCTAATGGGAATGTCCATCTGGTCGTGAGAGCTCTGCCCTCACTCAGTATAGAAAAACAAGGACCATACATATTCTCTTGACATGAAATAAGCAAGAATGGTTACAAATATATATAATATATATAGTATGTTTAATTATTTTGTTTATATATCACATATGTGTTGTTTGTAAATATATTTATAAAAATATGTACTAAATATACTCATATGTATAAATATATGACACGTATATTTATAGATTTTGTTTATTTTGTTATGTATTATATAATATATTGTTATGTATTATGTGCATATGTGTATATAGAGATATATAAACAATGTGTAAAACACTTAATGTAGGACAACAAAAGGTATCATAGAGAGAAGAGAAACACTGGGGTAAGCTCTAAACATTTATCCACTAACAAGGAACATGACCACATTAGATATTATAGAAGAGAAGATCGGGGAAACTCAAAGATAGTCATAAAACTCTGTGAAATGAGAACTAAGAAAGATTTATTCTTGCTTTTGAATAGAACAAAGATTTAGGAGTGATCGGACCATTTCAAATATATGTATACTATATATGTATACATATACAATACATACATACACACAGGTATGCACACACACATACACACAGATGCACTTGCATGCATACACATATACATATACATATACATATACATATACATATACATATACATATACATATACACATATGCATACACACAGATGCACTTGCATGCATACACACATATACAAATACAAATACATACATACACACAGGTACACATATGCATACACACAGATGTACTTGCATGCATACACACACACACACACTTCAATAGTTACTTTTCTGTTGCTGTGATATTGAGATGATGTGCAGTTCCATAGGGATAAGGGTCCATCACCATCAGGACAGGCAGACATGGCAGCTGGAGCAAAAGCTGAGTATTCGCATCTTAAAGGGCACGCAGGAATCAGAGAGAGCAAATTGGCAATGGCATGTGACTTCTGAAAGTTGAAAGTTCAGCCCCAATGGCATAATTCCTGTAGCAATGCCACACCTCTTAATCTTATATAAAAGGTGCCACCAACTGGGGACCAAGTACTTAAAAGCCTAAGAAAGTGATACTCTGACCATGGAAGCAGGTAGGCTAACTATAGATCTTCACCTAAACCCCCATCTCCTCTAAATCCAACCCCCCAGTCCAGTCTCAGCTTTCTAGCAGACTACCCTTTGTGGCCTCTCCTCACTCTCTGCCCCATTTCCAGGGGACTAAGCAGATCCTGGTGTAACACCCTGCTTTCCTCCCTCCTGTGCTTCCCTCTGCCCCCACCTCCTAGGCCATGCCTATTCCCTAAGTATCAGTTCACAAAACCTAGGAAAACATTTTACCTGGAACCCCAGTAGTCACAACTATCAAGATCCCATCAGAATTTCCTACCAGGCAACACCCAGCCTCCACACTCTCATAAGAATTAGAAAGGGCAACAGAAACCAAGAACAAAATACCCACCCAACAGAAAAGACCAGACATCAGTCCCCAAATTACAATGGCCCCCAAACACTGCTGCTGGACACAAAATTAGTTCACAAAGATAAGTAGCCCTCCTATATACAAATGACAAATAGACTGAAAAAGAAATCAGGGAAACAACATCTTTCACAATAGCCTAAATAATATAAAATATCTTGAGGTAACTCGAACCAAGCGAGTGAAAGGCTTATATGACTGAAAACCTTAAGACATTGAAGAAAGAAATTGAAAAAGATATTAGAAGATGGAAAGATCACACATGCTCATGGATCAGTAAGACTGACAAAGAAAAGAATGGCCACCCTACCCAAAGCAATCTACAGATTCAACTGAATCCTAATCAGAACTCCAATACAGTTCTTGGGAGGACTGCTTTCAGCTTCATATGGAAGCCCCAAAAAAGCCAGGATATCTAAAACAATCCCGAATGACAAAGGAGCTGAGGGAGGTCTCATCAATTTCCAGCTCTACCACAGAACTATAGTAATAAAACCAGCATGGTATCGACTCAAAACAGACACACCGATCCATGAAATCAAATTGAAGAGCCAGACATAAATTTACACCCTGTGATTATTTTTATAAAGAAGTCAGAAGTACAAACAGGAAAAACAAAAAGATAATAAAGGGTGCTGACCACGCTGGATGACTGCATGTAGAAGAATCCAAACAGACTCATCCTTATCACACTGAATAGAACTCAACTCAAAATGGATAAGAGACCTCAACATAAAAGCCAGATACACTTAACCTGGTAGAAGAGAAAGTGGGGACTGGCCTTGAACTCTTTAGCACAAGAAAAGACTTCATGAAGAGAACACTGTTAGCACAAGTGCTAAGAGCAACAATTAATAAATGGGATCTCATGAAACTGAAAAGCTCCTGTAAGGCATAGGATCCCGTCATTTGGACAAAGAGGCAGTCTACAGAATAGGAAAGTATTTTTATCAAATATACATCCTAGAGAGAGCTAATAACCAAAATACACAAAGAACTTAAAAAACTAGAATCTCTGTATGATACCAAAGGAGAAATGTAAAGACCAAGCCAGCCACAAAACCTTTGATTTACAAGGGTGTCCTGCCTGCAGCTATGATAGGGCAATGGTGGCACAAAGTTTGTGGGAGTAGCTAACTAACATCTGACTTGACTGAAAGTTCATTTGGGGAGATGGAACCCATACCTAACGTTGCTTGGGTGGTTAACAACCTGAGACCAGATAACCGAAGGACTTAGGGAAAAGGCAAATACTACAGTTCTTAAAAACCAATGCTACTGAGAAACCCTGTCTCGAAAAACCAAAAAAAAAAAAAAAAAAACAATGTAACAATAAAATGGCTCCAACGGTGCTCTGCTCCATTCATAGATCAGTACCTTGCTCAGCCATCATCAGAGAAGCTTCCTCCTGCAGCAGATGGGAACAAATACGGAGATCCACAACCAGACATTATGCGATAGTGAGAGGTCTTGGAATGCTCAGCCCTAAGTGTGATGCTGCCATCAAAAATCCCTGTCCCTACAGAAGAGAAGGCAGAAAGACTGTAGAGCCAGAAGGGATGGAGGACACCAAGAAAGCAAGGACCCCTAAATCAACATGAAGAAAGCACATGTGAACTCACAGAGACTGAAGAAGCACGCACAGAGGCTGCACATGTGTGTATCAGGTCCTCTGTGTATATATCACAGCTTCCAGTTTGGTGTTTTCATGGGATGCCTGAGTGTGTGCACAAGTGGGTTTCTGTCTCTTGTGCCTTCTCTTGGGCTCTTTTTCTTCTCGTTGCTTGTTTTATCCGATTCCAGTATATTCAGTTGATTTTTGCTGTGGGAACTCCTTCAGCCAATAGCCTTTAAGATACCAGCCAACTTTGGGTGTGGTCTTATGTCGTATAAATGCAGATGAAAAGTATGCATGGGCCTCTTGGCTTCTGGTTTTGGTTCCAGTTCCCCATGCTCATATAGGACTGCGGACCACTACTCTTTCTGTGAGTTTATCCCCAGATAAATAAGCCTTTGTTATACTCCATTCCAAGCTATTGTGGAACATTTTGTATGCCAACAGTGTTTTTTCTTATTTTATGTTTTGTTTTATTTTATTATTATTCCTTAGAAGCCTGTTTTTTATTTTTATTTTTTTAATATTTATTTATTAAAGATTTCTGACTCTTCCCCACCACCGCCTCCCATTTCCCTCCCCCTCCCCCAAACAAGTCCCCCTCCCTCGTTAGCCCAAAGAGCAATCAAGTTTCCCTGCCCTGTGGGAAGTCCAAGGACCACCCACCTTCATCCAGGTCTAGTAAGGTGAGCATCCAAACTGCCTAGGTTCCCACAAGGCCAGTTAGTGCAGTAGAATCAAAAATTTGTTCTCTAATGAGAGTTAGGAAAAGAATGGATCCTGATGGGTAGGGAGGTGGGGGGAGGGGCTAGGAGGGGTAGAGGGAGGGGAAACTGTACTCAGGATATATTATGTGAGAAAAAACTATATTCAATATAAAAAAGAACATGAGAATATGGCTATATCTCATTCAAACTACCATACATATATTACATAATATATAATGGCTATCAGATCCCCAACAAACCCAGACAAGACTCACCTGGAACCTGTGGCTCCTCCCAGCAACTCTCACCCGGTCCCAAACCTTAAACACCTCCAGCCCAAGGGTTGTCTCCTCCCCCAGTTTCTCATTTCCATAGAAACCTGCCATTTCAGCCATGCATTCTCTTGGCTCCCTCTCCCTCTTTTCTTCTCCCTCTCCCCCCCCCTTCTCCTCTTGGCTCACTCTTGACTTCTCTTCCTCTCTAGTTCTCTGCCTCCTTCTTGCCTCTCATGACCCGTTTCAGTCTGGACCCTTCCAGAAGACTCTGTCTGCTTTCTCCCTCATATCTACCATAAATCTTCTCGTCAACCATACCTTGCAGCAGTCATGTCTTTGTTTTTATTCAGTATTTATGCAGCTGTGTAAAATACATGCGGCTATGACAAAATGCAATATTCGTCTTCACGAGTCTGACTTATTCATTTAGTAGACAATTTCCAGTTGCATCCATTTTCCAGAAAAATCACATAATTTCATTTTTCTTTGAGGCTGAGTAAAAGTTCCTTGTGCATTTGTGTGTGCGTATGTGTGGTTACATTTCCTTTGTCCATTCACACTTGGGCAAATGCCTAAGGTGATTCCATAACTATTGTAAACAGTGGTACTATACGCATGGGCATGCAAGGGCTGTGGTATATTGCCTTAGAATCCTCGGGTATATACCCAGGAGTGACACAGCTGGGCCAAATGAGAGCTATATTTTGGGTTTTGAGGACCTTCCATACTGGCTTCACAGTGGCTAGGCCAGTTTACACTCCCACCAGCATCTTTGTCTTGGATGTTCAGACTTTTTAGCCTTAACTGTGAGAAGCAAATGTTGAGGCAGGGTAGCATAAGCCTGCAACCCCCTCACTCACTCAGTCTGTAGGTAGAGGCAGGAAGAACATGAGTTTGACCTGTAACAAGTCCCTCTCTCAAAACAACCACCAACCAAACAACAAAGACTGGAGAAATAGTTCAGTGGTAGAACACTTATCATACATGCCTGTGACTGATCACACACACACACACACACACACACACACACGTCTATCGTTTAAACCACTGAGTCTGCGCTACTTTTTGTAACTGCTCAGGTAGAGGAAGATGGAAGCATTCTGCAGTAACATTCCCACACTATACGAAGCAGGCTAATTCCAAACAAATATGAACTGTCACTCTAGCCATCTGAATATTTCTGTGTATCAAATTAATACATCGAGTCCTCATTATTAAGTCAATGTTCTTAGAAGGTGCGGCTTTGAGAGAGATTAAAAGATCATGAAGAGTTGGGCCCGTGAAGATGAGTCATGTTTTTATATGAGAAATTCCTTGTTTCATCATATGAAAAGTGTGGGAACAATGGCCTATGCCTTTAGGCAAGATCTCAGACCTATAGTTTTCTCTCTCTCTCTCTCTCTCTCTCTCTCTCTCTCTCTGTGTGTGTGTCTGTCTGTCTGTCTCTGTCTCTCTATCTCTTCCCCCTCTTTTTCTCCCCCATGTCTCTCTCTTTGCCCCCCTCTTTCTGCCCCCTTCTCTTTCTCCCCCTCTGTGTCTTTCTTTCTCTGCCCCCCCTCCCCCACCATGGCAGCGTTGAGAGAAGCATCTGTGGTGTAGCCTGACATCGGCCTCTTATTGATGGCCATGCTCCTTTTCACATATGCTCTGCTAAGCTAAATCATGTGGCCTGTGTTCCGTCCAAAGCAGTCCCCCAAAATGGCAACACTGGTGACACTCCCCTAAGCAGAAGGACTTTGGCTGGGTAAACAGAAGGATTGTTAGTGGATAAACAGAGGCCTAAAGACCAGTTTCTGTTTACCTGAAATCTCTCTTGAACCTCCAAAAACTTCCCTTAATCCCGTCCCAAAGGTCAACTACCGTGCGTAAGGGCATCTAGTTCCAGGTCAATCCAGTCTATACCAGCAAAGATTCCACCCTGATAACAGTCATACAAAATTCACATGCTTTTTCACCATTTTTCTCTGCTCCAACCCTTCCTCTTCCCCACTTCCAGAGACAGCTTTGGCAATTGGATCCCCAATAAAATCTTTCTACCCATGGAATGGCCCAGTTCAGTGGTTTCACTGTGCCCTCGCCTGGAGTATGAAAGTTCCCACAACCCTAAAAGGTAATATAATAAAAAGTCAGGCTTTTGTTCTGGGCATTGGTCCAAGGTCTTTTGAAGTCTGAAGAGACTCCTCTGGCCTCCCCTCACTATGGCTCTCATGGCAGCTCTCTCCTCAGTCAGTCACTCTCCCTCCTTCCTTCTCCCGCTCCCTACCTTCCCCATTCTCATTCCTTTTTGAGATTTAATTATTTTATTTTATGTGTATGTGTGTTTTGCCTGCTTGCATGTATTTGCTTGGCCTACATGCCTGGTGCCTGCAGAGGTCAGTAGAGGGAAGCAGATTCCCTGATTGTGAGTTACCATGGTGATGCTGGGAGCCAACCTGGTGGGGTCTTATACAAAAACCACTGGTGTTCTTAAATGCTGAGCCCCCTCTCTCTCACACTTACAAAGCTCCCCTCCAGACTTTAAGGGGTTCCTTTAAGGCTCTGATGTGTTTGGATCTGACATGCTGTGCTTGTTACTGTCTAGTTCGATCCCTCCCACCTTGAGAGCCAACCACGGCCTTGAAGTCCCTCATTCCAGTGAACCTCATTGAAGGGAATCCTGCCAGCTTTTTCACAGACTGACCACTACTGTCGTTTGTTCGTCTCATATTACAAAGATTCAGCAAGAAGGTACTCTTGAAGGACTTGGGGTCACAGCCTGTGCCCCGAGCCTAGTTCTGCCGCCCATCCTCATTAAGTGAATTTAAATGAGTAATAGCAATCGGGAAAAGGATAAGAAGGAGAACTATTCTGTGGAGACTTGTTGAGGAGAGGGATCAAGAGATCCAGGGACCCAACCCCACCCTATTCATCTCAAGGGCCTGACGTGAAGGTAGGGCTTTTGTTTTCTGTCTGTTTATTTGGTGTTTTGAGACAGGGTTTCTCTGTGTAGCCCTGGCCGTCCTGAAATTCACTATGCAGACGAGGTTAGCTTCAAACTCTGAGATCTGTCTGCCTCTGGCTCCTTTTT